>NC_056729.1:229946096-230131096 GCF_019279795.1 Protopterus annectens | reverse complement strand
GCAGTTAAGGCCACACACATTAGTAGCACTACATACCTAGGTAGGTTTTCTAGTCCCAGTGTTGCCAAGTAAGAGTGTGTGTATATGTGAAGGGATCTACTTCAGTTTGCAAAATATACATGTCCCAGGAGGTCAGCTGTCCGAGAACTGACTGGCAAATGCTAACATTTCACAGGCATCATCCTGTGGAAATTCATTCCATCACAACTAGTAGTAGATGTATAAATGCCCTCTTCCCCACTGTATAGCTGTACAGTGATACTGAGCTTGGTATATATAGCTGGGTGTGGATTGTGTGGACACAGCCACCATCATTGCAGTTATTGCTGAGTGTATCCCTCACTTAGTTGGCTGTAATACTGTACAGTTCACATTAACAGGTTAAGTAGTTGTCAATCACACTATCTGTGGTTCTATACCACCCCACACCCTCCAAAGGGTAGGGCTGTGCCACCCACACCAGCACACTTATGTTTACTAAGTTGAGGATTGCACTACATTCGGGAAGGGGGCACATACCCTGCTATTACCATCATCAATGATATTAAACTAGCAGACTAATTATTTCCCAATGGGATGGTGTCCCTATTCTGTTTTGGAGAAATTATATAGACTAAAATGGGTTCATTGCAAAAGTACATACATCCATGTGTACAGTATTCTCTGTGTATTGCATCATCACCAAAGCCTCTGTGTGTATGTTATACACAAACATGTAGTGTTTACCACCCAGTACACTTACCATTGACCACTTTAGAAGGGCTGCTGACATCAGCCACCATGCACTCCCATGTATACACCCCTCAGACCTATCAGGCATGTGGCACATGCAGTAACTGTTATACAGACCTGTGACTTATGTTCATCTTGTACCCAGGATATGGCTCAGTCAAGGTGTCAGCACAGTGCCATACCCCTTGTAGGCAACAACAGCAGACCAAAATCCTGCTGACACATGGACACCTACAACACAAATGGAATACATTATGGAGACCACAATCACTCAGTGTTAACAGCTATAATGCATTATGGCTGGACAGTTAAACATCCTGACATGTAACCATTACATTTTAGTGCTGAAAACATTTTACACAGCATTACATTGGTGCACCATAGTACAGTCACCCCATGCATCATAACCACATTAGTCAGTCCCTGCATCAATGTTATGGATGACAAGGATGTGGCACAGGTACCATCATATGTCCAGGGTGTGTTGTGGGTTTGCCAGAGACCTAGGCTGAGCCATTTATTTGACATCATGTGTGTGTGCTAGGGGTTTCATTATTAATTGGGCTGTTGTGATGTGGTGTGTGTAGGTATGGGATTGCCCTAGCTGTGTTGGTGATGTGTGTGTGTATGCATGCACACAGTTCTGACATTTCGCTGCCCTATACAGGGGTTTATTGAACAGCTGCAGACCATATCTGGCAGGGTGTGCAGTTCACCATCTCCGGCCAAGGACATGAGAACTGTGCCTGCCATGGTTTCCACGGGCACCACCAGGTACAAGCCATGATATGGTACTCTTCCCTGATGAAGACATATGTCCACTGGATCTGGGTCCCTCTTGGGACCAGCCAGGGCCACGTGCATGTGGCCTGCTATGTTGTGGAGTGAACAGAGCCCCCCCCTGCAGTGCTGGGGCTGGTACTGCCTCTACGGGAGTGGCTCTGACTTCTTGCACATCCACGTCAACCTCCAGCTGTTGGTGTTGCTGGACTATGTCCAAGTGGCCATCACACTACTCCCACCATATGCTCAAGCACAGACATTCCGCTGTTGAGGATTCTCACCATCTCACACAACCATCTATCCAGGACCTGTGCAAAATAATGGTGGGCACCTGCAAGATCACAGATGTTGTCAATAACAGTGGAATGAGTAGCCCTCTGCAGCCTCAGACCCTGTCTGGTATACCGTTCCATATGTGCCTGTGCATACATGATGGCCTGAAACATGCATCTGGTGACACCAGATGTGGCATGTCTGCCAGGGGTAAGATAACCAGCAGCCATCCTACAAACACTCCTGTACATCTGCCTGTGTGGTACCCAGCCAGTCATCCAGCTATGGCTGCTGTGTCCAGACAAATGTGTCCACACTGTCCTGCCCCATGCCACCAACCGGCAACTGTCCCTCATCTATGGCCAATGGTGATGGGGTATGTATAGGCAATGTGATTGTGTGCAGGGATGGGGTGGATAACAGTGGGATGTCAAACAATGCCACAGCTTCAGCCCCTGACAACCGTGCCTGTGCCTTAACACACCTATCATCATTGTCAGTGTCTGTATGGACTCTAACATCAGTCTGCCTGCAGGAGGGACCCTGCTACTCACCTCGGCACCTGTGAGGGGAAAACAAAAAGTGCACTTTAAAACCTGTACATCATTGCTCAACTGTATACACACACACATACACACACACACTTACAGGTGAGGTTACACAAAGATATTACACACAGACCTCTCATTACCCATCTGTCAACATGCATGACATATGGCACTTAACAGCCTGCAGTGCAGCTACAGTCAATCCCTGTTACCAATATTATACATCTCTGTGATGCATGTGTTGTGTTAGCAGGTGATGCCCCTTTCCCTGGAACACACTGCACCCATGTACAGAGTATTGCTGTGCACCTGTTCAGCACCCTGGCATGTACTGTGCACCATACCTCACAGATGTACACACCATTGCTGAATGTGTATATGTGTGTCAGTTATGTTTGCTCTGCTGCTCACAGCCCCTATGTGTTTGTCCAACATATACCTGGGATGATATGTGGACAGATGTCATTAGTGAATGCCTGATGTCTTATTTGCAGATCTCATCAGCAGCGGTGCATGTATGACCAATAAAACACAATTATACTGACAACCTTCAAACCTTACTATGGCTATGAGGAGTGTACACACACTTATTGACATGACACCCTCTTCCTTGGTATGCCATGGTGCCACAATACTGCATATGTTAACATTGCAAATGTGTGACATATGACCTGTGCAATCAAATGCAGTATCAAGCAAATGTGTTAGTTGTGCAGATGGTGTCTGAAATGCATACCATTTGTGGGTGCATAAGTGTGCACACCCTTAACATGATGGTTTGTTGTACCAACTGTTAAGTGTACTACAGCAATCACTACTCTGGAAGGGGTATACTAGCATTGGCCAACTGCATTTGCCAGTATTTGGTCACCCTGCCCTTCAAATGTCCCCAACTCTGCAAGATTGCAAGGTCAACTAATGTGCACAGTCCATGGAGGTCACACAGTGCCTTCACTATTTCTGTGGAGTCTGGGTTATGTCTGCCACAGTTCATAACCTTGACTGTGTGCAGATACAGCCATTCTTAATGAGCTTTGGATGTCTGCTTCAGTTCACTGTTGTGTTTCAGGATGACACCCCTCCCCATCCTCAGCCTTTTTGCAGATGCTTGATAACTATGGGCTACACATGAGTGTCATTTTGCAGTTTCCCAAATACAGAACACAATGTGTACCACCTAGTCCCTGCTAATGAATGGCAAACATACAGGTGTACACTGGCACCAGCAAGGTACAGATGGGGATGGTGGGCCTTAGTGGGGTGAGGTGTTGCTTGTGTAGCACATGTATCTTAATTGATACTGTCTGTAGGTATCCAACTTGGTCTTGGTACACCATTACACATTGCAACACATGCCTTTGGGGGGACTTTTGATTTTATGCATATGCTACCTGTAGTGACCCCTGACTGATGTTTCCTGTGGAACAAATGTCCCATCTGATTATCTAACCCATGGGTCATACTTATGCAGAGTCCAGGTGATTGTTGATACAGGTACTGAACAACCAGTACTTGCTAGACATTCCTGCACCTCCCTCAGTGTTGCAGCATATTACTAGGCAGCCTGCATGACCAGTTTGCAACATGTGTCATCAGCTGTCTTGGATGGCCATCTGTTTACTGTCTACATTAATGTTGTCCCATACATCCTCGTCACATACATGACTGTCTGCATTGTTTGCCATGGTATATGCAATGGTGAGGTAAGGCTACATGTCCCACTCCTGCGTGCTACCTGTTGGGTATGGGATCCATTCCATGGCTTGTAAGATGTGTGCAGGCCACACCTGCCTCTGTTGCAAGTGAGTGGGCACATTTGATGGACAAACGTATTGAACAGCAGAACATATCTTGGTGTGACATTGAGCACCTGTACTTGCTGGAAGGTGCATACTTATGAAGAGTGAATGCTGTCAGTACCTCAAAAGCTGTTTCCACAATATGTTGTTTGGAGTGCATGCACACATATGCTTCCAGTGTTTGTTAAGGTATGTATTCCCCATATTTGCTGTCCTAACATAGGATTCCATATTATACATTCATTGCTCATGTTAGGACCACATTGCAGGTCGTAAGAGTTTTGGAAAGCGGTATTGTGATATGCCGTTGTGTAGGTCTGTAACAGTTGCCGTTGTAATAGTGGTATATACACTGTTGTAGCACTGTATAAGGGTGATGTTTCAGACATGTTCCTACTGTAGACCATTTGTCCCACCATTATGTTCATCTCTGTGCACACATCTTGCAATGACAGGTTGTTAGTTATATTGCAGGACTCTTGCATACCCTTCAGATATGCCACCATGGTGACCACTGTGACGCAGTGCAGTTAACAGCAACAATAAGTGAACATGTACAGCATGCATTATGGGTAGGTGTGTTAAATGTGTGCATGGCAAATACCATGGCCATAACATGGCTGGTGTATTGGCAAATCTGAACAAACAACACCATACTCACTAGCTGCAGGCTGCTGGCCCAGAGGTATACCAGAGGGACCTACATAGTTGTGTGAGAGATGTGATTTCAGTAGCTACAACTGTGGCATTGCTACAGGGTGGGAGCAGCATTACAGTGCATCAACAGTGCAAACCCACAATCCTTCTATGTGGCACACCTGATCACAAAGGGTTTCTCATCCAGATCCAAGGAGGTGATTGTGCCCTTTTACTCCTCACTCATTAGGCCCATAATAGAGTACAATGACCCATTTGGGATGTACCTCACTAGACACCTGCAACAACTAGAAAGACCACAGAAGTACCTCACTAAGAGGATTAAGGGCCTTAAACAATTACCCTATGAAGCACGACTAAAAAAGCTCCAGCTCTTCTCAGTTGCTTACCGTCTGCTCAGAGGTGACCTATGCCTGACCTATAGGGCTATGTCAAACCCTGAACTAATGGACATGCTTCACCTCAAAAAAACGAGATCCCTCAGAACCACTCATTCTAGCGACTTGAACCTATGTACAACAATAAACAGGACATGCTGGAGGGACAGATTCCTGTCCCAGCGACTCCCCTTACTCTGGAATAGAATCCCAATACATATTCAACAGAACTCCTCCCTGATCCTCTTCAAGAGAATTCTTGATGAGTGGATGGGTAATCATAAGTTCTACCCTGGGATCACTTCAGGAGCCCTGTTGACAGAGGCCCAGGTTACTAATCTAATGGGGAGGCGAAAGCCATCACTCTGTGGCTAAGCTTATAAATGCCCATGGGCAGATAGCCTAGTACTTACCTATGAACCTATGAACATATGAACAATACTACAGATTATGCACATCTGTTTATTACTACAGTGCAGCAACAGACTTTATATATTCTATCTCACATATGCATGATTAAACTCTACAGATGAATAAGCAACAGTGGTCTACTGATGTGCCCTGGGTTCTTATCTGCATGCTCCTCATCCATTGAGTGGGTAGCACCCACCTCCACAATGCTATCCGCAGGTTTTGTCTTTGTGGGCAGGCACGTGCCTGAGGCTGGCGAGGAGCTCCTCAGCATGTGTCAAGGGGGGCTGGATGGCATGATGCCCCCATGGCTAGCTGGTTCCTCCTTACTGCAGCAGCACACTGACAGGCATGGCAGAGTAGGTCAGTGCAATGATATCAGACCTGCTCATAACTGCGGTTATGCAGGCCGGCATCATTTACCCTGTGGATGACCTCGTTCCACATGGTGGTCCACTCCTTCAGCCCATGGGCTGTACGGCCAAACAGGGTGTGGTAGTGCTGCACCAGGTGGTGTATAATAACTTCATTCTCCTGGGGGGAAATAGACCAGCAAGTGGACCCTTGACATGGTGCCTAAAAGACATAAAGAGGAAAAAAGGTCTGAGGACCTCATACTGAAAGGATATAATAGTTGTTAATCCACATCTCTGTCTCTGCCCCAACATATCTGCAACAATAATCTGAACACACAACTCAACGGGTGTGTTTACAGCAAACCTACTGTTGGGACATATATCATATTATACAACAAATTGTGCAATGTGTTTCTAGTCATGTTCCATGTTGAAACACTGATGGCCTGTTGTGAACAATGTCACCTGCATGCCATTGTAAGGGCTCCTATAGTTCCATATATGCATGTGTTCTGTTTGCTATGTGGCTGCTCCAAATCTGGCATTCTCTGTTAATGGGGATATCTATGTATGCTGTTAGACATAATCCTGGAATGTGTGAATTATTACTACCCACATATGTTCTATAACTGTGGCGCAATAGCATGTTTGGGAAGCCAGTTCCCAGCAGAACCACCTCTCTCACCTCATCTGGCTATATTACCAGGCCACAGCACATCTGGGACCCACCCCAGGACCTCATTATCTGCTGGTCCTGCACAATCTTCAGGTGGAACCACCTCAAGGGGTGGTTTTTGTTCCCCCCAGGAGCACACACAGACAGGATTCTGTCACCTGAAGTCAGGTCCAGGGTCTGTTGCATAGGGAGATCCACAGAGACTTTGCAGATGTGCTACACCATCTTGAGGCCCTCGGTACACAACTACAGGGTCCGCTTGCTCCTCCTGCTCAGCCCCCAGCCCAGGCACCATCAGGGCCATGAAGGTGCAGTTGTGACTGCCCATGGGTGGGGACCTTGGACCCATTTTTCCATTTGGGGGCTCATGGGCTTCCACATTCTAAACACCACTACCCATCCAAGGTGTTTACCCACCACATGTGTCATATACCGCCCCTGTATGCTGTCTAGTCTGTCTTCCAACCCAACCTACCTCCCCAAATATACCTACTATCCTTCCCCAACATACCAATCTCACCTTCACAAACAAGGGCAATGTGTTCCTAACATGGATTCCACAACACACATAACTGTTCATTTTGCACATGCTTACTACTGTACACACACACACACATATATATATATATATATATATATATATATATATATATATATATATATATATATATATATATATGTGTGTGTGTGTGTGTGTGTGTGTGTGTGTATAGATATGTGTGATGTTTTCTCAAACATATCACACAGCACTGTCATTCAACAGTAGAGGAAATGTATTTCTATATATATTCCAAACTCACGAACTCAAAAAACAATGGGAACCACGAAAAAACTAGTGAAGGCACAAGTCCAAAAGTCCACCGTTCTTTCTCACAAATGTTTATTAAGCGCTTTTCATCTTGTAAGGTTACAAAACTTCTTCAGATAAAACCATTTGTAAAAAATGTCAACTTAAATACAACCCATGTGTTAAATTCATCCACTCACATCAATAGAACAGTTAATGTCACCTCCCCATTTCTTATATAAACTGCCTCTAAGCAAAATATACTATAACAATGAACAACCACATAAACTTAAAAATACATCCATTTACTTTAAAATACATACATCTACAATACAGAATAAAATAAGGCATTCAGACTTTGTTAAGTATTTTAGTTTCATGTTGTTTCTATTTATCGATCCAAGCTTTTCAGTTTTAAAATACATTGGATTGAGCACATCTCATTCAACCCTGGGTATGTTCCAGCATTTAAATGCAGCTGCCACAAAAGTTCCAAACTTTCCAGTAACAAGCTAACTGGACCACCTCTTGGGTCAGGTTGGATCTGATCTATTGCTTTAAATTTAATAAAATGTATTGGATTTTCAGTTACATGTTTAGCTAAGGCGCTATCTAATTTGTTTTTCCTTATACTGTATAAATGCTCGTATACCTTCTCTTTCATTTTCTGGTCTGTCTTTCCGATATAAAACCCAAAACATGACTGACACAAAGCTATATATACTATAGACTTGGAGACTTGGGGTTGCATGTGAGTTTCTTATTTAACGAATACATTCTATTCCTAATGCTAAATACTTTACCAATCGCCATAGAAGTGCAATAACTGCATGCACCATATGTCGTCATCCCCGGGTTTCTAAACATTTGTTGAACCCCGTTCTTACAATCAAGCCAATTTTTCAAAATGTTCCCCCTTTTATATATAACTTTGGGCAGTCGAGAAAAGTTTACACTTAGTGACCCCTGGCTAGTTAAAAGTTGACAGTTTTTAAACACTATTCCCCTAAAATCTAGGGCATCAATATTGTATGTTAAGATCAACCTATGTCTTTCAATCCATCCATCAATGGCACTGTTAAATGGACTAATTTCCTGTTCAGTAGTAGAACATTCAGTTTCATAACAAAGAATAGGTCTATATAACCCTCTACTCCTTTTACATTGAACTTCCTGTATAAGTTCATTAACTAATCCTGCCGGGTAACCCTTCTTTGTGAACATCTCAAACAAATTTATACATTTGTCAATAAAGTCACTAGTCTTGGTGGTCATTCTTGCTGCATGGACTAGCTGTCCTTTAATGACTGACCTTTTTTTCTTAATAGGGTGACTGCTTGTGAAATGTAAAAATGTGTTGGAATATGTTACTTTCCTGTGTATTGTTGTAAAATAACTACTTCTCTCCCTATCCTTACTTAATTTAATGTCAAGGTAAGATATGTTATGCTCATTAAATTCAAACGTGAATTTTAAGAAATGAGTTGTAGTATTTAAATAATCCACCAATTGTTTTGCAAACTCTCATCACCCTTTATGATGATAAGTATGTCATCGAGAAACCTAGTATAGAATTATATAATGTCCTTATACTGATTACTACTTTCAAGGTGTTGGTATTCCCATTCAGCCATCACTAGGTTTGAAAAGCTCCCCCCACATGGTGAGCTCATTGCTACACCATCGTGTTGCAAGTACTTTTCCCTGTAAAACATAAAATAATTGTTTGTCAAGATTATGTCCAACAACTCCTGGACAACTGAAATTTAATTTTGAGGTGCTCCTTCCCATCTCAAAGTACTCACTACTCATTCTATACCTTCAATGTGTGGTATTGATGTGTATAAATCTTTAACATCAACAGTTAGAAGATTATTATCTTGATTTTATTCTAATTTATTAATCTCTTCGAGGCACATCCAAGAGTCTTTACAAATTTGGGGTAATTGCTTACTGCATTTCTTCAGAATGATGTCTACATATTTTGCACAAGCATAGGTGATGGAAGATCTAGCGTCAATCAAGGGGCGCATTGTTTTTCAATACCTTTATGTATTTTTGGTATTCCGAATAGCATCGGAATTTTTGGTGGAGGCATTGTTAAATAATTGTAAATCCGAACATCAATTCTGCCATCAATAAACATGTCATTTAAATATGACTTTATTCTCATGTATGCTGTATTGATTTCATTAGTGGAGGCAGGTATGTACGTTTCACTATCAATCATTTCTTTCATTTTCATATTGTAATCAAGGATGTCCATTATAACCGCACCCCCCCCCCTTGTCGGGTTTCATCACTGTGACCGGTAATTGTTGTAGCTCCTTAAGTGTAACATAATCATCATTTGAAATATTAAAATTTTTACGTAATTTTTTTCTATTATTCTCTGTACAACTCTGAAAATCCAATTCACAAATCCTTTCAAAAACATTCAGTAGCGGGTGTAGTGGAGGATTAAACGCACTTGATATTGACAACTTGTTCACATTACTCACATTGTCACCAAAAATTATGGATAAATTCAATTTACGTACAAAACATTTTAATTCAATCAATGTTTTACCAATGTCAGCATGCATATCTGGGACAAATGTATATTTTTTTGCTAACATTTCAACCAAGTTGTTATCTATGCTGACTGATGAATAATTATAAACTTTAAAGTCTCTGTTTTTATTATACAGCAACGTATAGTTACTGTTAGTAATATAGTCAATGGTTACAACATTTTCGTTAAGTATTACCTTCTCCTCCTGTTTGCTCTGCCCTTGTTTCTGTTCTGCGTCGTCTGGTTGTACTGAGGATTGTGATTCCGCCCCTTGTTGGAAAAATCTGTATTATTTGAGTTTGAGTTTTATCGACCCTTATTCATACTTGTTTGTGTGTTTCTAAAGTTACTAGCTATTCTCTCACTTCTCCATAGTGGCAAAGCTGTTCTGGACTCTGTTTCACCTTCATTTTTGGTTACTGATGTCACTTCCTCATGGGTGGGGTTTGTGACGTTGTCCTGTGCTCTGTCCTGGCCAATCACATTTGGTTTATATAGCATCGGTGGGTTTGGATAAGCTGTGCCCAAATTGTAGGCATTCTTGTCCCTACTCAGTTTTTTGAGCTTAATCTCTAGAAGTTTAATTAAATACTGTTCAACACCGGAAAAAATACATTCATAATCAAAGCGATACCGAACAAAATTAGTGTCTACTTTTATTTGTGTATCTAAGTCAATAATTTCTTTCTCCAGTTGATTGACACTGATCTTATAGTGTTTTATAATTAATTTCAGAAAGTCCAAACCCTGTTGATTAAACATGTTGACCAGGTTCCGAGGGAAAGCAAACCCTGCGTCCAGCCCATTGGGGTACTGCCATGAGTGTAAGCCCTTCGGAACTACTTTTTGTTGAACACAGTCTATGAAATAAGCTATTTCCAGGTTCAACTTTTTGAATTTAAGAACCTTTGTATCTAATACTTTCAAATGAGTAGCAATGTCAACCATTCCTCCAGCTGGATTCCCTCCTAGGGCA
This sequence comes from Protopterus annectens, assembly GCF_019279795.1. Lineage (NCBI taxonomy): Eukaryota > Metazoa > Chordata > Ceratodontiformes > Protopteridae > Protopterus > Protopterus annectens. Next base: position 230,120,167 of record NC_056729.1, on the reverse strand, counting down.
CCATTTTGTTGGTTATTTGTAAGTAAAACAGGTGCACTTAGCCAACAGTTAATGTTATGGGAGCCAATAAGCCCTGAGGAGGTCGCTGCCATTGTTTCTACAGTTGTAGCGATATTCACTAGCTTTGATGTAATAAAGGCAGCTGTAGAAGCAGATGAAGAGATGGGTGAAGATGTAACCACCATTACATATGTGGGAGTTTGTGAACATCTCACTCCCTGTCCACTTGTTAAACCCCCCTGCAGGGGCTGAGTGAACTGCTGCTGGGATGTCTGCTGACTACTAATTATGTTGTCCAATTTATTAAATAAGTCTTCCACTCACTGTGTCAGCATTTGTATAATCATAGTCAAATTGCCAGCATCATTGTTGTCAACCTGTGATGGTCTCGGACTTACTGCTCCCTCTGTAGCCATATGAAACAAACCAATTCCAAACTCACGGACTCAAAAAACAATGGAAACCACGAAAAAACTACTGAATGCACAAGTCCAAAAGTCCACCGTTTTTTCTCACAAATGTTTATTAAGCACTTTTCATCTTGTAAGGTTACAAAACTTCTTCAGATAAAACCATTTGTAAAAAATGTCAACTTAAATACAACCCATGTGTTAAATTCATCCAATCACATCACTAGAACAATTAATGTCACCTCCCCATTTTTTATATAAACTGCCTCTAAGCAAAATATACTATAACAATGAACAACCACATAAACTTAAAAATACATCCATTTACCTTAAAATACATACATCTACAATACAGAAAAAAATAAGGCATTCAGACTTTGCTAAATATTTTACTTTCATGTTGTTTCTATTTATCGATCCAAGCTTTTCAGTTTTAAAATATATTGGATTGAGCACATCTCATTCAACCCTGGGTATGTTCCAGCATTTAAATACAACTGCCACAAAAGTTCCAACCTTTTCAGTAACAAGCTAACTGGACCACCTCTTGAGCCAGGCTGGATCTGATCTATTGCTTTAAATTAAAAAAAAATGTGTTGGATTTTCAGTTACATGTTTAGCTAAGGCATTATCTAACTTGTTTTTCCTTATACTGTATAAATGCTCGTATACCCCCTCTTTTCATATCGGAAAGACAGACCGGAAAATGAAAGAGAGGGTATATGAGCATTTATACAGTATAAGGGAAAACAAATTAGATAATGCCTTAGCTAAACAAGTAACTGAAAATCCAACACATTTTTTTAAATATAAAGCAATAGATCAGATCCAACCGGATCCAAGAGGTGGTCCAGTTAGCTTGCTACTGGAAACGTTGGAACTTTTGTGGCAGTTGCATTTAAATGCTGGAACATACCCAGGGTTGAATGAGATGTGCTCAGTCCAATGTATTTTAAAATTGAAAGGCTTGGATCGTTAAATAGAAACAACATGAAACTAAAATATTTAACAAAGTCTGAATGCCTTATTCTATTCTGTATTGTAGATGTATGTATTTTAAGGTAAATGGATGTATTTTTAAGTTTATGTGGTTGTTCATTGTTAAAGTATATTTTGCTTAGAGGCAGTTTATAAAAAAAATGAGGAGGTGACATTAATTGTTCTATTGATGTGATTGGATGAATATAACACATGGGTTGTATTTAAGTTGACATTTTTTATAAATGGTTTTATCTGAAGAAGTTTTGTAACCTTATAAGATGAAAAGCACATAATAAACATTTGTGAGAAAGAAAGGTAGACTTTTGGACTTGTGCCTTCAGTAGTTTTTTCATGGTTTCCAGTATTTATGTATGTATATATACACACACACATATATATATATATATATATATATATATATATATATATATGAGTCTACTACCATAGATCGAAATTACACTATTTCAAAATACGATAGTAGTGTCCCACTAAAGAGAAAGTGCACTTCAACTGAAGTGCACTTTTGCGAAAGTCACTAGAACGAATGAAGGGTAAGGGCTTGTGTAATGGATAGTAGATAGCTAGTAGGGCTATCCACTATCCTTAACCCAAGCCCTAATGCTAAGGTCCGTGACTACCACATCACAGTGCAAGAAATGTCCCGTTCGACTTAGTGACTTTCGCGAAAGTGCACTTTTGTTGAAGTGCACTTTCACGTTTGTGGTCACTACTATCGTATTTCAAAATAGTGTAATTTTGATCTATGGTAGTAGACCCATATATATATATATATATATATATATATATATATATATATATATATATATATATATATATATATATATATATATATATATGTGCGTGCGTGTGTGTGTGTGTGTGTGTGTGTGTGTGTGTGTGTGTGTGTGACATATATATATATATATATATGGGTCTAATGTATAACTTCAAAAACTCTCATCTTCGAAATTAGACAGTAAACCCACACCTTCGTGAAAGTGCACTTAAGTGAAAGTGCACTTCCGCGAACATCGGTTCAATGAACCGATAAAAAAACCTTAAACATTGCTTTTCAGGGGGGCAAGCCCACTGCGCCCCACATGTGGTGGGCTGTGCCCTCCACCCCCCACTTAAATATACCAACTTCGAGATCGCACTACAGTGGGGAAACACGTAAACTCCCTTTCCCCACTGTAGTGTGCTTTGGCACCCATGTTCCTTAATGGTGCGTTAAACTGTTCTTCGCGGAAGTGCACCTTTGCTTAAGTGCACTTTCGCGAAACCGAAAATCCACTGTTTGTTTTTGAACAAGTAGATTTTTGGTGTTTTCCAGTAGACCCATATATATATATATATATATATATATATATATATATATATATAGATATATATATATATATATATATATATATATATATATATATATATATATATATATATATATGTGTGTGTGTGTGTGTGTGCCTGCTTATCAGTAGACATCATACTTCTCAACCTGGAAACATCAAAAATCCGGACAAGGCCCATTAAAAATAGGTACAAATCTGTACGTTGATTAACATAGAATTTGCATACATAATTACGTTACCCCAACCACTCCAATGTAATTGTGGGATACCAAATTTCAAATGCAAACTGAAGAACAGACAACAAAATATGACACCAGATTCCCCCTGCAGCCATTCCAATGTCCCATTACCTGGCTATTTCGCCCCATTTACCATAAACACTAATGTGCATACTGCTTTACTTCTACAATGATTATTTGGATTTTGTTTTTACATTTTATAGCACAATGCACACACACTAATAGACATCTCCTAAACAAAGCAATAATGTCTCACAATGAAAACAGACTTAGCCCTGTGCGCTACAGTCAGAGCAATATACCACTATGTCAAATCAGCAGTATCCTGAACAATAGAAAGACAAACTTAAATGGCTATCATTTAATGAATTCAGCTCTCACTTCTCACCATAGCTCTCAACCTCTTAGCACAAAAAAATGCACAAAGCCAATAATGGGGAGCACAACCCCAAAAATAGGGACAAATTTCAAATACTGATTTTATAAGCTTAGAAAATTGCTAGAATAAAATGTTTGGTGTTACCATTTATTTTCTGAATAATATGAAGTCTGAAATGCAAATGCCTGTCATTATTTAGTGAATTCTGAAATCCAGAACGAAAATATGAGGCATACATTTGGAAAGTTTTAGAAGGGGTGGTAGGTAGGGACTTTAGGCTCTTGTTACCTGTACCCAAGGTAGAGGGTTTGAGCTTGAGTACCTCCTCTTGCCACCAGGTATATTGACCTGGGGCATTTCACACACACACATTTGGAATGTGTGTATGGCATAGTGAGAAATAAGCTCTTACGTCACATAGTCCTAAATGGCTCTGGACTAGCACTGATAATCAGAAAAATAATAATCAGAAAACCTACAAGTGATTACACATAAAGCTTCAATAATAGTGTCACAACTTTTTTTTTTCAGAACTACAACTCAGCACTTCAGGAATATTACAATTACATTGCAAAATGACTAAAATGATGTCAACAATTCAAATTAGAACAAAGTTATCTTGAAGGCAAAGTAAAATATATTTAGATCTTACTGCTTTACATTATTTGTTTAGCTGCAGGGTTGAAAGCTTGTAGACTTCCCCAGTGAATTATCAAACGCACAGAACAAGAGCATAGCTTATTAGTTAGTCTGGAAAACAGAGTGCAAAAGTTTCATAAACTCAGAACTCACCACCTGTACTTAAATACTGCACAAGCCCAATACACATTTCACAAATTTAATATTGCTTACTTTCACTCCCTCCAATAAATAAGTGGTATTTTATGAATATGTGTGTATAGTAAGTGCAGGGTATAAAAGCATCAGCAGAGTTTATATGGTCTACATATGGGTTTATGCTTGGAGGAAAAGCAAGTCACACTACAACAGACATATCAATGGGAAGTAAAGATGTATCTCAGGAGTCCAAGTTCATCCTTTGCAATAACATTTGCCTTGGAGCATCGTCTGCCACTGTTTGAAATTGAAAATTACTATGGTGATAAAAAGCAATGCAGGGGAAGGGAAAAGAACTATATTGTGGATTATATGGAGGACACAAGCAATGACAAAAATACAACACGCACGCACCCTTTCCTTGCAATTACAGCAAAATGATAACGGCAGCATTTCCGTATTCATAAGTTCATAGGTGTGTACTAGGCTAATGGCCCTGGAACCTTTACAAACCTAGCCCATAGGATTACCCTGTTTATTATACAATTACGTCTGTGTGAGGGACTTAATGCTAGTAATGCATTCTGCATTCCCTACATTTATATAAGTACGAATATGAAGTGAAAATTCAAATGAAAAAAAAAAAATACACCGTCAAGTTTTGGAGATTTTTAAAGATCCAAAAATAACCTGAAACAAAGAGGGAAAGCATGAAGATGCAGGAATACTTCTGACACAAACTGCATTCACAAAGCACAGAAATATAATGGATGTTTGTCCCAGAGCCAACTGCCACCTACAAATTTCCCTTATGCAAGTCAGCATCAAACCTTACAAAAAGACTAAAAAATTTTTTTTAGATAAAGCAAATGAAAAATTTGACAAAGCAGGTGAGACACCTGAGAATCATCGCTCCTACATGATAAAAGATTAAGTGATGCACCACCTGGACCAGCTCACCATTTCTTACTAAAATGGCACATCCAATGCAAGCACAGTTTGATGCAGAATAAAATGGACATAACATCCCATTACAGGTTTAAACCATCCACATTTATGTCAGTCTGAACTTTCATAAGGATTACAGTTAACTGGCAGCTGCATACTGTTTATAGGACCCATTGTTTGACATCCCTGTTTGGTTGTAGATAGACTTTCAAACTCCCCTTGCTCTAAATGTGACAAATTAATACCATTAATAAATAGAAAGTCAACATTTTCAAAAGAATACAGAACCAAAATATTCGTGGTTGTGTGAACTCAATTATGCCAGAGCCCATATGAAGAATTTTCCACACTCAGAGTACATGCACCATACACACAAGTCAACTAGCAACACAACCTGGCCTTTGTGGAAGTTAAGGATTTCAACCCACACAACAAATTAGGAGTCTGTTAAATCCTGCCACTTAGAAAAGATCAGGCTCCTCATCTTCCCAGATTCACTGTTTCAATTATCCCAAAGATACAAATAAAACTGGCCGTAGTTTTGTAAACAAAAACTTTACTCCGTACTACTGTGTGGCAATAGCACCGGCCCAAGAAAATATTCTACTCACTCGTACAGTACAAAGCACCTTCCCAGCAGGTTTGTCAGAATATGAAAAGAAAAAAGGAGCCGCACATGCCCACTGAAATGGTGAAACTTTACTGCAACTCCTAACCCTAAAACAAAACTACACAATAAACAGCCACGAAAGTGACACAAGATGCAATAACTGTGCCATAGAAGACCTCTAGATGAACTGTCACTGCATTGCAATTGTACTGGAATACTGTGCTAAACTTGAACAGCAGTAACTATGTAACACCAACTAATCTAAAAGATCAAATCAACTGCTTTAAAATGGGACTTCCAATACGTAGAAAAACTGTGTGCTAATCCACACGGCTACTGAGCTCCAATAGGTTAAGACAAGAAAATACAACACCCACTTCTGAGGGACAGATACTCAACTGTTCTGGAAACAACAACACGGCTTGAGTTTAAAAATCAGAATGGACAGCAAAACATACACACTACTTATACATGCATAAACAAAACTGCAGATGGAACAATAAAGATAAACAGTGAGCGCAAGGCGGAGCTGTCAAGCTACCATTCTCAAAGTTGACAAACACTATCAAATACCATCACCCAAAGTGCTCAAACTAATACATTTCCCTGCATCCACAATGTGGAAACTATGTTAGCTCCAGGATAAATCCCACACAACAGTAACAGAGAGAGAGTACAGGTTTATAGGTTTAACATCTAACCACAAACTTTGTGGAACAGTCTCCCTCATGCACCCCGTGACTGACCACAAAACAGTCCAGCTTTGCATTATGCATCATGAAAACGTCTTATTCAGCAGCAATATATCATACCAGCTTCAGTCTTGCTCATTCTTCCATACACAATGGCTCACACAGCAAAATGAAAATGGCAGCATAATGAAATACACACACCCCTTTCCATGCAGCATAATGAAAATGGCAGCATTTCTGTATTCAAGAAAATGGCTTATTCAGTATCGGCATTGGCAGCAGTGTATCATACCAGCTTTCAGTCTTGCTCAGCTCAGCAAAATGAAAACAGCAGCATAATGAACCCAGGGCAGCATATTCAGTTCGGCAGAAAAACAGCTCTCTTAAGCAGCAGACAGCATAATGAATTATCCAGGGCAGCATAATGAATCTTCTGGAAACAGCATAGATATCAAGGGCAGCTTCCCATTAAGGATTTGAGCAGCTGGGAATGTACATGTACGTTGAGCTTCAGCTCAATTCCGACAGGCTGGCAGGCCATTTCATGGAGCTGACGGCATCTCGCATATGATGACGTCAGCTGAAAAAGCCAGGAAATAAAATGTAAAAATAAAAGCGCTGGGAAATCAGAACATAAGGGGTGCCACTCGGGAATCATGGCACCCTATTATTTGGACCCCAAAACTTGGTAAAAACTGAGTAATTTGGTACGGTTGGGAGGTATGGTAGGTATACATGTATGTGTGTGTATATATATATATATATATATATATATATATATATATATATATATATATATATATATATATATATATATATATATATATATATATATATATATATATATATATATATATAGGGTGCATTCAAACATCAGGTCTACACTCTAACCCTCCTTCCTCCACAGCTGCACTGTTCTGCCTTGCTACAAAACAGGCAGGTGTCACATGTGGACACAGCCTAACATTAGGGGTGTATAGATAGGGACAGATTGCAGGTAAGCCTATTACAAACCTATGGTATTTGAGCACGATGCATTTCATGTTAACATGACTGTCCTGCAGGTGGTAGGGTTTGACACTCATGTGTCTATCATAACGTCATTACTTCCACCAACAGCTATTTTCCACACTAATATACATGTCTTGAGGTACAGAACACACACTATGATGGCTTACATCTTGTCATTCAGTGTTGATCTGCACAGTTGACAGGTATGGCCCACTGCCCACAGGGCCAGATGTTATGTCCATAGCAGTTGTTCTGTAGGACATCATTACAACAACAACTCTTGATGACACATATAAATCTTTCCACATCATCTATCCCATTATTACAGACCAAGTACTACATTCAGTTACATGCATATATGTTTCACATACCTATTGTAGTATTGTCCTCTCTTCTAGGTACACTTTTATGTGTCTCCTATGCTACATAGGCTTGGTTTGTAGCTTTAGTTGTTTTAGTTATTTTATTTATTTTTTTTCCTCTTTCTCTCTCTCACTCTCCACTACAGGAATTGATCTGCTTTAAATAGGTTGCAGCATGGAGTTTGTAGGTGATGCTCATGATCTGGTGATGTCTTCTGCACCAATCAGTGTTCACCACTTGCTAATTGCATGCAACCAGCTGTGTAGTACTTCCAATTACCACTTTCATGGCAATCCACTACTTTAAATTACTGCATCATGTGGGTGTTGTCCCTTTACCTTTTCTGTATGGAAAACATTCTTCCTGTGTGTGGGCAGCAGTGTTACAGACAGCAGGTAGCAACAGAGCTTGTAGACACAGGCCAACCACATATTTGCATAAGGTTCCAGACCTATGGACAGTGTGATTATTGTTGTTATATGCATTGTATACCGCTAGTGTTACAAGGTTTGTATGTACATGCTAGTTTAGCTTGGAATGCAGTCTGTCTGCATAGCTCTTCATTGTGGGCCTATCCACATGATGGCAAGAGGAATGGCTGTTATGTTTTGTCTGTTCACCACATAGGTCTTGTGTCTGATATATCAGTGGCATTCTGTCTGTTGAGTGCTATCAGTACATGGCTACATCCATTTGTGTTTCTCACTTCATATTTCTAAGTAAGGGTATGTTGCAACCAATCCTGTTACACCAGCAGCTTTCACAGTGTATAACAGCAATATTGCAAAGATGGCCCTATGCTCCAGTCTCTGTCCTCCACCTATATACCAGACTTTGTCCATATGTCATGCAGTAAGAGGTTGTTAAGTGGTGGCCTACCATTATGTAGTGCCAGCATTCCTACCATCATTCCAGTGATGTTGTGGACTCCCACAAATATTGTGGGGTAGAGTCCATATATATGTGAGCTACAGCTGGACAAAATGTGTGTGGCCTTGTACAGTCCAGAGGTCAGTGTATGTAACACTGTTATATGCCCTTGTAGGTCATTCTATGAGGGAGGGGTATGCTCCATTTATAACATAGGCTATTACAACATGTAAGTGATATCAGTAGTAAGACATTAAGGTATATGGCTGTACATTTTTATACACTTCACCATGGGAACAGTGGTGGGCTAGTGCTTACTGTCTTACAGACAGTTCTGTTTGTCAGTGTGATAGTGATATTTTAATGTTAAGCATTGCTATGTAACAGATACATTTTCATTGTGACATCTTAATTCTTTTTCCCCTAGGGGTTGAGTACAGAGTGTAATGGAGGCTGCTGAACTACAACTGTGATTAATTAGTGTTGATTGATTCTTATTTCCAGGCCAGTGTTTCTTTACTGTTGTACTACTTGAAGGCCTTGGCCTGGACAGCAACATATGTTATGCTTTCAGATTACTGTATCAAATATTTTGCTTGAGAGTTGCATAACTCAGTTATGTATTTCAAACACCTAACTGCTATATGAAATGGCATATACAACTGAAATAGTGCAAAAATAAGCATTTCTATGTATGCAAACCTGGGTGTGGTGTCATATCCTTTAACTTCTTTGTGGGTATATGTTTCATGCAATAACTGTCTTTTGTATGAAAGAATCAAACACACTGGCCATTTTAAAAGGTGGCAACTGTAGGAATACTGGCTGTTCAATATGCTGTACGCCCTCTAAACATGTATCTTCTTATACATATCTTGGTAAAACTGAGTAATGTATGGTAGGTATATATGTATGTGTGTATATATATATATATATATATATATATATATATATATATATATATATATATATATATATATATATATATATATATATATATATATATATATATATGTGTATATATATATATATATATATATATATATATATATATATATATATATATATATAGGGTGCATTCAAACATCAGGTCTACACTCTAACCCTCCTTCCTCCACAGCTGCACTGTTCTGCCTTGCTACAAAACAGGCATATGGTATATGAGCACGATGCATTTATGTTAACATGACTGTCCTGCAGGTGGTAGGTTTGACACATGTGTCTATCTATCACGTCATTACTTCCACCAACAGCTATTTTCCACACTAATATACATGTCTTGAACACACACTATGATGACATCTTGTCATTCAGTGCTGATCTGCACAGTTGACAGGTATGGCCCCACAGGGCCAGATGTTATGTCCATAGCAGTTCTTCTAGACATCATTACAACAACAACTCTTGATGGCACATATAAATCTTTCCACATCATCCCATTATTACAGACCAAGTACTCACATCAGTTACATGCATATATGTTTCACATACCTACCTATTGTAGTATGTCCTCTCTCTAGGGTACACCTTTTATGTGTCTCCTGCTATATAGGCTTGGTTTGTAGCTTTAGTTGTTTTAGTTATTTTATTTTTTTTTCTCTCACTCTCCACTACAGGAATTGATCAAATAGGTTGCAGCATGGAGTTTGTAGGTGATGCTCATGATCTGGTGATGTCTTCTGCACCAATCAGTGTTCAATTGCATGCAACCAGCTGTAGCAGTGTTACAGACAGCAGGTAGCAACAGAGCTTGTAGACACAGGCCAACCACATATTTGCATAAGGTTCCAGACCTATGGACAGTGTGATTATTGTTGTTATATGCATTGTATACTGCTAGTGTTACAAGGTTTGTATGTACATGCTAGTTTAGCTTGGAATGCAGTCTGTCTGCATAGCTCTTCATTGTGGGCCTATCCACATGATGGCCAGAGGAATGGCTGTTATGTTTTGTCTGTTCACCACATAGGTCTTGTGTCTGATATATCAGTGGCATTCTGTCTGTTGAGTGCTATCAGTACATGGCTACATCCATTTGTGGTCATGCAGTAAGAGGTTGTTAAGTGGTGGCCTACCATTATGTAGTGCCAGCATTTCATTCCAGTGATGTTGTGGACTATATTGTGGGGTAGAGTCCATATATATGTGAGCTACAGCTGGACAAAATGTGTGTGGCCTTGTACAGTCCAGAGGTCAGTGTATGTAACACTGTTATATGCCCTTGTAGGTCATTCTATGAGGGAGGGGTATGCTCCATTTATAACATAGGCTATTACAACATGTAAGTGATATCAGTAGTAAGACATTAAGGTATATGGCTGTACATTTTCATATACTTCACCATGGGAACAGTTGTGGGCTAGTGCTTACTGTCTTACAGACAGTTCTGTTTGTCAGTGTGATAGTGATATTTTAATGTTAAGCATTGCTATGTAACATATACATTTTCATTGTGACATCTTAATTCTTTTTCTCCTAGGGGTTGAGTACAGCGTGTAATGGAGGCTGCTGAACTACAACTGTGATTAATTAGTGTTGATTGATTCTTATTTCCAGGCCAGTGTTTCTTTACTGTTGTACTACTTGAAGGCCTTGGCCTGGACAGCAACATATGTTATGCTTTCAGATTACTGTATCAAATATTTTGTAGGGTTTGTTGCATACAGTTATGTATTTCAAACACCTAACTGCTATATGAAATGGCATATACAACTGAAATAGTGCAAAAATAATATTTCTATGTATGTGTGTGTGGTGTCATATCCTTTAACTTCTTTGTGGGTATATGTTTCATGCAATAACTGTCTTTTGTATGAAAGAATCAAACACACTGGCCATTTGAATACTGGCTGTTCAATATGCTTACGCCCTCTAAACGTGCTTGTATATGTATCATTGGAATGTTTACTGCTTCCCCATTGCACATTCCCTATGGTAGACAGACTGTTCTGCATGATATGTTATTGATATTATCCTGACATCGTACAGCTGAGATGGATTACTGTTAATTTGTTGTGGCTATGTTGTGCAGAGTCCTGGGTATGAGACTTGCAAGTGTTGGTTATTGTGTTGCAAGGCAGATCTGGTCAGCTGTGGAGGAGGGCATAATATCAATAATTACAAGAGGTACTTAATTTGGGCCCCCTCACCCCCATTAATGGTGCCTTTGGTCATATATGTATTTGTTGTGTTCTTATATATATATATATATATATATATATATATATATATATATATATATATATATATATATATATACATATATATATATATATATATCCTTTTACATATATATATATATATATATATATATATATATATATATATGTGTGTGTAGACATATATATATATATATATATATATATATATATATATATATTTATATATGTATAAATATATACATATATATATATATATATATATATATATATATATATATATATATATATATATATATATATATATATAAATATATATATATATATATATATATATATAGATGTGCACACATATATTTATATATGTATATATATATATATATATATATATATATATATATATATAATATATATATAGATAGATACATACAGACATCTACATATATAAATACATTTCCCCTACTGTTGAATGACTGTGCTGGATGATATGTTTGAGAAAACATCACATTTTGTTTTGCATCTGGTATGGCTTAGTGATAAATCACTTTGGCTATAGTGTGCAGGGTCCTGGGTTTGAGACTTTCAAGGGCTGATTATTTTGTTGCTGGGAAGAACAGGGGCTGTTGGAGACTGAGTGATTAAGGCACTTTAAAACAGTTGTAAGTGGGTTTGTGCGGAGCTAAGTGATACTTACGTGAGCTCAGCTTCACTTACGCCCGCTTATGGCCACTTAAACCCATGCTAATTTCAAATAAAGAAAAGGAAAAAAGGGAGATAGCAAAGTGGTGAAATTGGTGCATGCAGGAGGACAAACAAGAGGAGAAACAAGTAGGAATGTGCAGACAGGTGTAGAAAAGGACTATAGCTCTGCATTTCTTTGGCAGCAACAGCTGCTTTCAATGTGGGCAATTTAGAATTTGGAGCCTCACACCCTGCAGGGAGGTGTGTGGGCATCATATATTATGGATGATTGGTAGAGTTAGATTGTGTGATGGGTACATGTCTCTGGATGGAATGCAAAGCTATCTATTGGACATGATTTTTTTGTGGGACAGATGCCCTTTTTTTAGGTGACAGTGGGATGTTAAGGAAGGATTATTGGTAAGTGTGGTGAGGGAGATTTGGTAGGAGAGGTTGCATTTGCAGACAGACAAGACAAACAAGACAGCAGACAAGGGCAGTGTATGGAACATGGGGGGTAAACACCTTGATGAGGAGGTTGCTTGGGAATCTGAGGCTCATGAGCACCCCAGATGGTAGTAGTGGCACTGATGTCCCCACCCAATGGCAGTCACCACTAACTCCTTCATAGCCCTAAAGGTGGCTGTGCTGGGGGCTGGGCTGGAGGTCCCACCTGCCCCTTTAGCTGTGACAGCCTGCCCTACACCTGGCACAGGCCATCATCCAGCTCCATCTGGAGGACACTGTGAACCATGTCACAGACCTCATCCCGGGTGACAATGTCCTCACCATGCCCACTTGTGGGGAGGTGAGCCCCATGCCTTGCAGTGGTTCCACCTGAGGGTGGTGCATACCAGCAGATGAGGGAGGTTATGCACAACACATTACAACATTAGTCAAAATAGCCTGCATGGATATTCCCATTTACCTAAAACAGTGCAATTATAACAGTGCCATAGCAAACAGAACCCATGTATATATGGAATGGCATTCAGAGTTGCAACAGCATGCCAGTTATTGGTATGTCAGGCAGGCAAAAAGATGATTATTCAACAGGGAATATTAGTATGCACACAGTTTAAACAATGATAAACAAATGGAACAATGGTCCCAACATTAGAGGTTTGTTTAGGAACATACCCATGTTGGTTTCAGTGTGATGGTTGGATCAGTTGAGTGGTGGGAGAAGGGAACAGATTCAATTGACAACTGCTATCAAGTATATTTGTCAGCACACTACTATTCACTAGTCTACATTCTGACCACACTTACACTCTACCTGGGCCATGGGGCTGCTACAGCGCACCAACAGCTGTAGATATCAACAGAGCAATTGTAACCTTATTTTTGTTATACACATCAGACCTGTTTCTATACAAATTTCTTTACCTGTGGGCCTGTGCATATGAACTGTGTGCACATTACATTGCTGTTTCTACACATATTTCAGATTCACATATTAGTTGCAGGCCATAGAGTGTGTGTTGCGTCTTTCACATATATCTACTATGACATTCTCTGTGTGCAGGTTTCTTGTCAACTCGGGAATCTATCCGTGACAGCATGACACGTGAAGGGCTTGTCTGCACCAGATTGCAGAGTGTGGATGTCTAGCTTGCATCTATTTGTAGGACTGGGGCTGATCAGCAACAGCAATTGTACACCTTTCATAGTTATACACATCACACTAGTATTTCTATTCAGAATTCTTTATCTGTGTGCCCTGCATGGAAAATGCATGTGTTGCAGTACATTATTTTTTTTCTATTCAGATTGCAGTTTAATACTGTAGAACCAGACTGAGATGCTAGTAGCGATCCCTGGATTTGAACCGTGGTGTGTGTGCAAAATTGATTTAGAGGGCTAGTCCTTATCAGACTGTGCTACTGGGGAGCTGTTGTGCAGCATTTGTGACAATTCTATCTAGTAAATATTTTTGTGCACAGTGCTTTTATTATGACGTTGCATTATTTGTTTCCCATTTTCAGTACAAATCATGCATATACAACAGACACTGGTGTCACTGCTTGTGAAATGTGCACATTACCTGGATTGCACATTTGACTGTTTTACAACTACATACTGCAATTTAGATTCCTGAGTACACAGTGTAGGTTTTAGGTATGCACCTGTTAGCCTTATACATTTGTCTGTACATTCACAGCTACGTACGGCTGAAATTGAAATGTTAACAAAATACAATGCTGGCAGATAAACAAGTAAAACACATTCTGATGGGAATATGTACTGTTGCTTTTTTCCAGTTATTTGACATGCCCATTCTAAAGTATGCAGACAGGGCAGTGCTAAATCAGTTCACTTCAGTACCTCAGTTAATGCATTCTGCAGGACATACACATTTCTATTTATTGGGTATAAGTAAGATGACACACACCAATGTTTGAGATCACCTTTATTAGTTTTGAAATACATATCTGTGTATGACTCAGAACTCCACAATTACTATTCCTGCATGCCTGCACAGGGGAATGCTTTTCATTTCTAACTGTTACAGTAGCCCAGACATGGCACTTTCTTGGCAGGTTCACTCAGACCCACTCATACATATTCTAATATTCCTCTCCTGCATATTGTACCTTGTTTGCTACTGATATCTGCATTACACAGCAGCTGGGAATACTCCATTGTAACACTGACTGCCTGACACAGGCATTTTTTCCTGACATTTACAGCACAATTATATATACAGGCAGTACTACCGTTACTATAATTTTGATTTCTTACTGCTAATATTAGGGGGTATTCTGTACTCACCATACTGCCGATGCAGCTTGGTCAGTTACTGGGCATGAGCCTGCACATTCTGGGGCCTCTCCCAAGCAACTGTATGGGGAGACATCACACATTAATCACACCTGCAGAGTCACAAGTTGAATGTTTTCCATACTTAGAGATACATAAGACTGCATATTTACAGACAGGTAGACATCCTACGCTCAGGCTTCTTGGATCTACTGGTCCAAGACTGTACCTCTCCTCTCCTCTGCTTCAGGCCATTAATGTGATGACATACCTTCTCACCAGTCCAGGGTATGCCAGTGGCACTGGTGAGATCACGTGCAAGTTGGTCCCAGGCCTCCACTTTGTACTGCAAGCCCTGGTACTGGCCCTGCAACAGCATGCCTTCATGGTTTTTAACTAGGAGCGAAACCATGACCCTGGACTCCTGAATGCCCCAATGTTGCACTGAGAAGTGCACACCTTCTCCAACACTAGCCATTTTGGTCCTGCTACTGGTGAGTACAGCTGCCTCTTTGCAGCTATTAACATGCTTGTATAGGGATTGTTTGAATGATTCCATGTAGGCAGCAGTGAAATCAGGATTTATGGGGGCTTTAAATTTTGACAGGTTACTATTTAATAGTAAAAGTTATATTCCAGGTTTAGCTGGTGTTCCAAGTTTAATTTTTCCTTCAAAGGAGACCATTTTGTGGTATGATTTTGCCAGAGAAGATATTGCAGTAGAGGGTGTGCAGCACTCTTCCATATTAGTGAGGACCACGTCCAATATATTTGCACTCCAGTTTTACAATTTGTCTTGACCCAGCATTGGACCCATGGATGTTCTCCTATCAGTTCATGATGGAAAGCACATGCCAGACCACTGACAGATTCTTCACATGATGATAGTGATGATGACAATCACAATGATGATGAGAAAGCATGACCCACCACAGGCAGAGCAATCATGCCTTCTGCACCATGAAGGAGATGATGACAGGACAGGAACAGGGATAATTATTGGGAGAACATCCAGGAGGTTGTGACCAATGTGTTTCAAACACAGATGAGGGACATGATGGCTAGAATCTTCCATGATATGTCACAGGCTAAGTAACTCACTCACGGTTATAGTCCATGAGGTGAGGTCATTTGTGAGTCACAACCCCATCAGTTAGGTCACTCCAGTCTGTACGTATTGTCTGTGTGCTCCACTTGTGTTATGCTGCCAGCATGCTGATTGCCATGTAATTGGTTGGAATGTATATGCAGTCTTGTGCATGCAGACCAAGTAGCTGTCATACTTATTTGCTATCATCATGTGACACTTACTTCTGTTTCTATGTCTACATTACATACAGTAACAGGTTACCTTCATTTGACTGACAAACATTTTACTCAGACCAAATGACTGAAACTTCATTTCATTGACACTTCATTTGACTGACAGTTCATTTGCCTGACAATTAGTACTGGCAGTGTCTAGAGCACTGCAAGGCAAGTAAAAGGAATGTGTCCTTTTCCCCACTGTAGTGCAACCCTGGAATTAGTATATATAGTTAGGGGGTGGGGGCACAGCCCCCCACAGTGGGGGGTGTTGGGTGTGCAGCCCCCTACTTACTTTGGTTTTACTAAACAATATAAAACCAAAAGCAGAGAATATAACATGAAACTAAGTGGGGGGCTATGCCCCCCCCACACTCCAGTGTGGGGGACTGTGCCCTCCACCCCCACAATTATATATACTAACTCCAGGGTCGCACTACAGTGGGGAAAAGGACATAGACACTGCCAGTACTAATTGTCAGTAAATTAACTGTCAGTCAAATGAAGTGTCAGTGAAATGAAGTTTCAGTCATTTGGTCTCAGTCAAATGAGTGTCAGTCAAATGAGGTTTCAGTCAAATGAAGGTAACCCACAGTAACACATTGCACTTTCCTCCCACTTTCAGCTGTCCATGTACTGTGGCAGTTATCCTGCAGCCAGTGCTGCAAGACATAGTCTGTAAGCATGTTTTTTACTTAGGACAAATGACAGACAACAAATGTTGTCCATAGTCCAGCACTAACACAGTGGTGTGGTTTGGACTTGTATATTGCCACATCATGTATGTGCAACAGAACAACATGTCATTACCAATGTGTTCTGGATGAGAGTTGTCATGATGTCTCATTGGCATGATGTAGTACTGTATGCCACACGCTGGCAGTTCTAATGCCATGTGGGATCATATACAGGTATAACATGTATGTGTGCAGTCCTCATTTTCTGACTGCATTAAAGAGCAATGTAGCATTAATCCATACAAAGTGGTACAGATAATTTAGTCTTTAACAGTGCAATACACCATGTTTGCTGTATCTTAAATTTCAAAATCCATTACTTATTCACATAACTTTACATCTTCCACAAACAGTTGCTGACATTAACTGATTGTACATGTCTACACATAGTCAGATCCATACTAACATACAATTGTACCTTAGACATGAGCATTTATTAACTTATGCTTGTGTGCTTTAAAGATGTGCACATGATTGTCCTTTCTCAGTATTGAGCAGGATGGGAGACATACACCTCCTTTTGTTTATTCAACATTTGATTGACAGTATATTTGTATGTGATGGAAATTCTTATCTTGCTTTCCTATGCATGTTGATGTTACGTAGTTAGCTGTGTATGTGTGTTTTATAAGTGGCCAGATCTGTAGACATCAGAAATTATTCTCCCCATGTGGCATACATTTTCCATTTGTTTAATTTAATTTGATTTGGTTTCTACTGCACCCTATGCACTGTACACATGCATCTGCGGTGTATCAACTTATCTTGCCTTTCTTTTCTATAATGTGGGCTCATGTTGTCCACATACCTTCCACCTTCATATTTCAGTATTATATTTTGCATTTATCTTTGCCTTGTTACAATTGTTGGTCTTCATCATGTATTAGTTTGCTGACATGTTGAACATGTGCCAGATATATGGCCATTTTATGATGTGATGCAGGACAGCTGCACACAAGTCACTGGCTACTGCTCACAATGCATCCTTGTCTCATTATACTTGTGTGTTTACCAGTGTACATTGTTTACATTCATGTGCACAGCCTGATATGTTTGTTAAGCTGTAGTGAAACATTTTTGGAGACATTCTTACATGCTATTGGTGTGTGCATATGCATTGACCTTGATTTCATGTATATTTCACTTAGGCCACTGACGGTCATACATACACATCTACATCTCTATATTGCCTTTGAAATGGCATATGTTTGTAACAGGATTATATTATTTTATCAAGTCTTTGGAAACTCAGACTGATATGTTTGAGACCATATGATCGAGTTTCCAAAAATTCACAAAGGAAAACAAAAAATCTACCCACACACCACCTGCAAATTATATATACCAAACTCTGAGATCACAATACAGTGGGGAAAAGGGTAAATTCCCCGATCCCCACTCTACTGGTGTTTACATAGAACTGCTTCAAAGGGAAACTACCCTTTTCCCACTTGGGTGCTATCTCAGTGTTTGTATATATAATTTGTAGTGGGTATGGGGGCACAGCCTCCAACATGGGAGAATGCAGGGGGACTTATCCCCCTACAGTACAGAAAAGTAGATTTGTTTTTGTTTTTCTTTTTTTTTTTTTTTTATTTTGAGTTTCTGAAAACTCAGAGAAATAATATAAACGTCTGTGTAACATATATGCATTCCATTACATATTTGTTTGGGTTGGGTATACCTATTTGTGTATGCAGTAGTCATTTTGTTGCTTTTTCTGCAGTACTTCAGTTTGGCACTCTGCTTGGCTGTTTGCCTTTCCATGCATGGTTGCAGGTTTGGTTCTGTCTTATGCTGGTATTATCTAGCATTGTTAGACCTGCATTTTCTCCTCTGTGATGGGCCATGGCTTACACCTGCACTGCTGACAGACTACTTGGATATGTGTTTATTTATCCAATGTGTACTGTGATCCCTATTTATTACCCTAAAACACACATCTACCATTAGTTGTACACATCCAGGTATGACTGTCACACAGTTTGCAACATGTGGTAGTGGATAGGTAGATATGCTTTTCTGTATTTCATCATGCAATGAGCCATATGTGAAACTTACCTACTCTTATTGTTTTTTTTTTCAACCTATGTCTGTCATGTGTTGTGATAGTTGTTCTATGAGTATTACTGCTGTGATGTCCTTCTACTCCTCTTTCCCTATTTTTACCTTTCCTTTGATTCTTAAAAAAACAAAACAAATGGGGCCTATTCCCACAAAAAAAATGCCCTTGCCCCTCTGACATTCGCTCACCTTTTCCTGTTCTAACATCCCTCTTGTGTGTTCCTCTTCTTCATTTATACTCAAATCTTTTCTATTTCCCACTTTCCTGGGATGTGTGCATTATTTGTATTCCCCACACGAGTCGCAAAACCACTGTTAACAAATTTTAGTTGCGGTGATGTGGCCGGAATTGCCCTTTACCTTTAATTTTTTTTTATTAGAAATTTTACGGACTTCATCAGAATGCTTAAGTGCAAGAAGGCATATTTCATTAGTATGCAAATTATGGTGACATCCGTAGTTGTCTCTGAGCTTACTACGCACTCGCGTACCTCTCAACTGTACAGATTTTTGCAGAATGCCCAGATTTTTGCCTCGTATTATGAGTCTGTTTCTCATAAATTTGTGGTTTTCTAGCAAATCATTGAGAGTTGAAGTCAGAAAATAATGACAGATATTTGAGTTTCAGACTTTCCACCCTTCAGAAAATTCATGCTAATAAAAATCCTGTTCTTCTATCAATTTTCTAAGTTTGTAAGGGCAATATTTAAAAAGTGTCACTATTTTTGGGCCTTTCTCCCCCTATTATTGATGTCTTTATCCAGATTTCTTTCTCT
The DNA here is from genome assembly GCF_019279795.1 of Protopterus annectens. NCBI lineage: Eukaryota > Metazoa > Chordata > Ceratodontiformes > Protopteridae > Protopterus > Protopterus annectens. The sequence continues at coordinate 230,100,054 of NC_056729.1, read as the reverse complement.
AAGAAGTTGAAAGGTATGCTACACAGATTGCTGATAATATGTATTACAAACAGCATAGACATTTGAAGCAAGTATATTTTGTTAGTAAATATGTTTTGGAAATATCAATAGTTGTTTGTAATGTTTCTGGACAACTGTCTGGAAATATGTATTATGAATGCCCTGCAGCTCACATTGGGATAGTTGGCATTTTTTTTTCATCATAATGGAGTCAGTTATATTCCATAGCTGTCCTTAACCTTACTGGACAGATTCTGCTATACATATACATATACATATACATATACACACACACACACACACACACACACACACACACACACACACACACACACACACACACACAGATATGTATATGTGTGTGTGTGTGTGTGTGTGTGTGTGTGTGTGTGTGTGTATATATATACATATATATATATATATATATATATATATATATATATATATATATATATATATATATATAAAGAGAGAGAGAGAGAGTTATAGATATAGATATGTAAATATATATGTATATTTTATGTATGTATAACTATAAATCTTCCTGTAACTTTGTTAATGTTCATTGAGCTTTGGCAACCATTTCTTATTACTTACAGATTACTTGCGGGTTTGTTTAGTGCACTTTTGCTACTGCAGTATCATTTGAGTGCTGAGCTATTTTGAGTTTATTGTAGTACTTTTACATATTATAACTTTGCTACTGTGATACTCACTTGTGTGCTGAGTATTCTGAATTTATTGTGGTATATTTACATATTACAATGCTACTGACAAGCTTTGTGCCGATATTGGTGTAATAAGCTGAAATCCATGAACTTTACAGAATCTGACCTATAGTGTCCACAATGTACTTAATGTGATACTGCTCTGAATAATGTCTGTCACATAAATGTGATAATACCATTCACATCAGCTATTAATAGTACCGATGCACTGCATGACTTTTGTAGACTATTTTCAGTATCCTCCAGAAAGTGAAATATTCAGAGAAATGAGAAAAGCATGCACCACTTATTGTAAATACATACATCTAAATACATAATAACTCACAAATCGTTATATTAACATAATTTCCCTCATTTTTCTTCTTTGGATTATCTTAACCAATAATCTACATTCCATTACTATACTAATATAAACTATTGGCAACAGATAAATTTAATGCATGAGTTTACACAATAGACACCCATAAAAAGTGTTTCCTATAAAGAAAGGATGTTTTTCTGTTGTTTATATATAAACATTGGAACATTATTTTGCTTATCACAGTGTGCATCTCATCAAAATTAAGAGGCTTAAGCCACCTCCATGAGATAATTGCTTATATTGAACCAAGAAGAATGTAATAATATTATATAACATTTTTTCTGCATAGGATCATAGGATCATAGGAGGTTACTAGGCTTTTGGCCCTGAGGCTCTTATGAACCTAGCCAAGAGTTTAGGCCCTGTTTAGACAAATCAGCACCTAATGTTCCTGTCCAGCAGGGACTCAGGTGGAATCTCAGGGGTATATTTTGTTTTTCCAATCCAGTTATCCAGGTTGTACTTAAAAAGGGATAATGAGGTACTCTGCTTGACGTGGAGAGGGAGTTTATTTCACAGATGGAAGAGTCTCTGGGACACAAATCTGTCCTGCCAACAAGTCCTATTGACATCACAGACCAAGTTGAGTTGTGCGTATGGGTTCCTCGAGTGAAGCTTGACTTATGGATATGCAGCAGTGCCATCAAGGTGGGGTCTTTGTTGCTTTGTATGCCAGACAGAGGGCACCTCTGAGGAGTCTTTATGAAACTGAGTAGAGGGACAGGGCTTGTAGCCTATCTGTGTAGGGTAGATGCTTGAGGCCCTGGATTCTCTTGTTGAGGAACCTCTGTGATCTCTCCAGCTGCTGCATGTGCTTTGCGAGGTACATGCTGAATGAGGCATTGTACTCAATAATTCGCCTTATAAGAGAAGAATACAGGGATGTTATGATTGCTTTGTTGCTGGATGAGATACCCTTACTTATGAGGTGGGTCATGTAGAAAGCTTTCAGTACAATGAAAGCAACATGGTCATCAAAACTCAGGTTGCTATCAACCTGGGTGCCCCAATCCCTCACTACTGATTGTGTACTTAGGACATTGTTACTAATGTGGTAATATGTGGGGATGTCACTCTCCCCAAAGTGTATGATGATGCATTTTTGGCATTCAGCTTGAGGCCATGTTATTGGCACCAATCATTCGTTTGGGTGAGACCCTCTTGGAGGACGTCCACATCACTTGGGGAATAGATGTCTGTGCCCAGCTTGCAGTCATCTGTAAACTTGGTCAGCCATAACCTACTGGTTTTGGCCTGCACCTCAGAGAAGTATATCTTGAATAACAGAGGCCCCAAGACCGACTCCTGGGGTACACCATTTTTTAAGGGTCTACGGCTTAAGGTGGCTTCCCCTATTTTGATTAGGTGGATTATAATAGTGAGACAGTTTGCTACCTATCTGATAACATATGGATGGATGTCTAGTTGAGAGAGTTTATCTACTTTGCCTGATTGGGGAATAGTGTCGGAGGCTTTGGCCAGGTCAAGGTAGGCAGTGTGCACTGTCTTCCCCTCGTCCATGGCTTTGGTGACTGTCTCAAAGAAGTTGACCAGATTTAACAGACATGACTTCCCCTTGATAAAGCCAAACTGTGTGGGGTTGAATGTTTGGAGGTTGTTAATATCCCTGTTAATGAGGTCCATGATAATCCATTCCTAGGCCTTGCAGATCAGGCTAGTTAGGCTGATGGGTCTATAATTTCCTGGATTGGTGGATGTTCCACCTTTGTCTAAAGGGATGACAGTGGCTATCCTCCACTTGGCTGGGACAAAGCTGTTATTCAGGCTCTGGTTGAATAGGGTGCCTAATGGTGCTGCAAGTTCCTGCCTGAGTTCATGTAGAATGCAGCCTGTGATGGTATCGGGTCCCATGGAGGCTGTATTTTTTGCCTTTGAGAGGGCAGTGATGACCTCATCCCTAGAGATAAGGGGTAGGGGCAGGTACTGGGGATGTCCTTATTTACTGATGGGGGAACAGAGGGGATAAGTTTTCACTGAATATGTCAGCCAATAGATTGGCTATATCTACAGCATTTGTGTATGCGGTGTCCTCTACCACCAGTTCTGAACAGATCTGGCTGCATCCTTTGAGATTGCGGTCATATGTGAAGAAGGCCTTATGATTGTCTCTAGTAGATGTGGCCAATTTGGACTCAAAGTTGGCTTTAGAGGATTTCACTAGTACTCTTATTTGCTTGCTCAGGCTAAGGAGAGATTGCTTCCAACTGGGCACCTGCTCCTTCTTGGTCCTGGATGGCATTTTTTTTTCCTTTTGTTATATAGTTTATTTATCACAGATGTCCACCAGATAGGTTTACTCTTCCTTGCGGAGGATGAATTTGTCCTGTCAGGTATTCCTGATTCCATGCATCTATATAAATACTCATATAGTACTTTGGTGTAGATTTGGACATAGGTGCCAGTTACTACAGTGGGATAGTGGGCTGTGAACCTGTTTATACCACCCTCAGGAGGTTGTAATCAGCTTTGGAGAAGTATTTTTGTTTGACCCTAGCTATGGGGGGGGGGGTCAGGGCAGATGGTGACTTTGAAAGTGACCACGTTGTGGTTGGATCTTACCAGGGAGAATGATACTGTAGGGGTGATGCAGTGGTTACTCATGTTGGTTAATGCCAAGTCCAAGATGTTATCACCTCTTGTGGGGGTATCGACTAGCTGTTCCAAGGCATTTGCACTGATAAAATCAAGGAATCTCTGGGCATTTGTGCTCTGGCATGAGTAATTTTTCCAGTCTATGGTTGGGTAATTAAAGTCACCCAGGATCAGGGTAAAGGGTTGAATCTTGATAGATGTGAAGAGGTTCAGATAGGTGGAGTGGGCATCTTGAGTCAAATTTGGGGGCCTGTACCTAGCTATAATTTGAATAAGGGTCTTGTCGATGGTTAACTGCACCTGGAGTGTTTCCTGTGCATCATACTGTTTGACCAGCCTGGGGTGTGTATTCCTTTAATATATATTGAAACTCCACCTCCTTTGGCTTTGCTGCACACAGTTTGGGGTCTGAATGTGTGACAGGATGAGTAACTAGGTAAGGCTGGGGTGCTCTCTGCAGCTTTGAACCAGGTTTCGGTGACTGCACAACTGTCAACATCATCCAGAGTTAAGAATCCTTGCAAAGAGCGCAGTTTCATGTTCAGACTCCTAGCGTTTAGCAGCATGATCTTTAATTAGTGTTTTGTTGAAATTTCTGTGTTGGCAGTATCATCCTCATGACTTTTCCTAAAAAAGGCACTATGAGGGAGGCAAGAGCCTTTGCCACAAGCCTGAAGCCCAGATGAGACAGATGAAGACCATCTCTGGCAAAGCATCATGGTCTGTCGATCATATCTTCCCAAGGATGTCAGGTACTGCATCCCCCTGGAATGACACCAGAAACTAAGCCAATTGTTAAAAGTCAATCATTTTCTGTTTGTATGGAGGCATCATTCTGGGTGACGGTAGAATGCTGCTTAAGGCTAGGGACATACCTGCCTGGGATACATATTCAGTGAGCTCAATCATGTCTTTCATCATATAATCTAGGTAGGTACGTTTCAAGTCATTCACGCCAACATGGACTATAACAGAGTCATAACAGTACCTGTTGTTGAAAGACCTGAGTACATGTGTAATATGGCAAATTCTGGCACCTGACAAACAACTAAGCATGACTTTCTCCTTATCCAGCCTGGTGAGAGGCACATCTGTGTGTCTCACAATGGAGTCTCCTATGACTAATATGTTGGGCCTTAGTGCTTGCAAGACACTGGTGTGTGGACTATGCATGGTATGTGGTGTGGAGGATTGTGGGGTTCTGATGTGTTTTTGCCTCTGAGGTGTCTTTTGTTTGGGTTTGATTTTCCTGAGAACCTCCAGATATGTGGGTGTGTGTTGTGTACTTGTGGATGGTGTTTGAGGTGTAGTGATTGTGTTGAGAACCTTCTCAGTGCCAGATATACTGGCTTATGAAGGAGAGACCATAGACTCTAGCTTCTTTATGTAATTGCATCTCCCACAAATTGTGTTCCTAGGTGGTAGTAGTAGATGGTTGTCCATGCACATGAGGCAGTTGCTATACTGTCTCAGGATGCCCATATCAATTGGGCTGGTAGGAGAAACAGTAGGAAATTGTCCATCCATATTTGTCAGAACCTGAGGAAGACAGGCTTGGAAGAGCTAAGGGGTAGGCCTAAAGCTTAAGTGCTTAAACCAAAACTAAGAGGCTTAGATTAACACTTAAAATGTAAATGGCTAAAAGCAAGCAGTAATAAATGCAGCAGAGAAGATACAATTAAACACTTTAAAGAAAAAGTAGCAGAAAAACCAAGATGAAGTAATAGAGTAGGAGGAGGAAACACAAATACTGTAAAAGCAGCTGAATAAAGTTTTTTTTTAGTAAAGTGGAAAGGGAGAAAGGAGGAACAGAAGATAATTCAAGGTTAAGAAAGTAAGGGGGTGGTCTTCCCAAATGTTCTCTCTGTATTAGGTAGAATGAACTAATGACACTGGACTGAGAGCAATGTCCCAGATCAAATTTACAGTAGGGGTGGGCAACTGCAAAGCCACCAAGTATAAGACAAAGACACCAATAGAGAGTGAGGTTTGAAAACTATGCTGCAGCTACTAGCTACACTATTTTAGGCCAAAAACACTACAGAAATGTTTAGCACAGCAGAAAAACAACAATGAGATACTAAATGAAAGTTTTAAACAGATAAAGGAGCAATGAGATTCTACAGAATGTTATTAATTGCAAACAAATCAGTTATATGATACACTCCTTGGCAAGAAATCAGGAACAAACAAACAGATGCTTAACAAATGGAAACAATTTCCATTTAATACCTTTCACAAAATGAAACTAACTAAAAAAAGCTTTACAAGCCATGTGACAGTAACAAAGTGATTTAACAGGCCCTGTGAGGCAGACAATTTCAGTACAACAGTACAGATTCATTTATAGCAATAAAATACAGTACAAAGTAAGCAGCAGACAATAAAAAGTGCTATAAATGGTTAGAGTAAACAATAACTAGTAAAAAGAAGCAAAAAAAAAAAAAAACAGGATACTTATTGTTATATATCACAGATGAGAGTTGTGGTCAGTGGCCCACCACTGTTCAGCTCAGTTTGAATAAACAGAAATCCTGTCAAAGGTAGGGCTTAAATACCAGAAGGTACAACCTAAAACAACTTAAAAAAAGCTCAGAAGAGCCAGCGAGTGCTTACTCCAAGCCTTAGACCAGACAATCTTTACCAGCCAGTGGCCAATCAACACATTCCTCTCTCTAAAGTGAAGAAAGGCTTCTGCTAATCCAAGATGGCCTGGAATATGTGCTCAGAACAAACAGCCACTGTAAACAAACAACCAGGCCCCGAGACAGCAAACCTGAACTGGGTTATGCTACAGCTACTAGCTACACTATTTTAGGCAGAAAACACTACAGAAATGTTTATCACAGCAGAGACACTAAATGAAAGTTTTAAACAGATAAAGGAGCAAGGAGACTCTAGAGAATGTTTTTACCTGTGAAAAAAATCAGTAATATGACATACTCCTTGTCAGGAAATCAGAACAAGCAATCAGATGCTTAACAAATGGAGAAATTTTCCAGTTAGTACCTTTCACACAGTAGTCGATCACACTTTGACATATCAAAATGTTTTGTATTAAAGACATATCTATCAAGAACAAATGGAAAAACTCAGAATCAAAATTAGCTGTAACCAACTTAGGGCCCAGAAGCTCTTGTGACTTCTTTCTCCACAAGCCAAGTTTGCTATAGGCAAAGACATCTTGCTTGCACAACTAGAATATGGCCTACCTTTGGTTACCACCATTTCTACAAAAAGCTCAACCACCCTAAAAGACCCTTCAAATAAAATGTTGTGGTTCATCACCAACTTCCCATCACATGAACATCACTACCTCACACTATGCTTACCAGTACAAGCCACAACCAATATCCTCCTAGATTGGTGTTCTGTACAAACTGCTCTACCATGACACCCATTCTGCAGTTACTATGAAATTTATCACAACCACCTAGTCTATAACTTCCAAAGTCAAGCTAGAAGTGGCCCCACACCCCAAGCTACAGCTGTCATACTGTGCAGTTTGATTACAGCTTCTGTAGTCTCTGTACTGAACTTTGGCAGTCTCTCCAGCTTGTTCTTAGTAAGATGATAAGATGTTCTATTTTCTGGCTGGAGTTTAAGGAGTATCTTAAAAACAATATAGATATATATATCTATCTATCTATCTATATATATATATATATATATATATATATATATACAAATGCATTAATGCAGGAAATATCACATAATCTAACAATTCCCCTCTCTTTGATAATCTTCTTTAAACATTGCTTCCTCTATTCCTCAGTCTATCTCTTGACTTTGCTTTTTGTCAATATGTATACAGCTTTATCAGCTGCATACATATTGTTTCCTTATCTTGTTAACCCCTGAGTACATGAAATCCCATTACAATACTTTGTTACTTATTCTTTTGAACTGTAGCCGTATTGCTTGTAACCCAAGCTGCCCCTGTAATTGTCCATGGTTTTAATCAGTATTCCACCCCTGTAGACAAAATATAGATAAAATAAAAAAATAACAATATAGAAAAACTGCATCATGTAACATACCTGCTGTAACAGCAGAAAATAAGAACAATGAAAATTGAATAGCCACAGTCAAAAATCAATGACCTCCATCAAAAAAAAAAAAAAAAAAAAAACTTTGTCAGAGTCAAACAAGTAACAGTCTAAGGCTCAGCTGAATATCAGTGCCTATGCTCTTGGAATAGTCAGGCAAAATTATTATTTATAATAATATATCTCAAAGTGACTAGCTCATTCCTAGTTTCTTCAGGAGTATCAGACAGTATTAGAGTATTGTTCCATACAATTTTGTGTTTAGTGAGAGAAAGAATAGATAGATAGATAGATAGATAGATAGATAGATAGATAGATAGATAGATAGATAGATAATCTTAACCACAAAACAATCTGTAATGGGTAAAATGTCTGCCTCCTCTTAAAACTTGCTTTAGGCAGATATACAGAACTAGAAACAGTGAAATCTTCTACATTAATCTTTTTTCACTTATCCACTTGAAATAAGTATTTCATTTGTGTTATTATATAAGAATAATATATCTCACTGGTGCAAAAATGAAATTTAATAAGGGCAACCCTCATTTTATCATACAATTGCCACTTACTTACCACATGTTGCCATACACTTAATGTATAGTGTTTCTTTCTATCTCAAACAGTAAATATGGTGGCTTTAAAAACAACTTCATGAATAAATAAAAGGACAACCTCAAGATTCTGGGATACCTATACATTTCAGATTCTTCTATCATGCCCTCACTTGAAGTCAAAAAGTTTCACTTTACAGGAATTACATTCTGTGTATAAAAATCTATAACAGAGTACGATCTTATATTATTTATGCATTTAAAGAATGAAAAAGCTGCTTTATTTCACGTTGTTGGGCAACAAACATTTTGTTCCAGGTCAGCAGTTGTTTGATCCTAGTCCACCACCGTACTCATTGAATTCTGCTGCTTATCAAGCTCAATGTCCAATAAATGGGGACCCTTTATCTTTTGTGTCAAAACACAGGCTCATCAGTGAATCTACCTGCGGTGGCTCACCTCGAGGCACAAGCCCAGCTTCAGAACTATTAGAAATAAAACTGTCATCAGATGAATAGTACAACATTTATTTAGAAACCAGAATGACGGTAGGTATCTTCACTCCTGTCACATTTCAGCCTGGTCTTTTGAAACTGAAATAACAAACTCATTAGAATAATCCTGAATCTGACCTCCTTCTCAAACTATAGACATCAGTAATTTTTGGTACATTATTTACATTTTCATCTTCAGCAACATCATCTATGGAGGCTGTTAGCATTTCAAGGAGCTTAATGATATCTGGAAAAATAAAGGTTTGCCTTTTAACTTCTACTGTCTATGGTGTTTCAAAGTATGAGCTCAAAGTTGACCAACAATGAACCTTCAGTCTCATGTAGTGCTACACAGCCACAATAGGTAGAATAGGTAGAATCAATTCAATGAAGCAAAATAAAATATAACAAACACAGCAATAGTAGATCTTAAAAAATGTCATGAACATGCACTGCTTTTTCTGCAGAATTAAACCAGACACCGGATCTATTCCCAACAATGCATGGCATGATGACTTACATGCCAAGCACGTGATCCCTGAATACTTTCTAAGTTAAATCTCCAGATTCGCTACCAAGGCAAAATCCTCCTCCCATCACTGCACCTCCCTACACTCTTTAAATTGGCTTGAACACCCTAATCAACTTGACTTCCTCCAAGTCATCACAGCCCACAAATTATTATTCCAACCTACTAGCTGTGTTGCATTACCTAATATCCTACAACCATATACCCCCCCTTAGACCCCTTAGATCTACTCACCAAAACCTTATAATCGTCCAAAAACCCAAGCGCCCAGCTGGTCAGTTTCTACTCTCCTTTTCCCTAGCCAAAAAATGGAATGTCCTGCCCTCTACTCTGAGGACCTGTGACAATCCACACACCTTCAAAACACAACTTCATTCTTACCTGTTTCTTCACAGGAAATGTAACTGCACTCTTCAACTCATACCTCCCAAGCTCTGCTCCTCCTTCTCTCCTGGCTAACCTTCATACCTTCCTAATTTCTCTCATATACTTAGATTATAAATGTAACTAAACAGTAACATCCAGCCATTATGCTGTATGCCTGTCTTTCTCTTGAAAAATGTTTAATAGTTTTGCTGTCTTTACTGGATGATACCTGTTTTGACTGTAATACTACCTGTTGATTGTTATACTACCTGTTGAGTGCAATGCAAATATTTTTCTTGTAATTCTCTATGTAATGTAACTTTGTATTGCGGAGCTTTTCTCCCCGGGCCTCCACTAAAAATGGGCTCTCGAGCCCAGTGGACCTCCCCGGTCACCAATCTGGAATAAATAATAAATAAATAAATAAATTGTACTATTAGACTGGTAGTATGCATGTTATTCTCTTTTTGACATGTAACCGTAAAATGCATGATTTGCTCCAGGACAAGTCACACACAATGTCTATTCTCTGTAATTATGTAATGTACCTGTACAAGCCATGCTTTACTATAACTATGATATGGTATGAATCCATAAGCACAAGCATCCTTCTGCTTCCTTTCATCATGGTGTGTGTGTGTGTGTGTGTGTGTGTGTGTGTGTGTGTGTGTGTGTGTGTGTGTGTGTGTGTGTGTCGCACTGTATGTGTAACACATTTTGTTTAAATTTTATGAACATCTCAAAACTCCAAAGAACTGCAGGATCTTAGGTCTTTTATGTTATGATGTGGCTTTTTCCACTTTCTTAAACCTGTGCTAAAGTCATTAACATCTTACCTGCATTTTGTGTCTCTGTCATACTTTGTATACATGCTGTCTTCCTGTCTGTCTGTCTTGCAGCTCTGTTGATTTTAGTCCAATTGTCACAGACCCATTCTTTCTGATGTTTTAATTTATTTTATTTATTTGACATTTGATTACCAGGAAAGACCAACTGGGCTGAGAAGCCTATTTTCAGTGGAGGCCCAGGGAGAAAAGCTCCAACACACAGAGAAAAAAGAAATGAACAAAAAATAAGCTTTTATATAATTAACAAAAGAAACAAAACACAAAAGGATTATTTTGCAATGATCAAAACCCATGTGCATACATTTTCCATGTGTAGGCATATCTAAGCATATAAAAAACAGAGACTTATACAGAGAGGATCAGCTTGAATGTTTACATGTACTACATGTTATGTTACATATCACTTTATTTCCTTTATAAGAAAACTTGTAGCACTTTCTGTTTTATTCTGTTTCGTATTGTAGAGTGAATCAAAGTTTTAGTGAAATTTCCCACATGCACTGCATGCCTACAACGCGGCACTTGGCAGATGGATATTGTTGTCACTTTTTTTTTAGTTTCTACTCCTTGTGATCCATTTATTTAATATTTATTTTGATCTTGCCCACTTCATTATGGTTTATGGTGATTTATCAAGGGTTAACCACAATGCTCATGAAACTGATGCAATTAAATATACCTTTGTGATTTGTTCATGATTGCTGTGATCTGCTGCTAAATTTAAATTTCTATTTGCTATCACCTGTATGATTTCCATGAATTTCCCCATATGAGATCTTCCAATGTATTAATTCTAATGTTCTTGCAAATATGGCTATGGCCTTAATTCTGTCCACCTCTTTATATTTTTATCAGTCTACTATCTACAACATTTTCTATGCTTATAATGCATTCTAAGCAGAAATCGAATTGCACTATCTTTTCTGCTTTGGCTGTTCTTAGATTTTGTGAGAAAATCAAGGTGCCTTGAATCCCCTAAACTTTGTTCTTGAGAAAACTATAACTCTTGCAATCAAGAAGACAAAAAATGAGTTTTGCATGCTAGTACAGAAAAGACTGTGGATCAAATTCAGAAAAGTTACAGTGAGATGTACAAGGGGTGTACACCTTATAGTAACGAGTTCCAGTTCAGAGACAGCTATGACCCAGCGCTTTAACAGAAAGATTTGCAGCATCACAATGGCTAGTCTCTGCAACTATGTTAAATGTTAATGAGGCATTGCAAGAGAGTGGCCAATGCTTTATCCCAGAAATGCCTGTGTTAAAGAATTTACATGACTGAGTGATTCATAGACTCACTTGGCTGTCTAAGGTATCTCATTTGCCCATTTTAATAAACACAGCCGAAAGCTCATATTTACCCTTCACATTAGAGGTAAGTGCCAGAAGTTTAGAGGATGGGTAGCATTAGGTGTCTGTGCACATGTGTGAGTGACGGGCTGCCTGAGATGTCGCAGGATGGTCGGGTTAGTTAGCTGGTAGGTTTGTTTTTTCTGTGTGCATGTGTATGTATATATTTATGCGTGTGTGTGTGTGTGTGTGTGTGTGTGTGTGTGTGTGTGTGTGTGTGTGTGTGTGTGTGTGTGAGTGCATATGCGTGTGAGTGCATATATATGTGTGTGTGCATGTGTGTGTCTGTTTGTGTGTATATGTGTGGGTGAATGATTGAACGTGTCTTTGAGTATGATGGGGGATGGGTGCCTGGGAATGTGTGTCTATGCATTAATGTCTGAATGTGTGTGTGTGTGTGTGTGTGTGTGTGTGTGTGTGTGTGTGTGTGTGTGTGTGTGTGTGTGTGTGTGTGTGTGTGTGTGTGTGTGAAAGATTGTGTCACTGAGTATGATGGGACATGAGGGGTTATGAATGTGTCTATGCATTAATGTGTGTGTGTGTATGTGCGTGTGTGTGTGTGTGTGTGTGTGTGTGTGTGTGTGTGTGTGTGTGTGTGTGTGTGTGTGTGAGTGAGTGTGTGTGTGTGTGAAAGATTGTGTCTTTGAGTATGATGGGAAATGAGGGGTTATGAATGTGTGTCTATGCATTAATGTGTGAATGTGTGTGAGTGTGTGTGTGTATATGTGTTTTTGTGTGTGTGTGTGTGTGTGTGTGTGTGTGTATGTGTGTGTGTTTGAGTGTGTGTGTGTCTGTGTGTGTGTGCATGTGTATTCATGTGTGTACGTGTAGGTAAAAGATCGTGTCCTTGAGTATAATGGGGGATCGGGGAGATATGAATATGTATCTATGCATTAATTTGTGAATGTGTGTGTGCGTGTGTATGTGAGTGAGTGTGTGTGTGTGTGTGTGTGTGTGTGTGTGTGTGTGTGTGTGTGTGTGTGTGTGTGTGTGTGTGTGTGTGTGTGTGTGATGGAGTGTAATTCTTCAATGCACTAAAATATTCAAATGGTGCACCCTTGCATCTTAAACAAGTATATTAGTCAACTACACCATAACAACAGACCGATAATCCTGTACATAATTTCCTAAGTCTTAAAAATATAATTAATTAAAAGGGGAAAACAGTTAAATTTAACTGGGAGGGGGCTTCAAAACCCTCCACCCTTGTCACAGAGAGCAGAGGCTAACCCCTACACTATCTCATCAGTTAGAAGATCAAATCTTTCTTATATAATAAGACAAATGAAACACTTATTTCTGTCATTATTCAATAACTACAACAGTTCATGACTAATGAGGGAAAGGGCACCTATAACAGGCAAAAGCACTAGAGTGCTGTAAAATCAGGGACACAGTTGAGAGGGACATGTGCGTCCTTGTGGGGGGAGGCTTCATGATAAAGCTAGGATGAGTAGTAGGGAAAACATGGGAGAATTTTTTTTTTTAATATGGCTTGTTGTCATTTAAAAAGTTAATAGAACAACGGACCTAGCATCACAAGGCAATTTATGAAAAGTAATGATAGTAAAGCTCTAATGTCTGGCATTCTTAACTAATTTTAATAATTTGAGATTTACATGTGCAGGGAAAAAGCATAAGAAGAGCATCAGAGACATTCTGTCAGCTAAAGAATAGGTAAGAGATATGCCGCTGTTGTTTGTGTTCGAATGTGTGTATGTGTGTGGGACAGTGAATGGAGGGATGCCTAAACCAACACAATGCATGGGCTGCCAGAGAGTACCACAGCAAAGTGATTATTACCACATGTGATAGTTAAAGACAACTCATAGGTGATGCGGCCTTTCCTCATTGCTACTAAAGTGTCTCTGATTCTCATGTTTCTGTATCATGTAAAAGGTCTCTTTGCCACCATTCTTACTACCAGCAGTGGAGTTCTTTCTGAATTCCTGGGTATATTTCTTTAAGTAAATGAAAGCTACACTTGCACTGAAAAATCTTATATTATTTTCTTTTCTTAAAACTGATACATTACTTTACTAATTGTTTAATTGAACAAATATATTACACTATCTGCTGTTCCAAAAATGGCAAACTTTTCAGTGTAGTATATTAAACATAAGCTTGTGCTTTTTGCTTTGCTTTTTTGATTAAACATGTTATTACTTTTTAAATTGTTTAGCTGAATGCATATATAACACTTCACAAAAAATCCGCTGGACCACTGAGTTTCTTTGCACGGAAAGATTTTATTCAGATGAAGCCAATTTATTAAATAAAAATGCTTTTCGTCCAACAGTATCGTTGGACTTCTTCAGACAAAAGAAAAACATTTGAAACCATTCAAATCACGTTTAAATAACCTTCCTCATGTCACATGATTAACAAAAACATTTTTTAAAGTCATAAATACTTAAAAATATTTGAACTATTAATATAAAACTTTATAATTTAAAAACCGAACATATTATGTCAGCAGCAGCCAATTATATCTATGTCTTACAAGCATAATTGTTACGCAAAATGTATAAGCACAAAAATTAGATATGAAAAAATTAAAAGTAAAACTTAATAATGAGTGATGAACAAAAAATGAGAAATCACCCATTCGCCCATCTCTAAACCTAAAAGTAAACTAACTTTTTGCTCATATTTACATATTAATTTTAAAAGTATTATTGATCAATACACATGCCCCGGGATTCATGAACCTTGCGCCAGGTGCCAGCATAGCGTCAGCGTTATAAAGCCAAATATGGCCACCGAGCGATTCAGGTATGAAGCAATCCCACGTGCACTACCGGTCGCGGACCTGCACCGCCCGGCGTAGGTATGCTAATCACACTGTGTGCGGTATTGCACCATGCAAATGAAGGCAAATAGCGATCCACGAAGTGTGGCATGCGTAAGCGTAAGAACGGCAATGTAAACCAAAAACGGTTTACATTTACCCAAACATGACCAAGGAGTAACGGAAGGCTGTCAACGTCAGGTATCATACAGGTGCAATATGCCAATGGCGAAAGGCACGAGAATGTCCAAAGAAAACATGCACAAACTGTAAATAATGACAAAATGTCGTATGCGTAGAAACCACAGCAGAACCCCGGATATGTGTACAGAAGGTGCAAAGCAATGAAATAATATGACAATGTCCTAAAAGAGCTGTATAATACACATCAGCTGTACAGCCACCACACACCATAGTATGTATGGAAAGCCTCAACCCCAGCGCAAGGGTTGTCAAGGAGTGGTGGCAGTGTTCGCCGTAACCATGTATTAGTAGTCAATGCCATGCAAATGAGGCAGATAATAGTGAATCGCAAAAGCTGGCGCCGGTGTAAGGATGGAGCAAACGGCGCAGCGGGACTACACCGAGGAGTGGCCTACATGAGATACATGTCAATCGCAGAGGGGTGTGCCACTGTAGGAGGAAGCATATTGGAGGCCAGCAAACCTGGGCTGTACAATGCACATCACAGCAGCAGGACCGGCGTGTGAGGAAATAGATGCGCTGAGAGTACATAATGCGCGCACCGATGCATGTGCACGAGGATGACTACGTTCCCCAACCCAGTCATGTGATGGCCTCCCCGTCAACAACCACGGATATAGGAAGGTAATGCGGAGAATATGAGGAAATGCGGAAGCAGTATAATTGGAGCCGTAATGAGCAATCAACACCAATCAATCCAGGAAGGGCAAACGGCGGCAGTTGACAACTCTGCATGCAGACTCCTGCATAATGGGAAAGGGGAGGCATATGAATGCAAAGATAGTAGGGGATGTAGTAGAAATGCAAAGAGCAAAGAACCGAAATAGCACAGCCAAGTACAGAGGTAGCATAACTGCGGCTGCAGATAAAATGCATCATATGCCATGTGCCTGCAGGATGCAGTAATGTAAGATGCAAAGCTAAGCCAATGCAGGCAACTGTAATGTAACACTAAAGGCAATACCATTGCAGTTGCAACCGTAAAACACCGAAAATAATCCATGGATACGGCTGCACAGACACACCCAAAGACATCACCGGGTATACAGCACAACAGTATAAAGTGTGAATGCACACAACACACAGCGCGATTTCCCAAACACCGCACCGTAGGGTGTAAACACACGGGGAACTTTTAATATGCATATGGTGGGTGCAGCCGTGGCCGTGATGCATAGGTATGTGGCAGAGACAGATGGAGTTGCGGAGGACGGTGCCAACAACTACCGTAGGCCTCACAGGAGAAGGAGAGTGTTCAGACCAAGGGTGACCTACCAGGGGCTGCAAGACCTGGAGATAGTAGAGCACTACAGGGTGGACAGGGACACGTTACAGCAAATAGTGGAGCTGTGCCGGCCACGCCTGAGAACAAGAGACAACAGAGGGAGCCCATCCCAGTGGACACAAAGGTATGTGTGAGCTTGCGAATACTGGCTACAGGTACCTTTCAAAGGCCAACCGGGGATATAATGGGTATCTCACAGGCATCAGCATCTAGGGTACTACACCAGTTCCTGGATGCCATGTTACGACATGCCCATGAGTATATAAACTTCCCCAGATCTCAGGAGGAGTTGGCTAGCAATATGCGCCGCTTCCACCGTGTGGCACAATACCGGAGGTACTGGGTGCGATCGACTGTATGCACATAGAAATCAAGTCACCGCCCGGGAGCAGGGTAGACGCTACATAAACCACAAGGGATACCTCCATCAATTGCCAGGTCGTGTGCAATGCGCAGGGCATTATCATGGATGTGTGTGCTGGCAGCCCTGGAAGCTACCACGACTCCCATATCTGGCATGTCTCACAGCTGTATCAGATATTCGCCAGGGGACATCACACAAGGTCACCTTGTGGGGGATGCTGGCTATGCACTGGAGCCGTGGCTGATGACACCCATCAGAAATGCACACACACACATGCAAGAACGCCATAATGAGGCACACGCACAAACCAGAATAATCATAGAGCGTGTGTTTGGGATGTTGAAATCACAGTTCTGGTGCTTGGATACATCCGGTGGAGCCTTGCAGTACTCTCCAGGCACATGTGCCCACATATTCATAGTATGTTGTATGCTACACAATATGATTCTGTGGAAACAGCTGCTGCAGGGACATAATGGTGTAGGGCCACCAAGCCCGCCACAACTGCCAAGGCAAGCACAGGCACAGGGCGTTCAGTGCCATGAACACGCTATGCCAGCCCCAGTAGGTAGACAGAGGCGTACCCAATATGCCTACGCCCTGGCAAAGAGGGAACGCATAGCACATACTTTGACAGCGTAGGCCCCATGGACTGACACCTCCTTACCTGCACACACAGTGAAATGGACGCCACACAAACATGTCCGCCCGTAATGTGTACTGTATGGCCGGACCAATGTGTGACTCCAACAAAGGCACCACCCAAACACTGCACACCCAATAGCCAGCAGAGCATGGAACGCCAACACCTCATCACACGCCGGTTCTACAGCACACGGCGTAGCCGTATGCTGCCACTATCGCCGCAAGTCGACCACATATGTACTTATGTGCATACACAGATATGGAAATAGATATCAGTACACATGTAGAAATATATGTACACATACACAGATATAAAGTACAACAGGTTAATATGGAACCCAGGGATGCAAGTTCACAGATAAGCAAGGCGAAATCTCCACATAGTAAACATAGTGACCGACAACCCGATCATCCGGGAGGGTGGGCAGAGCAGGGAACGCCAGCCATGGAAATGTCAACCTGCATCAATACATATCCGCGTGTCGGGATGATCACCAGTCCACGGTACAGTAACGGGATATGTGCGTGTCATATCCATAGGATATGAGTGTGGACATGCGCCCGCCCGGCGATGCCAACGTAGGTATTGTGTGCAACCGTCGGTGCGAAAGCGGCAAGCATACCTGTTAAGTGTATATCATTATGAGGAACGTACCCCATTTGGGGTCTAAAACAGTTCATGTTCCTCGCAGTTCCTCAAAGTTCCACATTGCAAATGTCTGTCAAACATTCATTGTTAGGAATGTATTTAAATGACATCCTGGTAAATAGAAATTAATCATAGTAATTCATTAAAGGTTCTTCATTGTAAGTAAATCAGCATATTTTAACCATCCTATGACCTACTTAGCTGAAGTTGTTAGTATGCCATTAGTATGTGTTCCACATTATGCCCATTTGTTCCACATTAGTAATGTGTGTGTTCCTCATTTTGGAAATGGAAGGTTGAGAGCCATGGCGGCAATATGTGTATGTGTGAGGTGAGGTTGTCGTGTGCTCCGCTGTGTGTGTGTAATGTGTGTGCCACTGTAAAATGTGTATGTAGGTGACATGTCACAGGCGGAGTGTAATAACATGCGTAGGCATACAGTACATGAACCATAGGCGTATGTACAGCAGTACCCACAAAGTAGTACTGACATCTCCTCAGTGGCTATGCGCGTGGCGACGTAAAACGATGCAAAGCGGAAATGTCCCAGAATGTACCACAGGGCCATAGCCGACAGGAGATGCAAAGGACGCATGTACAAACCATGACCGTATGTATGGCGGCCATATGGTAGACTCAACACGATACGTCGGCAACGTTACACAGCATCAGGCATGTACGGCGAAAATCTGAATGTGCTATCCGGCACCGATCGTGAACACTTACGGTCCGTAAATACCGCTGTGTGTTCCACGACCGTTAAGTAAGCAAGCGGCACCGCGAATAGGAGGCTACGGTAGCATACAGGCCATCCCAAGTATAGGACCACAATCACCGTAACTATCAGTGACAAAATGCCAATGGATAGTAGGCACGGACGAACATCCGCAGATATATAACCGATATGAAGGAGGAATACGTGCAGGAAGCACACATGCAGGCGATACCGACACCACACGACATCAACAAAACAAACATTCCCAGAACAACAGACAGGTAACCTGCAGCTCCCAACCAGGGATGGAGGACACACACAAGCATATCTTGTATGTATAAATGCAAGACTCACACCCCGTACCTGTCACCCACATCCGCAGATATACCCCATCGCACATATCAAAGGGATAACAGCTAAAACCGTAGCAAAAACATACAGGCAGTCAATGACAGCGGCATACCCGCAACAAGCCGCATGGGAAACACTAGCAGCAGCTGATGCATCCTTGCATCCGTTGTGTACAGGAATATAACAGCTATGTTACACATCTGAATGCACAATGCCATCGACAGATGCCGCCAGGACACGGACACCCACATGTCGAACAGAATACCATACCCAACACACACAATCCACGGCTAACACCACAGCGTAATGTACCTGACACCACACATAGCGTATGCAGTCACACAAACATTATACAATACATACCATCCCCACGAAGGTAGTGCAAATAACTAACGGCCACACGAGGAATGAACCACGGCCTAGTTTCCTGGGTAACGTACGAATGGAGGAGGATCACCAGTGATATGCGCATAAGTACACACCGAGGAACAGCTATTGGCGTGATGAACCCACATGCCTCAGGTGACGACGAATACAAGGAAGACTCCCTGGATATTCAAACCGTATGTTCATAATGAACACAAACGCTATTGAAAGGAAATACTGAGAGGAAGATATTGACGAATACAGAAGCGAAAGCCGGAAAGGTATGTCGAACCCACGAGATGTACTGATGTGTAACGCATGATACGTATGACTAATCTGCACTGTATGTGAACGATGTGTGTAAGTAAAGATACCTGTCCATTAGGCAGAGAGTGGTGAAAGGTGGTTATGTAATGCTAAGCGGAGCATACCAACGACTGTGGACAACGTGTGCACAGCAGTGGGACAACATGTACACAGGCGCGATAACCCAAGGTCCGCCATAGGGATTCCAAACACAGAACAATGCCACCACCCGCCGATGCTGTCAGTGGATATCGAACAATGAAGCCCCAAAGCAGGGGATAGGCCATGTATGTATAGTGTCACAGCACACATGTGCATGGGCATATACCGTCGATGTCATACGGAATGTGCATGCGGCGTGCGTATCCACGCAGTAGGGTGACTATGTCAATTATGTGTAATGCAAAGCTGTCATGATGGATATGTTCAGAAATCATAGACAGTATCACAGGCATAGCATGCATGATGGAGGGATGGCCTAATGTTATGTACATAAACAAGATATGTATGGCCTGCACATATGGGACAGTGTAGTAGCAGAATAGGTACCCGAAATGGAGGAAACAGCAAGTAACCATGTCCAAACATTCTGTAGCAGGTGCAATGTGTGCCACAATGATGTCCGGCAGGGCCGTGTGTAAACACATGTGCAATGTACACAGTAGTGTCACCCCCCCATGGTAGTGTCCACTGAACGGCAGAAGTGGATGTCAACTGTATGTCTATACAGTACTTCCGCTGTGGTGGGACCATGGGTCTGTGTCACCCTACCAGCAAGGGAGCTATCACATGACTAGTGACACAGTGTGCCCCTGTGGGATGTGCACAGGACCTATGTCCCACAGCACGGTGTGTGTCCAGTCTGTGGATGTCACACAGACGCCCGGGCTGAGCAATGACATGCAGGATTGCTCCTCCCACCCTGCCCACTGCAAATGCCATGTAGGAGTACTACATGCATCAGTAATGCGGAGAACATGGCCCATGGCACAGTAGATTACACCCCTGTGTTAGTGGTATGCAGGTGAGTACAGATGTGTTACATGACTGTCATTTGCATATGTAAACTGTCTGAGTCGGGTAGACATCACAGCATGTCTATACTGAGACATGTAACGTTGTATCCATTGTGTAAGGTACACCACATATGTGTTATTGTAACACTGCCCGCGTGTACATGTGTGTATGGCACAGGTACAAGGGCACCCAAGGTATCAGCTAGACATACGGTCCAGAAATGCGTGGTCCTGCACATGTGTACCCACGCCATGGTGGAATATGGCAAGCACAGCACCATGTGGGGCATGTGTGTGTACAGCTACCATGTACAACGTGATATGCATGTATAGGGACAGTATCCATGTGATACACACTGCATGACTGTCACTATGCAAAGGTGATGTGTATGCACGATGTGTGATGTAACTGATGCAATGATATCAACATGATATATCTGCCACACTGACACCTGTATGGTCATTAGCAATATGAGTAGGATGAGCTAGAATGCTGCCAGGTATGTAGATGTGGTATATGTAGGCATGGACAATACTCTGTGACAGCAGGTAGTGTACGTATGCAAATAGTGAGCATGAGGGGCCACATGACTGAGGACTGTGCAATGTCACATGTCCCTGACTTGTAGTTAGCATGATATGCCTGCACCACTGTGTGACCTGTACAGGAGGCACATGGCGTAACATCCTGAGACATAGGGTACGATGTGATGCTGGATGTGTACTTTGGCAATAGCATAAAGTGGAATGGCGCTGAAGGGCAAAGAGCGGATCATGTCTGACGTGATACCCTCTGTACCACCCCAACCACCCATGCAATAGTATGACAGGGGGCCAGCATGGGATGTGGTGTGCTGTGGCACACAGAAGCCCAACAAGGGTGCCAGTAAAGGCATGCAGGTAGTCAATGAGTGTGTGAAGCATGTATGTCAGGATGTGGCCCAGTGCCATACTGAATGGCCCAGTCATGGGTGTACAAATGCAGCCCCATACGTGCAATGCAGTACCACCCATGTGTAGTGTGATAGATGTGGTAGTGTGGTGGTCAGGGTACACAACGTACATGAATGGGCTAGCAGTCAATGCAGTGTGCTGCTGCAGAGACATGTAACAGCCAGGTTGGCGGGATACAGCAACTACGGAGATTGGAGGTGACATTGGGACTGTGTTCCCGGACATAATATGTGCATGGCAGTACTATGTATGTGTCCACAGGGTTAATACAATGTCCAGCCAAGGATTGGAACCCTGTAGTGAGTGAGAGTGTGTATTGTTGGTAGGTACCCCATTGGCAGGCACGATGCCAGCAACATCTGTGTTGGCAATGCCTGCATGACTGTGGTATGCTGCATTGAATGTGGATGTAGTCAAACAGCAGAGACATACCACCACACTGCGTGAGGGCCCACACTGCAATGTCTGGCAGTCATGTGTAGGTAGCTAGCTGTGGAGTATGTGATGCACCATGAGGACACACCATGACTGTCAAGTGACACACCACACACAGGTGAACATAACTACCGTGCAACAGCCTGCACATGTGCCCATACAGCACGTGTGCATGAAACAGGAATACCACTGTGGCATCTGTGAAAAGGCCAGTACCACCATGTCTCTGTGTGGAATAGCATGGTCCCTACCAGTGTGTAAATGTAGCAGAAGTGCACTGTGATCAGTGTTGGCATAGGCACGTAGACTGTCCATCGTACGGGGTGCCATGCCATCAACTACCTCTGTCAGTGGATATCAGTAATACCGGCTGTAGAGTGTATGTACCATGCATGCTGCTATGGTTGTGTGTTTAGGGTGTGGCTAGCAGGGCTGAGAAGCATGGATGTTCAGCAAACAGAGGGTGTGTAGGCATAGCACACAGACACATGGAGGTTTGGTGCATGCCGAGGGTAGTGTAGGTATGGTATGTGTTGTGTAATGTGTCACCCAGCTATGCGTACTGCATGGCCAAGCATGTGTGGGTACATGGGAGTCCATACTAGGGAAGGGCGTGTTGCTGTCAATACATAGCAGTAGCAACTGTCCTAGGTGCAATGTACAGTATGCCAACACGACCAGCATGTAACCTGTGGTGTACAGTGTATTCACTGTCGCGTGTCACAATGTGCGTAGCGGTCACGAACATGGGTATCTGAACATGGATTACCTATGATGCAATGTGTCTTGGGAATATACAGTATGTGTGTAAATCACTGTGTGGTGTGGGAACCACCCACCCGTGTGTGTTGCAGTCCAGGTATGTGCCTGGGAGGTATGATCTGTGTACAATCAGGACTGGCAGATGTGCCGTGTAGGGCATGGAGGCAGGTCCCAGGCACTGCAGATAAATGACATGTGTGCTGTACTGTGTGTGCAGTGCTTGTGTACAGCACAGTGGAGGGTGTAAGCATTGTCACACATCACTGCATGCTGTGCCTACCTGTGACAGCCCTGCCGGAGACAGACATGTGACACCGCTGCACAGGCAGCATAGCATGTGAAGATGTACATGTGGGCTGCACACCTTAGGCAGATGTCCACAGGCCATGTGTGCCACGGTAGTGTGGTTGAACATGGCTATCAGACTGGACAAACACCACATGCCTGCATAACTACAGTATGACCATAGTCAACAGTCCCAGTGACAGAGTAGGCCAATGTACACTATCCCTGTGTGCAGACCACTGGCTACTGGACACCTGGCTAGACACACACCCGGAGGGTTAATTCACCATTGACCCATCACATGTCCCAGTCCATGTGGGCCGTACAATGTCATCACAGGGTGGTCACAATAGCAGGTGGCAAGGCAGACACGGTGTACCAGGTGATGTGTCATGTGCATATGTCGACTAGCACAGCCGTTCACATGTCTGCAACATACTGGTGCCGCGATGTATACTGTTACATGATGTATGGAACTGCACTGTCACCCACTACAGGGCCATCTGACACAGGTGTGTTGTGACAGGTGTAACCCATGTTTGCACAGGATACACACGCTGTTGTAGGCAGCCATGCTGGTGGCTACCAGTGATATATGCAGTGGTCATACAGACATACCGTACACAGTGTTCATGCAGGAATGTCCATTGTCGTGGATGATGTGCTGCTATGTGAATGTAGGTGTGTGTTGTGAATGTTACACATCCAGAAGACACCATCTGGTGCAGTCATGGTTGTCAACACCAGTACACACATCCACAGCAGTCAGAACCCAGTCCTGACAATGTGTGTCAGTCACCCTCGTACTGTGTGACATATGTGCACATGGCGGAACACCTCCCACTGTCATCTAAGCTGGCTACATGATGGCTGGAATGTGCTGTAGAAATGTACAATGCTGGTAGCCCATTGAAGTACCTGGAATCAGACACAGTACGCTATGTCAGCCATGTAAACCATGCACAACAATGACCGCCAACAGACACAAACAATGCATTGACACATGGAACATGTGCACATGACAACCCCAATGAGTTATGTTGCACATATTGATGTACAATTGTCATCTATGGCCATAGCATGGATGCAGACACACATACTCCACAGGTAGTACCATGTGATGTAGGTAGGGGGGCATTGCTCATGTACATGTCACAGTAGCTGTACAGACACATGTCCTGCATAGCCGTCATGTAGGGGTAGCTGTGGTATGTGACTGCTGGACATGCCCGTACAAATGACCATGTCTCACAGGAGATGTGTTATGTGTGTACCACATGTGACGTGCTGACAACAAGCTGTGATGTGTACGGCTGCTGGTGTACCTGTGTGACATTGTCTGTGATGGGTGCAAAGGCATATAGTATCGTACTGCATGCCCACAAGCCCCACATAGGTGCATAGCCTGAACATACAATACAAGGAGTGTGTGAGATGATAGCAACCCACAGGAGGAGATGGGTATGGACGGCAGCCCACAACCACATGTGTGTGTACAGTGTTCACGTCCACAACACATGAGCATCTGAGAGGCTAGTGTTACAGCTGTACAGGGTTGCATGCATATATGTTCAGCAACATCCCTGTGTGTCCCACCACTGGCCCGTGGACCAATGGACACCAACCAAATGTGCAGATATGAGATGTGCACAGCACATCACAGATGCCTACTGTAGAACAGGCTTACCGTGTAGACATGTGCACAGTAGGTCTCGCCAGCTGCAGTCAAACATGTAATGTGCTGAACCACACCAATAGTCCAGGCCATGCCACAGATGGACGTGCATGCATCTGTGTATGTATGGCTGTGAATGTCTCCGGCATAGCAATATAGCTGTGTCACCATTGTGAACAACAATATGAATGGGTTATATGTGTGAGGGGTGCGTCATACGTGTATGGTCTGATCGACGATACCATCAGTGACCCTGCTATGTGAACATCCCTGTCCCCATACATGGATACCTATGCTGTGCCCAACACCACATTCACAGAGGGAGGGATGGCGGTGTGTAGTGCAGCAGCAGACATGGGGGTGGCAGCAGGCACTGGATGTACACATATGTGGTACCCACATCAGTGCAGGTAACCATCCATGTGCATGGGATAGTGGTGTGTGTCCACATACAGCACTGTGTTGATCAATATCCCAGCACATAGCACCTGCCAGGGTTACAGTGTATGCATGGATGTGTGATACCTGCATGCACCAGACACACCCTCAGCAAGCAGCGTGCAGCATACCTCGCTTGAGGCCAGTGTCCACACCATGGCGATGGACATGTTGAATGTCCATATACACATAGCAATGACATATGGAATGGACAGCCACCCTGCCAATATCGTAAACCCCCAGGTGGATCACAACCCAGTGGCATGTATGTGGCATACCCTGCCATACCATGCAGACCTGCCCAGCAAGGCTGCATGAGCTATCACAGTCCTACATGGTGCAATGGACAAAAGGCACTCTCACTATCAACCATACACAGCAGTAATGTGGCGGTGATGCACCCTGTGGTGTCACAGGTGCTGTGTGATGCTCTGGACAATGTGTGTGTGTACATGCTATGCATGGCCTGTCCTGCTAATGTGTCATGGTTACACATTGCCCTATGTCTATCACATGTGCAACACAGGTGAGCTGTGGCAAGTTGTCCAACACCCGTACAGTGCTGTGTGGATGTACATGGCACAACACATGCATGTGCAGGTGTCCATGTGTATGTGTACAGTGCCACTGCTGACGTTCACAATGGCTACAGACGTGATGTGTACTGACATATACACAGCGTCCAGGTGAACAGCAGCACCGACGTAACATGGGGAGCTATGCCAGTGATATGGACACAGGTGCAGCCAGGTACACATGTCCACAGCTGGCTAACATCTACATGGTGCGTGTACAGTGTGATGGGGTGGAAAACAGATATGATGTGACACCCACTGCTCAATGGTGTGAAGCCAACACATCGGCTGTGTCACTGCCACGATGCCTTTCACAGATTACTGTGCAGATGTCATACTTGTCATAGCAATGTATCTCCAACAGTATGCCAGCACAGCAGTGTAAATGTGACCTGCCACCATCATTATGTCTTACAGATAATGCCACGATCGGCTTCCTGCATTCAGTCGACAGGAGGAGGAGGTGATCATACCATACCTCCATACTAATCATGACATGTTTAGTCATGTGCCACAGCAGGCACAGGAACGACAGGAGATGTGGGAGGAGATGTGCAGGAGGGTGAACAGCCTGGGCGGATACAACCGCACTTATCAGCAGATCCGCAGGCACTGCACAGACCTGATCCAGCATGCAAGACAGCGTGCTGCTGCAATCACCAGACAACAACGTGGGACAGGTGGTGGGCCACCAACCCAGCCCCCACTCACAGCCACGGAGGAGCTCCTGGCCAGTCTGGGGACACCCATGGAACAACACGCAGAAACCCATGCGTCCATCGTGGAGGTGGGTGTCTCCCGAACTATGAGCTTGGAGCTGCATGGTAAGTCAGGGTTGCATGTTTGTATGATAAGTGATGTGGGGGTGGGTGTCATAGTACAACACATAATATAGCAATACATGCCAGGTATATGGCCACACAAGACGCATACTACAGTATGCTATGTTGTGTTAGCAGACATGTGCATAGCACATGCTAACTCACAGATGCATGATGTGACATGCACACTGCTGACTGTGGCGATAGTAATGGATAATGTGTATACCTTTGTGTCATCCCTTTACAGGTACGTCTGGCGTGCCGCAAACACAAAGGTCTATTGCAGGTAAGTCTGTTGCTAGTCAAAGGCATGATATGGTGTATTGATATTCCCCATGTGTCCAGGCATGACATGCACACCTGTGTGTGCCCCAGTCACGGTATACAGGTTGCACCACCCGACACACACACCACCCATGTACAGTAGATACAACCGTTAGCGTAGAGTGGCATGACACCACACGACCTATTGGTGTGTTACGTGCATTCAGCTATGCATACAATGGTGTAGGTGTTCCACAATGGCTGCATGTGTAGTATGCATCGGTATGCCTCTGCAGTATGCACACAGTACCACATAGTGAGCTGTGATCTTGCCAGAGCACAGGTGTTACCAATGTGACCTATGCACCTGCATCGGGTGCACACGTTGTGACATGGCACATGCCATGTCCCATGCACGTGGATGTCTGGCTGCAACAGTTTCACACCATGACATGACCTATGCGTGACATAGCAGACATCCACACTGTCTGCATATCTGTAGGGAATGTGACACCTTACACTAGTATGGTTGTATGTCACATGGGCCACCACAGGGCCATGTGCACGATGTCCACCACACACAATTGTCAATGACCCAGACAGACAAGGCCATGGTTGATACCTACAGGCATGTTGCCACACAGTACATCCACAGTGGGTAGTCACCGTTGCACCCTGTACACACATAGTGGGCTCATCACTGTAGTGGCCCCCCTGGACATCCGATGTAGTACACCACTGACATGGAATGCCTCTCCACAGCTACTACAGGTGCCTCCAATATCCACCACATACGTGCTGCTGAGCGGCTGAACTGACTTACAGACATGGCAATGTGTCCAGGTCACGCATCACACAGAAACATAACTGTGTCCTGCTACTGTGCAGTGGCACAGTGCCCGCACTCCGCACTGTACAGCTATGTACACAGCTCACACCAACCGCACCTGCACAGACATCCCTGTTACCCATACATTGTATCTGTAGACTGTACACATAACACTGCACCATGACAGCCATAGTGATGTGGTGCATGCGGTGGGACACCATCGTCACATGTCCACATGATACCACACATGTATGCGGTGTACATGACATTGTGTCGGCAGACATGTGTACTGTCAACTCCGTGCCATACGGTGTATCACGGTGATGCATGCAAACTACCATGAATGTGTGTACTGCATGCCTACTAAAAGACACCTGCCTGTTGTACTGTTCCCACCAGGGCAGTGTGCATACTGCCACTAGGAATGTCTGGTCTACATTCACTGGTCTGTGGTGTGTGAATGCTGCATGCCACCTGCTTTATCACATGCATGATGTCTGTGTGTGTGTGTGTGTGTGTGTGTGTGTGTGTGTGTGTGTGTGTGTGTGTGTGTGTATTGTTACTGACGGTATGCCTTTGTATTGACAGGTGCTGTAGGTGAGTTCCCCTCCTGCGGTCCAGCTGATGCTAGTGTCCCCACAGATACTAGTGGTGATGACCATGTGCATGAGGCACAGGCAGGGTCGTCACAGGCACACACTGTGCCATTGGAGAACATCACACTTACGTCCCCTTCATCCCTGAACACAGTTCGGATGCCGACACATACCCCAACACCGTTGCCCATAGATGACGGTCAGTCAGCGTCTGTTGGCACCGAGCAGGAATGTGTGGTGGCTGCAGAAGGTGTGGGTACACACGATGTTGCCAGTGTAATGACTGGTGCAGTGCCACGCAGGCATGTGGCAGGTGCTGCTCGTAGGGGGAGCACCGCTAGACATACACCTGCCGTACAGGGTGCAGCAGCTGGTATAACCAGACGCATGTTCCAGACTGTAATGGCGGCGCAGGCATGTGCCGAACGGCAGAACCAGGAAGGGCAGAGGCTGCAGAGGTCTGCAATCCATTCCTTGAATGACAACATCCAGGCATTGGCGAATGCCCAAGAGCATCTTGCCGATGTTCTGGATAGGAGATTGGGTGAGATGGCTGGTATCCTCGACCGAGGCATGGCCATCCTTGAGCGTGGGCTGTCCATGCAGAAAAACCAGGTAGGGTGAGGCATAGGGCACGTGGGCGTAGGCCAGCAACACCACTTGGTGCAGGTCAGTGTGTGCGTGCCACCTCCCATGCCCACCCACACAGTGCTGGTAGCAGCAGCAGTGCAGCTGCTACTACACCGACCACACCAGGACAGAGCAGGCCACGTGGATGTGGCCCTGGACGGCCCCGGCGTGGGCACGTTTCCAGCGGACATGTGACATCGGAGAGTGGACTGTCTGTACCTACACCCGGTCGTGCCCGTGCGACCCCAGGCAGGCACGGGTCACGTCGCGCCAGGTGGACACAGTGAGCCATAACACCTGCACTGTACAGTCTGGGGCTGCCAAGCATACCCCGTGTAGGCATCACAGATGACTGAACTGTGTACACACAAACCCACACACATCAAACACGACTGTAGGGCTCCACCACACCCACATGCAATCTACACAGTCATGCCCACTCACTGCACAGGCCCTTACACACACACATGATGTCATCCATTGGTACAGCCCATGCCTGTGGCACACATATCACCCTGTGCATATGATGAAGTCTCTGACACATAACTGTGAGCTACACCATCAGTGCATGGTTATGCAAACATATTCTGATGCACAGGGTGGACAAGATAGTGAGAGGTGTATGTGATACCAGTGTCCGCATAGTACGTGATGTGTATGTTGTGGTGTGTGTGTATGGCTGGTGACAGGTGTGTATGTGATGTGGGTTGTGCACTGACATCATGCAGCAGACATACCATGCAGGACAGGTGCAGCATTCATTGATCTGTGTACACAGTATGCGTGGTGGTTACATGTGTAGCACCATGTTGGTTCAGTTAACCCGTATGACACTCGTGGTGTACTTGCATGTGCCTACTGGGAGCACAGTAATTAGTTCCCCATGCGTAGTCGTGGGGTACCCACAGGCATGTCTGGCAACATCAGCATAGCACAGGTACCCGCACCCGGCATGGACCCCTACATAGGAACATAGGCGCACATGTACATAATAGGGTATGTGCCCTACGACATGTGTGGACCTAGCATGACTGTGTGTGGCTGCTAACACCCCTCAGGATGGGGATGCCACATCCATCAGTCCCCAGTCCCTCGTCCAGCACTGACACACAGATGATGCCTGGCGCATAACTATATCCACACATCCACACGTCATTATTACTCCTGGATGAAGGCAGTCAGGGACTTTCCTTCACATGGGCTGGCACTCCTCTACGTGTTGTAGGGGGTCTCCGGCCATTGACCCTGTTCCCCCAGCACGTCACACTCATCTTTGTGGTGATGTGTGTGACAGTCGCTTCTGTGCCCGTGTTTGCCTGGAGCCTAGGAAGTGGAATATGCCCATGTCTCCCAGGTCAGACATGGCCGTGTATGCCAGGCACAGATCACCACAGAGCAGATGTGCTGTGAAGGTTTACAGCCGGAGTCCCCTTGGTCGTGCAGCTTGTGACACATGTCCTAGCACCGTCATCCCCGCCTTGTGTAACGTTTGCGGTCCTTCCGAGTGCTGCAGGCGTCATGTTAGCTACAGGCCAGATGTGCCATTGTACGCAGTCATTGCTCTGGTGTGTGATGTGTACAGGGGTACAATGAACACCCCTGATGTCGATGCAATTCCTTCCAGACCAGGAGGCCACAGTGGAATGTCTTCACACCCACATTGCCATTGTGTGTGTTGACAGAGGTTAACGACAGGTGTCATAGCCATTTCCATGAACATGTCCACCATCTGGAATGGCTTACCACCTACATGTGACATTGGGCCGAACATGTCCTTCACACTGGGTAGGTCTGCACCTTCTCTGGCATGTAGTAGCAGGCCATGGCTCTGGCACCAGTTATCCATGTCTATGATGCCCTAGGTGGATGTCCGTGTCACATGGGGTGTTGGGTATGGTGGCCGGTGCGTAGTCATCTGCATACCTTGTATGCCACAATCCCCCTATGATTGCATGCACATTGGAAGGTCGAATGCCATATGGCAGGGGGCCCAGGACTGAGCCCTGTGGGCCTCCACTGGAGACCAGATATGAGTGTGACAAGGCACCAGGAACAACAACCCTGTGTGGTGTGACCTCCAACCTTTCTGAGAAGCATCGGGTGACATATGTCCCCACATGTATGCTGGCGAGCCTTTCCATGATTCCCATGTGGAGTGTGCTCTGAACACTCCCACCAGGTCAGGGTACTGTGTGCAAACCCGCGTATCCCCATCAATGGCCTTGGTGACCACTCCAGACAGGACGAGCAGGTTCGGGAGGCAGGATCCGCCCTTGACTAAGTTGTTGTGGGTATGTTCCGGTATTGGCTGTCTGTATCCATGGGCACCTGTATGGACCTCCCCACAGCTTTGCAGACAAGGCTTGTCAAGCGGATAGGGTGTGGCTGTCTACAGTCCATAAGAGCACTACCCTGGCATAGTGGGACCACAGATGCCATATGCCATCCATTGGGGACATAGCCCATAGTAAGGCTAACATGACACAGTGGCCGCATGTGTGAGCCGAGGGCCTCAATGAGGATGGGTAGCACACAGCCAGGGACACCATCGGTGCCCATTGGTGCTGTGTCAACCGCCATAGAGATATGGGATCATTCCAGGCCATATGAGATGTTTGGGAGGCTACACTCTGGTGGGATGGATATGTCCCCTCTTGGGGGGGGTGGGATGTATGCATGGAACATGTCCGCTGGTTTGCAGACAATGTCTGTGGGTGCAGTGACCGTTGTACCATTCTGGACCATTTCCAGCCAAGTCTGTGTGCCCTCAACCATGTCCTTACCACAGTTAGGGAAGGCCCTATGGTTGTCTCATCTGCCCTCTGCAGTACCACTCCCAGCGGCCGTGGATGATTGTATGTGTGGCCGTATGGTGACGCCGGTATGAATGGGAGATGGTTTCCCTGGTACTGACATTGCTCTGTCATGGATTAGCTCCAACTGTTGATGTACAGCTAGTCAGTGGCTGGGGTCCACCACACCATGTGCCTACCTGTGGTGGACAAGGTCCTGATGTTATCATGTTTGCCTGTTGCAGACATGCATGTGGGTGCTCAGAGAAGGCATTCGTTAGGCGTTTGCTGGTCTGGCCTGTGTTCAACACTGGCATGGAGGACTTGTAGGGTACCACACTGGTCGTATGATGTGTGTGGTTTGTTGTGGAGAGGTCATCACTTAGGTCCCCCATGCCGGTGTTGCTTACAGGATGTGGATGACCACTGGATCCACTATACGGTCTGGCATCACCATTGAGGGCTGTACATCCTGTGTGGGGCATATCCTCACCATGTGTGATGGGCAGAACTGTCAGACATCCCCCCCTAGTATGTATGGTGCATGGCTGTTTAACAGTGGCCAGGTGTGAGAACACCTGGGACCGGTGGCGTAGTGTGTTGTGCCATGGGTAATGTTCCCAGTCTATGTATGGGTGGTTCATGTCACCCAATACGGTGCTGTTGTGAGAGCATGCCCACTCACCAGTGTCCTCAGGACATCTGTGCAGGTAGCCTGTGTTTGGGAGGGTTGTCTGTAGCATGCAACAAACTGTAGGCCAGTCCTACACATGGTTAATTGCACCTAGATATTTCCCGCTGCAACCATGTCTGTGGCATGGCCAGGTTGCTGTTGTGTGGCTGGACACACCGCGATCCACATTCCGCCACCCATGCCGTCGCACCATGTGTATGCATGTCTGCTCTGTGCCGACTCTAAGTGTCTGAGCATGGCCAGTAGGCAGCTGGCGGCCCACGTCTGTGGCATGGCCAGGTTTGTGTTGTGTGGCTGGACACACGACTGATTCCCGCCACCCATGCCGTCGCACCATGTGTATGCATGTCTGCTCTGTGCCGAGTCTAAGTGTCTGAGCATGCCCAGTAGGCAGTGATGTACTGATCAGTAGTTACTTGGTATTCCGACTGCAGC
Organism: Protopterus annectens; assembly: GCF_019279795.1. Classification (NCBI taxonomy): domain Eukaryota; kingdom Metazoa; phylum Chordata; order Ceratodontiformes; family Protopteridae; genus Protopterus; species Protopterus annectens. The sequence goes on along the minus strand of NC_056729.1, from coordinate 230,067,288 downwards.
ACTAACGTGTTACTGTACGGCGACCTTGGGATGGTAACAGGCTGCGTGACTGCGCACTCTGACCTAACTCCCGATCGGGCGCATTGCCTCTGCAAATGATACCACCCACGTAGGGGTATGCCTCCTGACAGCGCTCTGCTCAGTAAACTCGGTAGCGCGTTCTGTAAATGCTTCATACTGTAGTGTGTTCATGTAGATAGGCGTAGGTTCGACTCCCATCCCTTCCGTGTGTGTGTGTGTGTGTGTGTGTGTCTGTGTGTGCATGTGTCTCTGTGTGTGTGTGTTTCCAGCTGCCTCTGCGAATGAACATGCTTTTAGACGCTCCGCAACACATACCTTGGCTATTGCCAACTATTGTCTTGCGGGTGATGTCACCAGCCTACAAGTATGCCTCTGACAGCGCTCTGTTCAGTAAACTTGGTAGCGCGTTCTGTAAATGCTTCATACTGTAGTGAGTTCATGTAGATAGGCGTAGGTTCGTCTCCCATCCCTTCCGTGTGTGTGTGTGTGTTTCCAGCTGCCTCTGCGAATGAACATGCTTTTAGACGCTTCATAACACATACCTTGGCTATTGCCAACTATTGTCTTCGGGTGATGTCACCAGCCTACAAGTATGCCTCTGACAGCACTCTGTTCAGTAAACTCGGTAGCACGTTCTGTAAATGCTTCATACTGTAGTGAGTTCATGTAGATAGGCGTAGGTTAGTCTCCCGTCCCTTCCGTGTGTGTGTGTGTGTGTGTGTGTTTCCAGCTGCCTCTGCGAATGAACATGCTTTTAGGCTCCGCACATACCTTGGCTATTGCCAACTATTGTCTTCGGGTGATGTTACCAGCCTACAGTATGCCTCTGACAGCTCTGTTCAGTAAACTTCGGTAGCGTTCTGTAAATGCTTCATACTGTAGTGAGTTCATGTAGATAGGCGTAGGTTCGTCTCCCGTCCCTTCCATGTGTGTGTGTGTGTGTGTGTGTGTTTCCAGCTGCCTCTGTGAATGAACATGCTTTTAGACGCTCCGTAACACATACCTTGGCTATTGCCAACTATTGTCTTGCGGGTGATGTCACCAGCCTACAAGTATGCCTCTGACAGCGCTCTGTTCAGTAAACTCAGTAGAGCGTTCTGTAAATGCTTCATACTGTAGTGAGTTCATGTAGATAGGCATAGGTTCGTCTCCCGTCCCTTCCGTGTGTGTGTGTGTGTTTCCAGCTGCCTCTGCGAATGAACATGCTTTTAGGCTCCATAACACATACCCGTTCTGTAAATGCTTCATACTGTAGTGAGTTCATGTAGAAAGTAGGATTGTCTCCGTGTGTGTGTGTGTGTGTGTGTGTGTGTGTGTGTGTGTGTGTGTGTGTGTTTCCAACTGCCCCTGCGAATGAACATGCTTTTAGGCGCTCCAACACATACCTTGGCTATGCCAACTATTGTCTGCGGGTGATGTCACCAGCCTACAAGTATGCCTCTGACAGCTCTGTTCAGTAAACTCGGTAGCGTTCTGTAAATGCTTCATACTGTAGTGAGTTCATGTAGATAGGCGTAGGTTCGTCTCCCGTCCCTTCCGTGTGTGTGTGTGTGTGTTTCCAGCTGCCTCTGCGAATGAACATGCTTTTAGACACTCCGCAACACATACCTTGGCTGTTGCCAACTATTGTCTTGCGGGTGATGTCACCAGCCTACAAGTATGCCTCTGACAGTGCTCTGTTCAGTAAACTCGGTAGCGCGTTCTGTAAATGCTTCATACCGTATTGAGTTCATGTAGATAGGCGTAGGTTCGTCTCCCGTCCCTTCCGTGTGTGTGTGTGTGTTTCCATTGCTTTCACAACTTCTTCTGAAAAAGCAAAATCTTAAACTGTTCACAATCAACAATGTGATATTTAAAATCTTGTTAAGACTCACATTGTTGATTGTGAACATTCTTTTGCTTTTTCTGCAAACGTTAATGGAAACAACGTTGCATGTTTTAATAAACTGTTTAAATGTTACGATGACTTGTGTTGTGTTGAACTACGGGGACTATTCTTGCCGCAGGTTGCTGGTTTGTTTGTGTTTCATAGTACAATATCATGTAATACGTGTGTTCATAGTATGCTTTCTGTGATGTTGACGTGTGCGTTTCGTTAGCAGTGCGTCTGTGCTTTCTCTGCTGTGGCTACATGTTCATTGTTCGCATAGAAAGTGACAAATGGAAGTGTAAGGGTGGACATTTAAAGCTTGGATACCTCCATGTTATGTGTAAGTCTCACGGGGCCTACGGGTGATAGCGCATACATGTCTATGAAGAACCTTTGGATACCATATGTGACGTGTCGTGGACGAAATGTTTAAGTTGACTGTTCCATCTACCTATATGTGACATGGTTTGTGGCCATAGGGTGCCAGCAAGTCTTTCCTGTTCATTGGGTGTTTGCCATGGTCTATTGACATCAATCCTATTAATTCACCGAAGGATGTCTTTCATTGGTGGGAACGCCATTGTTTGACCATCGTATGTCATTCCCAGCCGACGTTGAGATTGTGCCATTGGTATGTTTACACAGGTCACCCATCTGTTCCACTGTATGGGCGTGTGATCCCCATTGATGTGCTGGCAGATTGAGTGCTGTATGCGCGGTATCTGCCCAGCGGTCTGGCTTTGTATGGGAGTGTCTACTGTAGTCCCTATCTGTATTTCCTGGGTTATGCCTTGCAACAGCTGTGGGATTCCCCAGGTTTGCAGCTATGGGTGCCATCTTGGCGTCGTTTGTCCATCCATGGGAACTGCCTACTGGACACTAGTATAGGGCTGTACACATTTCACAGCTGCATTCTGCATTTCCGGTGGATGATCGGCATTAGTGTGGAGTAACGTATGCCATGGCCACGTCCGCACATGGGGGACAACGAATCATCTGCCAATCCACACCGAGACCCATTTTGCATACCCACAATCCCATGTCTGCAACCCTCGACAGTACCCTTGCACCCTTCATGTGTGCGGAAATGGGATGTGACGCCGCGTGTATGGACGCAGCAACCTGGGGAGTCCTATTCATATGTCCTGCATTTCATGGACGGTTGTCATCACCCTTGAAGATGCTTGTGGTGCATATATCTACCTGTGCGTAGTCACGGCTGTCACCTCTTCTGGTTCACACGATCGCGGTATGCTGCCCACACTTATAAGGAGAAATTTTTGGGTCCTGCAATGGACACAGATGTGCATATGTAAAGTGTAGAACATGTTGGACTGTGTCCATTCGGCCAGTGGTTTTGACAGCCGTATGTTCCCCAGTCCCGGATGTCTGTCTGCCTACCCATATTATGTAGTGCTACGGAACCCGTGTCCTTCCACAAATTACCCATATGGTGTTACTGTAGTACTGCAGGTTGGCAACTGCTTTAAGTAATCCTCAGAGGTACCATTGTGAACTATCCGCCACTATATTGTCATTATAACACAGCCGGTACATGTAGAACCTATTTATTCATGACAGCATGTTATTTATGTGGGAACACCATATTTTAACCATAGTATGACCTTCTAGTTGGCGTTGTTGGTGTGCCATTAATATGTGTTCCACGGGTCGCCCGTTTGTTCCAGGGTGGGGAAGGGGGTGATCCCCACATATGCTAGCACCTTGGCTGCTGTATGCGCCGGGATTCGCGGCAGGATGGATGTCTACGGGTGTGTCTACTGTTGTTTCCATCTGTATTTCCTGTGTTATGCCTTACTACGGCTGTGTGATTCCACCAGGTTTGCTATTATGGGTGCCATCTTGTCCGTACATTTGTCCATCCTTGGGAAATGCCTACTGGACACTGGTGTAGGGCTGTACCCATTTCACAGCTGCATGTAGCATTCTCCGGTGGATGATTGTCAGTATTGGTGGGTGGTAAGGCATGTTCTGTACCCACATCCCTCCCACGGGGCGGGACAATGGATCATCTGCCAATCATCTCCAACACCCATTTCTGCATACCCACGATCCCATGGCTGCAACCCTCGACAGTACCCATAGCAAATCCTCCATGTGTGCTGGAATGGGATGTGGACGCACATCTGTGGACTCGACAATCTGTGGATTTCTGTGCATATGTCCCGCATTTCATGGACAGTTGTCATCAACCTTGAACACGCTGGCGGTGCATATGTAGCTGTGCCATAGTCACGGCTGTAGTTCATCTTGCTCTTCCGCTTGCACCCAGTTGGCGTTGCAAAAGGATAAATTTGTGGGTCCTACAATGGACACAAATGTGCATATGTAAAATGTAGAACATGTTGGGCTGTGTCCATCTGGCCAGTGGTTGTGACCGCTGCTGTATGTTCCCCACTCGCGGATGTCTGTTTGACTACACATATTATGTTGTGCTACGAAACCCATGTTCTACTACGATTAACCCAAATGGTATTGATGTAATGCTGCAGGTTGGCAAGTGCTTTAAGTAATCCTCAGAAGGCCCAGTAGGACATATATGCCACTGTATTGTCAATATAAAACAGACAGAACATGCATACCCTATTTATTCATTGAAGCATGTTCGTTATATGCGGGAACGCTAGTGTTGAAACATCGTATGACCTTCGTAGTTGAGGTTGTTAGTATGCCATTAGTATGTGTTCCACAGGTCGCCCATTTGTTCTGCAGTATGGAAGCGAGTGATCCTCATGTTGTTGCTGGCAGATCGAGTGCTGTATGCGGTATTCGCGGCGGTCTGACTTTGTATGGGGAGTGTCTACTGTAGTCCCTATATGTATTTCCTGTGTTATGCCTTACCGCAGCTGTGTAATTCCACCAGGTGTCCAGTTATAGGTGCCATCTTGATCGTACACTTGTCCATCCATGGGAATTGCCTACTGGACACTGATGTAGGGCTGAACACATTTCACACCTGCTTTTAGCATTACCCAGTGGATGCTTTGCATCCTTAGTGGGGACTAAGGCACGTGCTATACCCACAGCCCTCCCACGGGGCAGGACAACGGATTATCTGCCAAACAACACCGAGCCCCATTTTGCATACCCAGGATCCCATGGCTGCAACCCCCCGATGCGCGTTACACATCCTTCATGTGCGGGACTGGGATGTGGACGCACTTCTATGGACACGACAATCTGGGGATTTCTGTTCATATGTCCTGCATTTCATGAACAGGTATCATCAACCTTAAACACGCTGGTGGTGCATATGTCTAGCTGTGCCGTAGTCACGGCTGACACTCTGTCTGGTCGATCACAACGGGTCGAAGGTGTAAACGCAACTATTTTTGAGTCCTACAATGGACACCGATGTGCATATGTAAAGTGTAGAACGTGTTGGACTGTCACCATCTGGCCAGTGGTTTTGACTTCCGCTGTATGTTCCCCAATCGTGGATGTCTGCTTGACTACCCATATTATGTATTACTTGGCCTATCTATATCCACGTGCCAGTAAGCGGAAATACAGCAAACCTTGCATCCTGCCCATCTTTATAAACGACATTATTGAACATATATCGGCCAAAACAGACAATGACAAAAACGATAGACACCACAGTCAAACGATACTGAGCTCTTTCACCTACTAACATGGGGCATCGTCGGAGCACGAAATGCATTACATAGTTATACACTTCCTTCAGAGTCAGTTTAAAGTCAAATAATCAATAAACCTGCTCATAGTTAAGTGGACAGTGCTACAAGTCTTGATTATAACGTGACATATACAAATCAGTGTTGCATACATTACTTCATGGAAACAATAATACGACAACAATGTGTTAATATAAATACAATATTGGTCAATACAATCAGTATCTTGAAACATAGTTGATAATTGTTGTGAGTAAACTTTAGAATGTAGTGTGTTGATCAGGATATTTTATATCAATGTGTATAATTGTAGCATTACGATTCCAAAGCATGGAATCAGTAAGTACTATTTAAGCATATATTTTACAATTATGAATGTAAATGAGTGGAGGACACATCCTTAACCTTCCCTGCTTCCAGTGGATCACACACGCACGCACTTTTCGCATTTCTAATTGTGGGTTACGCAGGCGCATATGCATATCCGTATTCTGTTTATATATGTTTACTGGGTCTGTCTGGTTATGTGTTTTGTGTTAGTTGTGACTATTCCGGTAACATATGTCTGATCCGGTTGACGGACATGTGCAGAACGGACATACAACTTTATACATGAAACAGTCTTTGCAGCATGGACGCATTACGTACGTTCACATCTATATGTTCTATAGTCGTAATTCAAACGTGACTGCATTCACGTTTGCCAGTTACTGTGACCACTACACGTTAGCTGTTCGGTGTCATTAATATGCATACCCATGGTACTTAGGTACATTTACATATCCCCGCACTCACGCACGTCACAGGCATCCATTCTCCTGCTGGGAAAGGTGCGGTACTGCATGTTAAACATTCCTTATTCTCCCTCGCTCATGGCCCAGGATGCATATGTCGTGACCGCAGGGATGTTCAGATGACAGGTGCTTATATCCCCTACGCCAGGCCGATTGTCAGGGTGTTGCTGTGGTGCTTTGGGTTTGGTCTTGTCCGCCCAGTGTCGGAACTGCCCTGACCGTGTCGAATGTTAGATGAGTCACATGGGCATGTTTTGTCCGTGTCTATGATACCATGTCACCCCAATTATTCATAACCGTTAATCGATTGGCGGTGTACCCATTGTAGATCTTGTTATACTAATTGCACACGGTCTGGTCGAACGGACCTATTTCCATTACTAACCCTCGGTATGTATGACCTGTGTCGCAATATTACATGGGTTTACCATTGCGTGGCGGCTTTCACTGAGCCACAGACATGTCCGTTGCTTGGTTTGGCCGGTTCTGCTGTGCTACACACATTTAACATGGCGGAACAGGTTGAACAGCTCAGCCACGGGGACATCGGGTTCTCCGTCGCTGTTTAGTATTGAATCGCTATGTGGAGTTTGTTTCACAAAGCGAGACAATGTCGACATTAATGCGGACATCTCGCGCGATGCGTCCGCGCACCGCTTGGTGGCGGTATGTCTGTGTTTGGGCGGACAGGCATTATGCTGTGCCATTATGTCTGGGAATATATGGTTTCTTGCCATAGATGATATGCCATACTAGCAATGACCTGCGTCTGGGTGTGGGTACTGCTGTATTACCCACGGGAAGAGTGGCCTTAGGTTAAGTGGTGCCCTAGGCAGAAGTTGCCACTGCAACATCACCCGCTACCCTCCTGGTCTACCTACACCAAACAAAGTCTGGAAAGGTGCCCGAGTAGAGCAACGCCCTAGGCGGCTGCCTACTTGGCCTATGCCTAAGGCCGGCTATGTGTGTGGTCCCTCGGGCATCGGACTCGAGGAGCGCCCGTCTGCCGTGGGTATGTCCAGCATTACCCACATCCAGCCGTGGTGTATTGCCATGATGTTCCATGTGTACAGTGGTGCGGTTACCATACATATGCCTTTCTCAAAAGCCGATTTCACACTTCTGAACACTACTGTGGTCTCCTTTAAGGCCTCTGAGCCAGTGGTGAAAATCACTCAAACCGCTGAATCACGTACATATGCCTTCCACCAGCACCTACAGGACTGCATGGATCAGGCAATCCCATACAAAACTGAGACTCTTTGTACCACAGACAAGCAGCCAGTCTGGTGGACCCCAGCCATGAACAAGCTCTACAACGACAGGAGGTAGATACTACAAGTTAAAGCGGAATACTTGTAAGGTAACACACCCTTGCTCATTATATGTGAAGAACTACAAGCTGTCATGACATCATCCAGGGGAAATTCAACAGAGAAATTCACAAGGACTCAACAGACATTCATAAGTCCATTTTTAGCTATGTTGGACACCTGGGAGGACACTCCCAGATATGCTCAAACCGGGTTCACAATGATGTGAAGATGACTGAACCTACACACATTGCCAGCATACTGGCTGACATGTTCAGTGCTAACATTTCCCCCCTCCCCCCTACATGGAGAGATATCTATACCAGAGACTTGTAGATCCTGGAACATCTGTAGCACAAGTGGGAAATGCTGTGTCCAAGGCAGTCAACACAGCATCCATGGGACCAGATGGTGTCCCAGCTGTGTATTCCATGAACTCTATGGGGAATTAAACCCACACTTAGGACAGCTGTTTAATCTTAGCCTCACCTCAGGATATTACCGAGTAGTAGCACAAGGCGACTGTAGTCACACTTCACATAGATGGTGCCTCCACTGACCCTGGTTATTACCATCCCATTAGCTTGACAAGCCTTATCTGCAAAGCCATGGAGAAGGATCATAATGGAACTCATAGATAACGACATAGGGGACTCGCATACTTTGGATACAACCCAGTTTAGCTTGGTCAAAGTCAGATCATGCTTTTACACGTGTTTGACTTTGTAGGATCAGTCATCAAGGCCATTGATGACGGTAAAGCAGTCCATACAGCCTACCTCAACCTGGCAAAGGCCTTGACACAATACCCCCTCGGGTATCATTGATAAACCGTCATCTTGAGCGTATATCCATACATGCCATATGGGTTGCAAACTGGCTAAGTCACAGAACACACATGGTCATAGTTGCTGGCGCCATGTCATACTCACAGCCAGTCACAGGTGGTGTCCCATGGGGCTCAGTCCTGGGTCCACTATTTTTCAGCATCTACGTTTCCAAAGTACAAGCAAACACAGGGAGGTTATGGGTGACAATGTTTGCAGATGACTGCAAACTGGGTGCCATAGTCAGACACACATCTGACACAGATATCCTTCAGGAGTGCCTCACAGATGTGGATAAGAGGTGCCAGAGACATGGCCTACAGCTAAATGCCAGGAAATGCATAGTCATACCCTTCGGGAAGAACAAGGTTACCTAGCTACCATATAGGTGGCAATCCACTGAGCACAGAGGGAGTTACCAGGGATCTGGGGACCGGGTTGTTGTTAACCGTTTGTTAGACACACACGTTGCTAACGTAGGTTGGTAGACCTTCCACATTGCCCACATCATCATGAAGGGATTCACATTTAGATCAGGGGAGGTCATTGTCCCTTGTACTCATCACTCATTAGACCTATGATTGGGTACAATGCCCGTTCAGAATGTATCTGACCCGACACCTGCAGCAGCTGGAAAGGCACCAACAGTTCATCGACAAACAGATGCAGGGTCTCAGGAATATGTGTTATACTGACCGACTGAAAGAATTCCAGATGTATACAGTTGCATACCACTTGCCCAGAGGTGACCTGTGCCTGGCATACAAGGCCATGTCGAACCCAGATCCGATGACTATGCTTCACCTAAAGAAGTTAGATCCCTCAGAACCACAAGGGCAGGTGGCGTACCTTGACACTGTCATTAATAGAACGTGTTGGTGGGACAGATTCATCACCCAGACACTCACTATGCTGTGGAACAGCATCCCAGTACATGTGAGGGCAAGCACCTCGCTGGCCTTGTGTTAGTATTTTGACATGGATGTCTGAATTGATTTATTTAAGTAACCTTCTAAATGAATATTTACATTACCACATTGTGAATCTTTACATTTCGTTGGTCTATTTTACATTAGTCATAATCATACGGTTTATCTGTATATATTATGGTTCATTTATATTACTAGGTGTCTGCAGTTCTTTTAATATATTGGCACAATCCGTAGAACATATATATGTAGCTTACACAGTCAGACATTTGGAAAACATTATGTTGGTTCATCTTTCATATATATACATATATTTCTATTTCTCTATGAAAAATGTACCTTTCGAAGCAATGTCTGATGTCCTCACTGTGTGGAATCTGTAACCCAAGTAAAGTTTGTTTGCTTGTTTGCCTTTAAGGCATGTAATTAATACCTAGCACATCTAATTTACTGACCAATTAAGGGTTTTACATGTAGTAGGTTGGACTGCATTGTATGTATTCTGAATGAGTCTACTTATGAAGCAGACGAAAAGAGCTTCAATAAACTATGGTGACTGCATTTAATTCCTGGTGTGCTCTGAGTGGTCACTGACGGTGTCTACAGTACCTCGTCTTTGCTTTGGACTTCATCGGCTGGTTGTCTGTGTTTGTTGTATGGGGAATGTCAAGTGTAGTCCCTATGTGTATTACTTGTGTAATGCCTTACTACGGCAGTGTAATTCCACCGGGTTTGCAGTTATGGGTGCCATCTTAGTCATACGCTTGTCCATCCATGTGAATTGCCTACTGGACACTGGTATAGGGCTGTACACATTTCACACCTGCATTTTGCATTCTCTGGTAGATGGTTTGCATTATTAGCGGAGAGTAAGGCAGGTGCTACGCACACATCCCTCCCACGGGGCGGGACAAAGGATTGCCTGCGAAACAACACCGAGGCCAGATTCTACATACCCAGACTCCCTTGACTGCAACAGTCGACAGTACCCATTACACATCCTTCATGTGTGCGGGACTGTGATGTGGACGCAGTTCTATGGACCTAGTACCCTGGGTATTTCTGTGCATGTGTGCTGCATTTCATGGACAGCTATCATCAACATTGAACACGCTTGCGGTGCATATGTGTACCTGTGACATGGTGACGACAATGAGATCACGTGAGTAATGCAGGAAGCTAGCAGGCATTCCATGAATGGAATTTTTGGGTCCTACAATGGACACCGATGTGCATATGTCAAGTTAGATGTTGCTGGACTGTGTCCACCTGCCCAGTGCTTTTCACTGCTGGTGTATGTTCCCCAATCGCGGATGTCTGTTTGACTACCCATTCTACATGGTGCTACATAACCAGGTGATTTAGTACTGTGAACAAATGACATACATCCAAAGATGCTGGTTAGCAACTGCTTCATATAAACCTCAGACATCCCAATGGGACATATCCATCACTGTATTTCCAATATAACACCACCGGAACATGTTGATTACCTATGTATTCATTTAACCATGTTGTCTTCATAGGTGGGAATGCCATAGTTTACATATCCTACTTGACGTTGTGTGTGTGCCATTGGTATGTGTTCCACAGGTCGCACATCTGTTCCGCTGTATGGTAGCGGGTGCTCCTCATTCTGTTGCTAGCAGATTGAGTGATGTGTACGCCGGTGTTGGCACGACGGTCCGGCTTTGTATGTGGAATGTCAACTGTAGTCCCTATGTGTATTTCCTGTGTTATGCCTTACCGAGGCTGTGTAATTTACCCGGGTTTGCAGTTGTGGGTGCCATCTTGGCCATACGGTTATCCATCCATGACAATTGCCTACTGGACACTAGTATAGGGCTGTACACATTTCACACCTGCATTTATCATTCTCCGGTGGATGGTTTGCATTATTAGCGGAGAGTAAGGCAGGTGCTACGCACATCCCTCCCACGGGCGGGACAAAGGATTGCCTCTTGAAACAACACCGAGCCCAGAGTCTACATACCCAGAATCCCTTGACTGCAACAATTGACAGTACCCATTACACATCCTTCATGTGTGCGGGACTGTGATGTGGACGCAGTTCTATGGATCCGGTACCCTGGGGATTTCTGTGCATCTGTGCTGCATTACATGGGCAGCTATCAGCAACATTAAACATGGTTGCGGTGCATATGTGTACCTGTGACGACAATGAGTTCAGGTGCGCATTGAAATAAGACATCATTCTTTTCTTTAGACAATTTTGGGTCCTACAATGGACACCACTGTGCATATGTAAAGTGTAGAGCTTGTCGGACTGTGTCCTTGTGAGCAGTGGGTTTCACTGATGCTGTGTGTTCAGCAATGGCGGATGTCTGCTTGACTAACCATACTGTGTAGTGCTACAGGAACCATGTCTTCCGACACCAGAACCCAATGGTGTACATCCAATGTTGCAGGTTAACAACCACTTTCATACCCAGAGGTCACGATTGGGAGGTATTGCCACATTATTATCGCAACAACACCTCCAGACTGTGTACATCACGGGAACTTTAGGCCAGTCTTACCGGCCATTTGCAATTGTAATTAGCAGGCACGTGTCAATACATGTATGATAAGACATATTGTCATGCAGAAGTTAATCTATGTTATTTGGACATTGGCTTCTGCTATTGGCATCCGTTGCTGTGAGTGTTGCCAGTTACCATACACATTGCTTGCTCAGAGGCAGACTACACAATTCTGCACACTACTGTGGTCTCCTTTAAGGACCCTGAGCCAGTGGTCGACAGTACTGCAGCCACTGCATCAATCACATTTGCCATCTACCAGTACCTACAGGACTGCATGAACCAGGCATTCACTTACCCAACTGTGGTTCATTGTACCAATGCCAAGCATCCAGTGTGGTGTACCCCAGCCATACACAGGATGTACAACACGAGGAGGTGGCTACTACAAGGTGGAGCAGACACCTTGTGAGGTATGACACCCTTGGTCATCATATGTGTAGAGTTACACACTGTCATGCCATGGTCCAGGGCACATTCCACAGATATACCTACATGGACCTGGCTGACAATCATACCACCTTCAGTTGCTATGCTCAACACCTGGGAGGTCACTCCCACATATGCTCTGACTGGGTTCACAAAGAGGTGGAGTTTACTCAACATACACGCATTGCCAACATACAGGCTGACAAGTCCAGTAAGGACATCTCCACACCCTCCCCACACATGAGGAGATGTCTGTACCAGCGGTTTGTGGTCACCAAATGTTCTGTGACACACAGGTGGGACATGCTCTCTCCAGGGTAGTGGACATAGCATCCATGAGACCAGCTGGTGACCCCACTGTGTACTCCACTATCTCATTGAGGAATTAGACCCACAGTTAGGACAGCTATTTCTTTGTAGCCTCACCTCAGGTAAGGTACCCAGGTTGTGTCGCATGGCAACTGTAGTCCCACGTCACAGGGCCAATGCCTCCACTGAGCCTGGTTATTACTGTCCCATTACCATGAGGAGACCTATCTGCAAAGACATGGGGAGGGATCATACTGCGGCTCGTATATGACTGCATAGGGGACATACATACTTTGCATCCAACACGGTTTGTCTTGTTCAGGGGCGGTTCATGCCTTTAAAGCATGGTTGACATTTTCGGGACAGTCACCGAGGCCATTGATGGGGGTGTTGCAGTCCATACAGCCTACCTTGACCTGGCAAAGGCCTTCATCACATTACCCCCCTCAGGTATCATTGATAAACCCATTAGCTGGGATGTGAACACGTACATCACAGAATGTGTTGTAAACTGTCTATGTGACACAACCCACATGGTCATAGTTGCTGGCAGCATGTCAGACCTACTGCCTGTCGCAAGTGGTGTCCCATGGGGCCCTTCCGTGGGTCCACTCCTGTCATACATCTACATTTCCATGGTACAGGCACACACAGGGGTTTTATGGGCAACATTGTTTGTAGATGACTGCAACACAGGTGCCATATTGGGACGGACATCTGACACAGATATCCTTCGAAGGGGCCTCCCAGATATGCATATCTGCTGTCAGGGACATGTCCCACAGCTAAATGCTAAGTAATGCAACATCATACCTGTGGAGATCTACTAGGTCACCCCTGTCCAGCATATAGGTGGCTGTCCACTCAGCACAGGGGTGATTACCAGGGATCAGGGGACAGAGTTTGTCGGGCACCATTCATTCAACACACACGTTGCTATCGTGGTTGTGTGGGACTTCTACATTGCCCACCTGTTTGTGCAGGGATTCACATCTACATCAGGCTAGGTCATTGTCTCCTTGTACCCATTACGTGTTACACCTAGGATTTACTACATTGCCCCATTCAGACTGTATCTGACCATACACCTACAGCAGCTGGGAAGCCCTCATAGGTTAATTGTTGTACAGATGCAGGATGACATCATTCTGTGTAATGCTGCCCCACTTGTAGGACCCTGCCACATTACGTCACATACCTGCTGTTTAGTGTTGACCTGTGCCTGACATACGAGGCCATGTCAACCCATATGTCATGTGTATGCTTCACCTACTGTATCTGCATCCCTCAGAACCACTAGGGCAGGTGACATTTACCTTGTCACAGTCATTAATGGGATGTGTTTGAGTGACACATATATCACCCAGACACTCATAATGCTGTGGATCTACATCACAGTACATGTGAGACAGAGATCCTTCCTAGCCTTGTTCACGGGTATGTTGTCCATTGGATGGAGAATTGCAAGTATAGGCCAGGGATTACATCATTATCACTGCTTGACGGAGGTACAGCAATATCATGAGTATTTTATCTGAAGCACAGAAGGTTGGCAAAGTCATCCTAACTATGGTGTAGTGTTATGGCTGAGCCTGGGACGATGGCCTACACTGTACCTATGGACGTATGAATCTATATTCATAGTTTGTCACATTTACAATTGTCTATCCCCTATACTCTTTCTCCAGTGTATATTTCTGTGGCACATGATTGTCCTCTGTATTACATGCAGGTATGCTGTGTACAGTGCACATACGTCACAGTTGATGACAGTGTATCTGTGTCCCTAACACTGTGATACTGAGGACTACCACACATCCTTCACAACATTACATGCATATGTCCATTCTATTCTTCTTTGGCCTATGGGGGTGTGTTAAGGCAAACATTACACAAGTTCCCGTTTGTGCATGCTTCATGTTGGTGTTTGACCAGGCTCCGTTGCAGTCGTGTGTTGGACAGTAGTGTTTCTGTGTGTTTGCCATGTGTTTTATTGCGGTACATCTGTGGGAGGTGTGGTTGGCACATGTTCCTCTTTGCAGGGACACCCATCCTGGGGTTTGTGTCATGCATCTGCACTTGGCGTGCCATATGTCCTGTACTATTCCCACAGTCGTGTATGCCTTCATGCACTACTACTGCGTGTTACTGGCTGTTTGTATGTGGTACACATGGACATTGTGATGGTTGGCTTGACCTATTCCCATGCTAGAACGTACACATCTGTCAATTGAGTTGTTTAAATCAAACTGTAACACTCATTCGTATTTTCAAAATGACAGTCAATGACACAGGAAGCTGAGATTAATAACGTTTTACTACTGTGCAGCAGGAGGCAAAGAACTATGCAGTAAAAGTTTAGACATTTGTTTTACTCTATACATGTTACAGCTGTATGAGCATTGTGTAGACTATCATCTTTTGCACACATTAATGATGTGGTCAGTCACAAGGCATTTACATCGCTAGAGTCCACAATAGTCTATACATACGTGGGTGCTGGGGTCGTGCTTTTAAAATGTTTTCCCATGAGAATAACACAGCCTTGCAAGGCACCTTGTCAATTACAGTGTCCTTCTGTGATTGTAGCTGTTTCAAGGACCCTAGACTGTTCCAATACAGTAGTCAGTTAATTTCTTAATCGTTGCTTTGTCTCTCTGGTAAGGAGTTGTACTGTTATCTTCGATAGAGCTCACAAGGCCATCCTCCTCAGGGGAAGGGGTGATGTTATGCATGTACATACATTTATTGTTCTGTAACCCAGCAGATAATTAATACTGACAGACATAAGCCTGCTGTACTGGTTACTGCCAGGATCAGAATTCCATCACACTACAGCTTAGCTTCACCAATTACATGCAGGCTTAGTTCTACTGCCATATTGCGGTACAATTCAATGCATTATATAGTATTTCGAGTCTAAACTGGCACTTCATATGTGTTTCTATATATATTTTTCGAACAACATCCATCCGGCCATATGCATGTTGTTCCGTCCTTAACCTTGACCGTGTGTATTTGGCCGTCCGGCAATGCTACTCTCCACATGTGATGTCCCACCTTCCCCTTCTTTGCCTGTAGCACCCTGTTAGGACGTCCTGTTTGGTAGGCACGTGTTCCGCTATATGTGATCGACTTCACTGCATAGCTGATCATCGATGCGGTGGTTCAACAACCCGACTTGTCCACATGTGTACAGTTATGTGCACCGTGTCGTATGCAAACCTATATGGTTTCGACGGGTACATACACATTCTGCAGACACATTCACATGCAGCCATTTACATATCTGTACCTGAGGTGGGTTGGTGACATGTGGGGTACGTATTTGCCCGCGTGGCATTGCCTAACACAAACATCTTACCACATTTCAGGTATGCACATTGTGTGTGGGTGTATAGCTGCACACGGATGCTAGCAGGTTAGGGTGCACAGGTGTACATGGGTGGGACTGACATGTACAATGAGGCTATTGTGTATTACATCTGAATGCATGGGTTCTGCTTCTGGATATTACATTTCAACATACGCCATCCAGTGTATGCGACAGAGACGTTGCTGGGTGTGGGATATGTTGCTATGCACATGTTTGCCTGTGTTTAAGGTATCTTGATTCCTTACTGTTGTTATGTCGACACAGCTACCCGGCTATGTACTCTCACTACTGCTTGTGACCATTATGGTTGGCACCTTATCCAATGCCCATAGTGGGGCATGTTATGTGGAAACTTCGGAATTTGCAGGACTACACATACCCACGGCAAGTGCAGTTGACAGAACTTCACTTGTTTGCCATACTATAAGCTTATTCTGTAAGCATTTGGATTCCTTATTCATTTTCTTATGCCATGTATGTGTTTCATATACAAATGTATATGTTTTATACTACTATTACATGTATATTGCGGGAATATTTTTGGCAGGGGATCTGAGGTCATTTTCCATTTTTCTGATTGTTGCAGGGACACAACTGTCCAATCAGGGACTGTCCATGGCACATTGGGACAGCTGGTAACCCTGGTGACCATGCCCATGTCGCTACTGGGGTTGCCACCTTTTCCAGTTTCCAAGATGGGATATTTCCGGGACTCACATCTGACTTTACAGGCCGACACATACACACGGTCACTATATAGCATATAACTTCACTTGTTTGCCTAAATAACAGCTTATTGTTGTGGCAGTTTGCTTGCTTATTCTGTTTCTTGTGACATTTAGGTATTTCAGTTACAGAAATAACCAATTCATGCTACCATTACATTAAATACGGGATATCATTATGTCCTACAATCTTAGCACATTTGCCATTTTTAATACATTTTTTTGGGACACAACTGCCCATAGTGAGACTGCCCCACCCAGAGTGGGACAGGTGGTGATCTTAGTCGCTGCTCCTGTGTCGGTGCGGCGCGCTGACATGCTGCTGTACACCTTCTCTGAGTGTAACCACTGATGGTGCATTGCGGGACAAACGTGGTCTTATGCGTATCCTTTGCTCCTTGGACGGGTACACTTAAGCCTTCGTGGCTTGTATTTGCTTCTCCGTTTATTTGGGACGGGTACTATGTTGCATACTCTACATGCATTTCATTCTGCACGGGACCTGGCTGCTGCCATTACTATTATGGGCGGACCGTGGCTGTCAGCACATTAGGTTGCTCACCTCCTACCGGCTTAGACACGCCTCCAGACGCATCCTACCTGGGCTCGCTCACGTACACTACGCATGTGTCTGTGGTTGCGGTGCACTCTCATTAATATGCATATGGCGCTACTGCGCCGGCTATTCACTGCACCACCGGCGCAGACCTTACGCCAGCCTTGCGCCGAGCTTCATGAATCCCGGGGTTCATCTTTCCAAACTTTTCAGTTTCAATAAACACATTATTGAACATTTTTCATTTAAGCCCGGGTCCATATAGGCATTCAACCTAATTTGCCACATTAGTTCCATTTTTTCCAATATTAAATTTGATGGCCCACTCCTCATATCTTGATAAACCTGATCTATTACTTTGAATTTGAATCTAAGATCGGGGTATATTAATACGTGCCTTGCTAAAGCATTTTCTTCCTTATGTTGGGTTATGCTTCTGAGATGTTCATAAACCCTATCCCTCAGTCTCCGGTCCACCTTACCTATATAAAAAGAGGGGCATGCTTGGCATTTAGCCACATACACCACACCTTTAGAGTTACAATTAAACCTATTTTTACAATTTAGTCTAAAACCATTAATATCGGTTGTGATTCCCACTTCCATTGCAAAACAATATGGACAATTCCCATACTGCATCATGCCCAAATTCCTCATTTTTGGGTTTATTTGTTTCTGCAATAAATTTTTAAAACTCAATCCTTTTCTCCATACTATTTTGGGCAACATTCCTACTTTTGAGATTATAATATTATCATCTTTCAATAGACCCCAATTTTTTATTATTATTTCTCTATTCTTCTTAAAATCTAAAGAAAGTGTCAAGATGCATGCCAAGTTGAATTCTGGTGCATCCCGTTATTGTGAAGGTTTCATATGATTAATGCTAATTTCTTGTTCTCCAAGACTAATATCTGTACAGTTCTTTAGTAATGGTTTGTATAAACCATTAGTCCTTGTGTATGAAACTTCATAAATTAATTCTTCTATTAATTCTAAAGGATATTCCCTACTTAAGAACATATGTTTTAAATTTAAACATTCCTTTAGACCTTTATTTTGGGGCTAATGCAAGCGCCAAATTTGAAAGACTGGTTAGTAACTCCAATAGGATTGTCTGTAGCTAATAATCATACTAATGGGCAAACAACAGAAGAGACAGTTAATCTATCACCATCGGAACTATTAAATCAACTAGATCGGAACATGTTAAAATATAAAAAGCTGTGTTTAGAGGTAGAATATTTTCAAGAATGCCTGAAATTGGAAATAGTACCTAAGGGGCTGAGGAGTTGGCGATATCCCACAGGCTTGATCTCAGGTTCCAAATTTCATAAAGACTTGATAAAATTGTTTAATCAGCAGGGACTACAATTACTTTAGATGATGGTAAAAATTATACCATTATCATAAAAGAACTTGGTGAACAGGCTGAACAACTTGATGGGCAGATTAAACAACATAATGACGTTGGAAGGTATAAATATGATTATTTGCACTCTTTTCAAAGTATTGAACAACATTTGGCCAAAATCAGGCAAAGCAAAATAAGAAAGCTTGAAAGAGATCAGTCACAATATTCTAGAGGGTCAGCCAACCCCCCCACCCCCACCATTTCAAGTATGGTTAAACCAATAGACACCTAATTTAGAGCATAGAGGGAATATTTCACAAGGGGTCACTCCCCATTGCCATCAACATTGGTACAACAACAAGCGGGACTTGTGAACAATTTTACAGATGGTGATTTTGATGGTGAGAATGTAAAAAAGAGTGAACATATCAGAGATCATAACGTTAATAATAATGAAACAAGAAATAATAATAATCAACACTCAGTGGCCTCAAATAACAAACAGGGTTTTATGGGGGCCAAGCAACGAAAACATTGGAACAAGAGGAGGAACAACAACAACAGGAGGTGATATTAGAGACCCACTATAGAGAGACTCCTGATATAATAAAAAATAAGCAGGGAGACTTTATCGTGTACAATTTTTCATCTTTTCAAGTTTCTGAGCATTTAGTGGATATTCTGTCTAAAGGCTTGACATTTGTCCCTACACACAAAATGGACCTAGCACAAACTATATGCAATCTCAAATTGTTTGTGAGAAAATTAAACTTAAAACAACTTTTAGGGTGTCAAAATGTTATGAGCAATCAACTTAGAGTTTTAAGTTGTTTTAACCCACCATTGCATAATTTGCTATATGTGTTTGAAAAAGTCTGTGAATTAGACTTGAGGAAACTAAATGAAATGAAACCTGAGTATATGTATAATATTAATAGGGATGAAAGGCAAATCCTTGAAATTCTTTTGGCTGCTAAAGTACGAGTGATGAATCCAGATAAGGGAGGGGGTCTTGTTTTTATGGATATAGAGGATTATGAAGGTAAAATAAAAGACATATTAAGCACTGATACGTATGAATTAGCATCCCTTAATTAGTATAATAGGTCAAATCAGCTTATTAAGAGCATATTAAATTACCTATTTATAGAAGCAAGAATTGACTTGCATACATTTAACTATTTGCAGATTTTATCACGAAGAGTACCCTGTATATTTGGGGTACCTAAGATCCATAAAAGCTTGAGTAACTCCCCACTAAGAGCAACAGTAGATGTGAGAAGATCATCTACTTATGCTTATGCAAAATATGCTGATTCTGTAATGAAAAAATATGTGTCAAGAGAAGAAAAGATTTCAAAGGATTCTTGGGCATTCTTAGAAAAATTGAATAAATTAGAATATAAACAAGAACACAATTTCCTTACAGTTGATGTGAAGGAATTGTATACTAGTATACCTCATCAACAAGGTATAGAATGGGCAACTTCAAGAATGAGGCAAAAGGGTGCGCCGGAAAAAGAGACTTCTTTAGTGCAGGAGTTGTTGGACATAATTTTATCATATAATTATATTTTGTCAAACAACCAATATTACATCCAAAAAAAAGGTGTAGCAATGGGCTGTCTGTACGGCTCTAGTTACGCTAATTTAGTAATGGCCTTTTGGGAACACACGTATGTACTAAATAATGATCAATTCAGAAAAATAATCAAGTTTTACACAAGGTTTTTAGACAATATTTTTATGGTGATCCAAGGTGATGAAAGAATTGCTTCAAATTTGGTAGAAGCATTAAATAACACATCTAAATTTTTACAATTGACACACCTTTTTCACACTAAATCTATAGCCTACCTGGATGTGGAACTTATTAAAAATGAACAACAAAAAAAGATATGAAGCTAGAATATACAGGAACCTACTTATTCTAATAAATTCTTGCACTATTCAAGTGCTCACCCATTCCATCAGAAAAGGTCTGTAGTGAAAGGCCAGTTAGTTTGAGCAGCACGGATGAACACTACAGAAGAAAGTTTTACAGAGGAATGTTTAAATTTAAAACATATGTTCTTAAGTAGGGAATATCCTTTAGAATTAATAGAAGAATTAATTCATGAAGTTTCATACAAAAGGACTAATGGTTTATACAAACCATTACTAAAGAACTGTACAGATAGAGTTATTAGTCTTGGGGAACAAGAAATTAACATCAATCATATGAAACCTTCACAACAACGGGAGGCACCAGAATTCAACTTGGCATGCATCTTGACTTTTTCTTTAGATTTTAAGAAGATTAGAGAAATAATAATAAAAAATTGGGGTCTATTGAAAGATGATAATATTATAATCTCAAAAGTAGGAATGTTGTCCAAAATAGTATGGAGAAAAGGATTGAGTTTTAAAAATTTATTGCAGAAACAAATAAACCCAAAAATGAGGAATTTGGGCATGATGCAGTGTGGGAATTGTCCATATTGTTTTGCAATGGAAGTGGTAATCACGACCAATATTAATGGTTTTAGAATAAATTGTAAAAATAGGTTTAATTGTAACTCTAAATGTGTGGTGTATGTGACTAAATGCCAAGCCTGCCCCTCTTTTTATATAGGTAAGGTGGACTGGAGACTGAGGGGATAGGGTTTATGAACATCTCAGAAGCATAACCCAACATAAGGAGGAAAATGATTTAGCAAGACACGTATCAATATACCCCAATCATAGATTCAAATGCAAAGTGATAGATCAGGTTTATCAAGATATGAGGGGTGGTCCATCAAATTTAATATTGGAAAAAATGGAACTAATGTGGCAAATTAGGTTGAATGCCTATATGGACCCGGGCTAATGTGTTTATTGAAACTGAAAAGTTTGGAAAGATGAAGGGCAGGATTCACGAAGGCTTGCATGGAGTCTAAGAGTAGTGTAAGACTCCATGCAGCCTTCGCGATCCAGGAACAGCCCTAAAGTCCGTGTAAGAGACCAGCTAAACGTCTCTTACACGGAGTGGGCGTGGATATGCTAATCACCTCACTTGCAGCCGAATAGCATGCAAATGAGGTAGATTAGCGATCCAGAAGCAAAGCAGCCCGTGTAAGAGCCGTTTTAGCTGCAGAAATGTACTCAGTTGACAACTGAGTACGTTTCTGCAAAAAACACAATGGAGCCATGTCAGCTCCAAATAAAGGGTGCATATGTGTCAGGCAGCATGCCAATGGCCAAATATGTGGCCATTGGCAAGGTACCCCGATGCAAATATTAAAAAAAATATATATATTTTTTTGGCAATCGCCGATGGTTAAACCCAGCGCAGCCCCGCGCAAATGGGCTGCGCTGTATAAAACATAAAAATAAAGGTTATAAACCCACAAATGTGGGTTTTATGCAATACATGGGTTTACAATGCAAGGACCAGCAGACCAGAAACAGCATGGCCACCATTTAGTGGTTGCTAAGGGGGGAAACTGAGTCTAAGTCATGTAACTAAGCATTAGTAGGCAATCTGATGCAAATGAGTGTTAGGATACTGAATTCCACTGTCACATAGCAAATGAGCACATTCTGAGTAGTGTAAGAGTTATATAAGGGGGAGGAACAGAGTAGGAGATAGGTGACATCACAGGGGGGAATGGCAGAAAGAAATGCAGTTCATTGGAGGTCAGTGTTACATGACAGATGTCAGACACATATCATGGAAAGAGGAGTGCCACAACATAAGCATGGGAAATTCAAGAAATGGAAGGTGTACACTGTTGCCTACACCAAAGTTTCTTGCTGGGCGTGCATGCGCACGTGTGCGTGCCATGAAGCGCGAGTAGGACAGTATGCACACGTGTAAGGAAGACTGAGCATGTGGGAGCGTGTTGGTAGATGTTTAACACTGTTTGCGCTGGTGTGCACGCGTGTAGGGCAGACTGAGCATGTTGGAGCCTGTTGACAGACTTGTAACACTGTTTGCGCTGGTGTGCGCGCGTTTTAACCCGAATAAGCAGATTCTGAACCGTGTAAGCATGTGTGCACGCGTGTAAGCCACTGTGAGTGTGTTTCTGCTGGTATGCACACTGCTCCCCCCTGAGGAAACAGAAAGGAAAAAGGAAGCAACAGAATTCGTAGGAAGCTAGCAGGGAATACTGCTGGAGCTAGCAGGTGAAAACAATTAGAAGCAGGCAATTACACAGGCGGTGATCATGTATATTTCCCCAATGTCCGTGAGGTATTGGCCAGCAATATGCGTCTCTTCCAGCAAATAGCAGAATACCCTGAGGTAGTGGGTGCAATAGACTGCATGCACATATGCATCAAAGCACCAGCCGGTGAGCGGGGTAGGGCCTACATTAACCGCAAGGGCTTCCCCTCCATCAACTGCCATGTCGTGTGTGATGCCCAGGGCATAATAATGAATGTGTGTGCTGGCTGCCCTGGGAGCTACCATGATTCCCACATCTGGCATTTGACGCAGCTGTACCAGACATTTGCCAATGGGGACATCCCACATGGACACCTAGTGGGGGATGCAGGTTATGCACTGGAGAAGTGGCTGATGACACCCATCAGAAACGCACACACACCTGAACAGGAACGCCATAATGAGGCACATGCACAAACACATAATGTAATAGAGCATGTGTTTGGGCTGCTCAAGTCACGGTTCCGGTGTCTGGACACATCTGGTGGAGCCTTGCAGTACACACCAACTACATGTACCCAAATTGTCATGGTATGTGCTATGCTACATAATATGATCTTGCAAAAACAGCTGCAGCAGGACCAGCATAGGGCTGGGCCAAACAGCCCCCCACCATTGCCAAGGCCATCACAGGCAGAGCGTGACTCAGGGGAGGAACAACCTGAGCCTGCCCCAGTAGGCAGAAGGAGGCATGCCCAGTATGCCCTGGCCTTGGCAAAGAGGCAACGCATAGCACATACACTGGCTCAGTAGGAACCCTGGGAATGATACCCCCCTGATTCACTCAAATAATAACAGGGATGCCTAAAATGACATGACCTGCTCACAAACATGTACAGGGAGTGTAATATGTGCATCCAACAGAGGCAGCCCTGCAGCACCACCTGAGGCATGAATGCCATGTGTTAAGTAATGTAATACCATGTACTATATGCACACCTGAGGACCGTGACTAACATCCTACCCTCACCAAGCATCATGCCACAATATGACAATGAGATGATCAATTGCAATAATTGGCTGAAGTATTGCAGTTAGTCAAAGGGGATCCAATGTGTGCCAGCCTGGGATGACATGCTGAGCATGACATGATGCTCCACCTGCTAGGACTGGCGTGCACCTATCAGTGCAGGCCGTATGGATACTGGCAAAGGCTGTTGTTACCCACAGTGTGCCCTGAATAGGTAGGGCTCAAAACACAAACCTACCTCCATAGGTATCAGAAGGGATAAGAACCTAGATGTATTGCTACCCAATGCCAGAAGTCTAAACAGCAAGATGCATGCAGTCTAAACTCACCCAGTATGGAGAATGTTGATATCTGTGCTGTAACAGAAAACTGGGTCAAGGCTCACAACAGCACCCTAACACTACCTGGTTACACCTCATACTGTGCTGTACAGCCTCAAAACATGGAACAAGCTACAAAAGGAGGGTGACTAGCAATAATTGTCAAGGATAACCACACCCCCATGTTGGTACCACAACAAGAAGCAGCATGGACTAGCCATGGTCAAGTAACAGTGGCTAAAACTGCCTCACAGTTTATAGCCTGCTACAGACTACCATCACAACACCAGGAACTGCACCTGGCCTATGTTGGAATACATGAATATATCAAGTCCTCCAAACCACATTATATTGGGTGACTGAAAATACCCAGACACAGACTGGGAGCATTATACTAGCTCCAACACTGTAGGACAAAAGTTCATAGAATCCATAAACCAAAATACCCAGGAACAACATACTACTCCCACAAGAGGGGTAAGCATACTGGATGTGATAATCAGCAACATGGGTACTGGGTGGCAAGATGAGAAGTGTATTGCTCACTGGTAAGACCAGACCATAGAGTAATCACACTGGATATACACATCCTGACCACAGTCCCTGGCCAGAAAACCACAGTGAAAAACATGTGTAAAGCAAAAGTTGCATTCCTCCAAACTGATGTGGAATCCATTAAAGGCCCTGTGCAGGTGCAAAATATGGGCCACACCTCAGAACCTGTTATACAGGCATTCCATGAACACTGCCAGGAATGCTTGGATTATGCAATCCTAAATTAAAACAAGACACAATGCCATACATGCAGGCATCTGGCATGGTGGACTCCAGCCATTACCAAACCATGCAAGAGAATGAGGAAGCTACTACATGATAGAGCAAACATAAAAAAGAAGTAATCACTGATCAGTAGTATGGCAATAAAATATGTCCACACATACAATCCACTAAGGCCAGCTACAACAGGTTGAATCTGTGAATCTTGAGGCAATGTTACACCTGCCCCAAGTACACAGACAACTCTCAACTCCCCCCAAGAAATACAAATATATGTGAGAGATGCAACCATTTATCCAAACTGGAGGCTGAGCTCCTTCAACTCAGTACTCCCAAAACTAGTCAGGAGGACAAGGTAACCACACACACCACAAACCCAGTCCCACATGGACCTATGACAACTGCAAACCAAAGACATAAACACAGAAAAACATTCCCGGAGGCCCGAATTACAAACACATCACACCAACAGAGGCCTCCAAAGCAGACACCCAATCAAACAACCTCCAAACATAGCACATGCAACACATAGTACACAAAGCTGGTGTGCCAAACAGTCACAGGCCAGAAGGAGAAACAACGTGTCTGATACAGTTGTAATAGGTGACTCCATAGTGAGACACGCTGCTGTCCCGCACACCAGACTGAACAAGGGAAAGGGTGCAGTAAGCTGCCTGTAGGCTGCTACAATACGCCACATAACACAAGTATGCAGGTCACCCCAAAGCAAGTAGAAATATGATGCAGTCATAATCCATGCTGGTATGAATGACCTGAGATGTACCTCCCCGGACTACATGATAAGAGACATAGATGAGCTCTCCGATTATGTAGTCCAGGCCGGTATGACACTGACCATTCCTACCCTCACCAAGAATGATGCCACAGTACAAACACAGAATGATCAGTTATAACAAGTGGCGCAATTACTGGTGTCATTCCAAGGGGATCCAATGTCTGTCTGCTTGGGATGTCATGCTTGACAAGCCACGCAGCTGTTCCAGGGATGGCTTGCACCTGTTACCCCTGGGCGTCTGGATATTGGATAAGGCTTTTGCCACCTCCATAGAGCCTTTTGTAGGCAAGGCTGAAAAGACTAACCCACCATCCTAGAAAACATAAGTGGAAAGAAACATAAGGGTAATGCTGACCAATGCCAGATGTGTAAACCTCAATATGCATGCTCCCGAAGCCCACCCGGTATGGAGAACATCGATGTTTGTGCAGTGACAGAAACCTGCTGCAAGCCTCCTGACAGCACACCAGCACTACCAGGTTATACCACATATCATGTGTTATGGCCCTAAAACCTGGAACAAAACATAAAAGGAGGGTGAGTATCCATATTCAGCACAGACACCCATACGTCCAGGTAACTGACAATGCACAAGGCATTGGAGTCCACCCATGTGCAACTAACCATAGGCAAGACTGCTGTACAGTCTGTAGCATGCGACAGACCACACTCTCACACACAGGAACCCCACACAGCCATCCTGAAGACACTGGACAGTATGAATATCCCACCTAATACCAAACAAGGTACTCACAAATTACCACATAGGTGGTAAACCGTTATGTATGGAAGGAGTAATCAGGGACCTAGGGACACAAGTGGACAGTAACCTGTTATGTGACACTCACATTGCCAATCTGGCTAGGAAGACTGTCTATATTGGACACCGTATCATGAAAGGATTCACATCTACGTCAACAGAGGTCATTGTGCCCCTATACTGTTCTCTTATCAGACCCATAATCTAGTACAATGCCTCATTTGGGATGTACCTTACCTGACACCTGCAGCAGTTAGAAAGACCTCAAAGGTACCTCACCAAGAGGATAAAGGGTCTCAAATATATGTCATATGCTGCCTGGCTGTAGACACCCCAGCTGAATGCAGTCACATACTGCCTACACAGAGGCATTGTATGTCTGTTGTACAAGGCCATGTCCAACACAGGAGTAATGGACATGCTCCACCCCAGAAAACTCAAAGCCATCGGAGCTGTGAGAGTGAGAGATGTCAACCTCAACACATAATGAAATAGGATGTGATGGAGGGACAGATACATAACCCAGAGGCTCCCCACACCCTGGAACAGAATCCCACTCCATGTTAGGCAGAGCCCCTCACTGACACTCTTCAACAGGAATCTTGCCAAGTGGATGGATGATCGTAGATTTACACTGAGGGTCTTCACTGTGTCATGTCCAGACAGAGGCACAGCAAAGCAAATCATAAATGGCCATAATATTCACATAGCAAGGGGTGGCGAAAGCCACACACACTCTGGCTAGGCTTACAAATGCACTAGGGTGGATAGCCTAGTATGAACCTATGAACCTATGAAGATACAAATTGTACAGGACATTAAGGATAATCCCAAGGCTTCCTCAACTGATGGTAGGAACCGTGTTGGGAATTCACAGATATGCTCTGAATCACACAAATATTACAAACAACATACCAAACACACACACATATTGCCAACATACATCCTGACAGGTGCAATGCAAACCCCCCCCAATGCAAAATATCTATCCCAGCAGACTGCTGGCCCCCTGACATTGCAGATGCTGAGGTAACAGCCAGCATCTACAAAGCAAAACACACAGCAGCAATGGTATGAGATGGTGTCCTGGGCTGAGTCCAACATGGACTCCAAGAAGAATGGAATGCCAAATCACACTACTGCTCAATGTCAGCCTTACCACAGGATATGTACCCAAAGAGCAGTGTACAACAACAGTGGTCGTACTCAACAAAGGTGTTGCCTGAATGGATACTGAAAACTACCACCCCAGAATCCTGAGAAGCTTGGTCTGCAGAGCTATGGAAAGGATCAGCATGTACCGCAGACATAAAGATATTGGGGACCTACTGACACCGGACCCTACCCAGTGTGGCTTTCTTAAGTGCAGATCCTGCCCCTAAACATGTTTGACTCATTTAAAACAGTCATTAAGGTCACTGATGAGGGCAATGTGGTCCACACAGCGTAGCTGGACCTTGCAAAGGCTTCCATACAATACCCTATGTGTTCATTATAGATATGCTCACCAGCTTAAATATAAACCCCTATGTCAGTAGAGGGGTTGCAAACCAGACCAAGGACAGAACTGACATGGTCAGACATGCTGCAGCCATGTCAGACTACAAACCAGATATAACTGGCATCCCACAAGGCTTGGTCCTGGGACCTCCCTCGTTTGGTAGATATGTCCCATAGGTACAGGCCAACATGGAAGGACTGTGTCTGAACATGTTTGCAGAGGACTACAAACTGCCCACCATATCTGACCCTCCAGCTGACACAAGCATCCCACAAAAGGGCCACATAGAAACAGACAACTGGTGCCATAGCCATGTCAGCAAGCTAATTGCAGAAAAGTGTATAGTCAACCCCCGTGGATATACAGTAAGTGCCCACCAATTACCACATAGGTGTTAACCCATTACATACTTAACATGTAATGAGAGACCTGGGGACACAAGGTGATAGATATCCTGCATTGGACAAACATGTGGCTGTACTTTTTACAGAAACATGCCATATGCCCACCTAATCATGAAGGTTGTCAGATCTAGATAAGGGGAGGTCATTGTGGCTCTGCAGTCATCCTTCATCAGCGTTACAATTGACTACAATACCCCTGTGGGATGAACCTCAGCAGAAACCTCCATCAACTGTAAAGTCCCCAACAAGACCTCACCAGGAGTATCAAAGAGCTTGAACAGATGCCATGTGTTGCCTGATTAAACAAACTGCAGCTACACACACTGCCATACTGCCCACCCAGAGGCAAGCTGTGCCTGATGTATAAAGCCATGTCCAAGCTGGAATCAATAAACATGCTGCACCTTGTACAATCTGAATGGCAGTGAGCTATGCACATGAGAGACCTGAACCCCAGCACTGACATACATAGGACAAGCTGTACTGCATGATCCATAACACAGAAGCCACTCCCACTCATGAGTAAACTCCCAGTACAGGTTATCCATAGAGTCACTCATCTATTCTCCTCAAGAGGAATCTTGATGAGTGGATGGGAGATGGTAGGTTTACCCTGGGTATCACTGTTATGTCACAGGTAGACGGAGGCACAATATACTAACCAAGACATATGTCATGGCAAACTCCACTTACAATGTGTGTCGAAGGACAAACACACTCTCTGACTAGCATTAGAAATGGCCTAAGGCATATCGCTAGTGTTTGCAAATGTACACCTATGTTGTGGAATACACTACCAATGTTGGACAAGCCTGGTTTAAGTAGTTCATATCTGAACATAATGCAACATGGTCAGATGTGCACAACTGGCCCCTAACCAGGCTGTTGTGCTCACTATGGAACTGTAAAGCAGTGATAGGACTAAAGCCCAGGATACTGTCCACCACAGTGAAAGTACTGAACCAGTACACTATACGGTACTACAGTGTTAGGTCAGTATGAAAGGATGTTGACAACTGTATGCAAAGTATCCCATGCAAACCCTGCAGGCACAGTATAATCCCTGTTGTGTTCACACACAAAGCAGTTGGACAGTAACTACACAACATGACACACAACACACACCCATAAACGGGAGATATTTGTTGAAGTTCACACTCATCCACAAATGTGGTGGGCTGCAGAGTTCAACATATGGAAAGCTCACACTGGGCATGCTCGCACACTTTGATAAATGAGACATATGTCAGACAACATGCCATGGGAAGGCTGAACTGGGCATGCTCACACACTTAGACCAAATCTCAGTTTAGCGGTTGGCCACACATATCTGGTATTTGTACGTGTTATTCCATGAACCAACCACATTACAGCAATCTGCCCACTGCACACAGTTAAATGACTACAGAGACATACGTGATATAGTGGATCCCTCCCATATGCAAACATCTTCCACAGATACACAAGTTGTTCATACAAACAGGGAATGCTATGGCAATAAAGACCTGCAAACAGTCTATCAGCAACAAATAATGTGCATCTGACAATTAAACATATGGGTGTAGAGGTCAACACTAGGCTGTTTGCCCTAGGGAATGACAGCTTAGCCAGAGTGTGCTTGGCGTCTGCCTCCCCAGTACAGTAGGCTACTGTGCCACTGTAAAGTAGGTCACATAAGGCACCGTGTGAGGTTAGTGTGCTGTGCCTCTGTCAAGCAGGGACACAGTGGAGATCCCAGGGTTTGAATTTGCTAAGCCACAGCCATGTTGTTGGTGTGTGCTGGAAGAGGGTTGCTGAGGACCTCTAACAGTAAGTGGGCGTCAATAACAGACTGAGGGGAGCCTTATCTGCATTGTCTGGACAATTTCACTGTCAACACTGTGTCGTGATGATTATGAGGGATTGAAGTGTCATGCCGGTACTGTTCAGAGATGTCCTCCCTCTGTGGGCTACTGCTCTGCAATGTATTAGCTCACTCTGTCTGTTGGACAGCTCATATATGGCTGGTGTACATCTGACAGGTGTCCTGTTGTGGAGCAGTCATGGGTATATTTGGGATAGCATGATCAATGCAAACCTTCCACATGCTCATAGAATGCAATTGTCAGGGATTATGCAGAGTGGCCTGTATACTCCCCCAGCATGGGTCCTTTGAAGTCTTCAACCCCAGTCTTCACAAGTGTAAAGTCTGCTTTTGATAAATACAGTTTGTTTGCAGTGACAACCTTGCCTGGGGGTGGGGATGGGATATGGATGGCCAGGGAAAGGTGGGTATAGTCAGATATCAACAATGGTGGTCTACCTCTGGCGTGGAACAGTGAGTACCCATGTTGTAAATGGTCAGGTGCAATATGTATTCCCCCTTGTGGCTGTGGTGAGTGGTTCTGCCATAGCACATGGACTCACAAATTGTAGTGGCTGTAGGGTAATGTTGTAGAGGCCTGAGTAGTTCCCACACACAATATGCCTGTACCTGACGTTAACAACTGGAATGGTGTATGTGAACACCTGCATATCTTGGCACTGTTCCCAGGGAAGCAAAGTGTGTGTCCTGGATGTGGGAGGGGTGGTCAGGACTGGTTGTGTTGTGTGTTACAGGTCCTGTGGTCACGAAGCATGGTATAAAACATAACCTGCCAGTGCAATGTGCATATCTGACCCTGACATAGGTGGCTGCAAATGCATATATATGCTATCCCCCACCTGACAGGTAGTACTAGATGTACATACCTCTGTAGAAATAATGATGTCAGCACCCTATAAATACTGCAGGTGCAGAACAGAGGCCCAGTAATTCGGATAGCAAGCTCTGCTAATGCGTCTCCCTGTAGTGTCATAATATAGTTAGGTAGGGGTTTGAATCCTGCAATTGCTCAGTGTGCGTGTGAAAGTCTGTGTGAGGGAATTGTCCCTTTGGGCAACTAGGAGAACACACTAAAGGATGCACATTCCCCTTTCTAAACACTGATGATGTCAGCACCCTATAAGTACAGCAGGAGAAGGGAAACCTCCCAGTAATGCTAATAGCGCGCTCCACTAATGCGTCCGTCTCCAGTGTCATAACATAGTTAGGTAGGGGTTTGAATCCTGCAAATGCTCAATGTGTGTCGAGAGGATTAATGTGTGTGCAAGTCTGTATGAAAAAAATATCCCTTTTGGCAACTAGGAGAACACACTACATGATGCACATTCCCCTTTCTAAACACTGATGATGTCAGCACCCTATAAGTATAGCAGGAGAAGGGAAACCTCCCAGTAATGCGAATAGCACGCTGTGCTAATGCGTCCATCTGGAATGTCATAACATAGTTAGGTAGGGATTTGAATCCTGCAAATGCTCAGTGTGTGTGGAGGGTGTTAGTGTGTGTGTAAGTCTGTATGAAAGAAATATCCCCTTTGGCATCTAGGAGAACACACTACACGATGCACATTCCCCTTTCTAAACACTGATGATGTCAGCACCCTATAAGTACAGCAGGAGAAGGGAAACCTCCCACTAATGCGAATAGCACGCTCTGCTAATGCGTCCATCTCACGTTTCATAACATAGTTAGGTAGGGGTTTGAATCCTGCAAATGCTCAGTGTGTGTGGAGGAGGTTAGTGTGTGTGCAAATCTGTATGAAAGAAATATCTCTTTTGGCAACTAGGAGAACACACTACAGGATGCACATTCCCCTTTCTAAACACTGATGATGTCAGCACCCTATAAGTACAGCAGGAGAAGAGAAACCTCCCAGTAAAGCGAATAGCGTGCTCTGCTAATGCGTCTGTCTCGAGTATCATAACATAGTTAGATAGGGGTTTGAATCCTGAAAATGCTCAGTGTGTGTAGAGGGGGTTCGTGTGTGTGCAAGTCTGTACAAAAGAAATATTCCTTTCAGCAACTAGGAAAACACAGTACAGGATGCGCATTCCCCTTTCTAAACACTGATGATGTTAGTACCCTATAAATACAGCAGGAGTAGAGAAACCTCTCAGTAATGCAAATGGCATGCTCTGCTAATGCATCCATCTTGAGTGTCATAACATAGTTAGGTAGGGGTTTGAATCTTACAAATAGCAAATGTGTGTGGAAGAGGGTGAAAGTAGTGTGTGTGCAATTACGTGTGAGAGAACTCACCCTTTTGCCAACCAGTACAACACACCAGCTGCTGCATATTCCAATCTCTACACAGAGATGATGTCAGCACCCTACAAGTACAGCGGAAGAGGGCAAATTTCCCAGTAATGCAAATAGTATACTCTGCTACTGCGTCTCTCACTACTGTCATAGCACAGTTAGTTATGGCATTGGATTCCAGACATGCCACGTGTTTTTGTCACACAGAATGCCCATGTGTGTGGGTTGTTGTTCACAATAATGCATGACATCAATTAAACCAGTAATGGCAATGGACACAGATGATGTATGTGTGTGCCAAATACACATATGTACCTGTGACCTTCAATAGTTACCATGTCTGACGCCTGCCACATGTGAATACATGGTATTTGCACTGGATAACATTATGACTGTGGTCTTCTGTGCGGGTGCTGCATGTGGTATGTGTATATACAGTGTGATATGTAGATGCTATCAACCTAGCAGCGAGGGATACACATCTGGTCTGGCGCATATAGTCTACATGTTGTTGATGAACAGGTTCTGCATGTTTTCACCTGTTGTGGGAGTGGTAACAAGTTGTTCCATAGCAATGCAGTGACTACATGTTAGGAACCTTTCAGCTAGGGTGTTGTAGCTACAGTAATTCATCAGCATTCTGTAGTACATCAGCATTCCTGGTGACGGTATGATGCCAACCAAGGTCAGGGTCATACCAGCCTGTGGCACATGCTCAGAGAGCCCTTCCATGTTCCCTATCATGTAGTCCAGGGAGGTACATCACAGGTCAGCCATAGTGGCATGGACAATGACTGAGTCATATGTGTCCATGCCTCTGACTGACCTGTATGCTTGTGTTATGTGGTGGACCATAGTGCCCCATGGGCATATCAATGTGACCTTCACCTTGTCCAGCCTGGTGAGCATGACCTCACTGTACTGGACAATAAAGGTACCTAACACAACTGTAGCAGATGTGTTGTCTAGCCGTACAGGCTGTGACTGTTTGGCACACAGGATTTGTGTGCTATGTGTTATGCGTGATGTGTTCTGGCATAGCGTATGCCTGTATGTCAGCTGCAGAGGTGTCTGCCGCTCAGGCAGGATGCTATTCTTAGGCTCCACGAATGGCCCAGTGTGTTCACGTGCTTATATTGCTGTCAGTGTAGGTCTACATCAGACTGGTATTGTAGTCACTGTAGTATTTCATGCCACCTGACAGGTTATGCCAGTACTGGGTTCAGAGTGCTTAGTCCCCAGTTTGGCTATGTGGTTCCATCTCATACATGTGTTGTACGTCCATGTGTAGGGGAGAGGGTTGACTGTGTACATGTGGCAGCTGTGACATTGCCACATGACCCACATATTCCACAACAGTACCATAGAGGTGACTGACAACTGACCTTTGCACATGCTACCATAGTATTGTGATTGCCATGGTGATTAACAGCACATAGGGCCAATGGGGAACAAGGTACATAGGTTCATAGGTTCATAGGTTCATACTAGGCTATCTGCCCTAGGGCATTTATAAACCTAGCCAGAATGTGTTTGGCTGTCGCCATCCATTGTAAATTTATCTTGCTATGCCCTTTTTCGAGGTTAGTATACTGTGCCTCTGTCTAACAGTGACACAGAAGTGATACCCAGGGTAAACCTACGATGTCCCATCCACTCATCAAGATTCCTCTTGAAGAGAGTCAATGAGGGACTCTGCCTAACCTGGACTGGGATTTTATTCCAGAGTGAAGGGAGCATCTGGGTTATGAAGCTGTCCCTCCAGCATGTCCTATATTTATTTCAGTGCTGAGGTTCAAGTCTCTCGAGCATGTAGCTCGATGGGATTTGGATATTCTGAGGTGCAGCATGCCCATTAATTTTGAGTTTGACATGGCTTTATACATCAGGCACAGATCGCCTCTGAACAGGCGGTATGCCACTGAGTAGAGCTGGAGTTTCTTTAACCGGTCAGCATATGGCATCTGTTTGAGCACTTTGATCTTCTTGGTGAGGTACTTTTGGGGTCTTTCCAGTTGCTGCAGGTGTCTGGTAAGGTACATCCCAACAGGGGCATTGTACTCAATTATGGGCCTGACGAGGGATGAGTAAAGAGGCACGATGTCCTCCCCTGATCTAGATGTGAATCCCTTCATGATGAGGTGGGCTATATAAAATGTTTTTCTAACCACTTTGGCCACGTGGTTGTCAAATGAGAGAGTGCTATCAACTTGGGTCCCCAGGTCCCTAATTACTTCTTCTGTACTTAATGGAGTACCACCTATGTGGTACTTTGTGGGCACTTTGTTTTTGTCAAAGGGGATGACTATACACTTTTTGGCATTCAGCTTGAGGCCATGGCTCTGGCACAAGTTGTCTGTTTCTATGAGGCCCTTTTGGAGGATGCTTGTGTTGGCTGGAGAGTCGATTATCGCGGCCAGTTTGCAGTCATCTGCGAATTTGGTCAGCCACAGTCCTTCCACGTTGGCCTGTACCTCCAATAAATATATACCGAACGAGAGAGGTCCCAGGACTGAGCCTTGTGGGACACCACTTGTAACTGGTTTGGAGTCTGGCATGGCTCCAGCAATTCTAACCATGTGGGTTCTGTCCTTGAGCCAGTGTGCAATCCATCTAGTGACATAGGGGTTTATATTTAAGCTGGTGAGCTTCTCTAGAATGCCTGAGTGGGGTATTGTATCAAAGGCTTTTGCGAGGTCCAGGTAGGCTGTGTGGACCACCTTCCCCTCGTCAATGGCCTTGGTGACTGTTTCAAAGAAATCAACCAGGTTTGAGAGGCAGGATCTGCCCTTAACAAAGCCAAACTGGGTATGATCCAGTGTCTGTAGGTCCCCAATATCTTTATTTATGAGGTCCATGATGATCCTTTCCATAGCTTTGCAGACCAAGCTAGTCAGGCTTATGGGGCAATAGTGTCCAGGATCCGTTGAGGCACCACCTTTCTGTAGAGGGACCAGTGTTGCTGTATGCCACTCTTTGGCCACATATCCTGTAGTAAGGCTGGGATTGAACAGTAGTTTTATGTTTGGGTGTATCTCTTCTTGGAGTTCATGGAGGACACAGCCCAGGACACTGTCTGGTCCCATTGATGCAGTGTTTATTGCTTTGGAGAGGGCGGCTCTTACCTGAGCATCTGAGATGTCAGAGGGGCAGCACTCTGCTGGGATAAATATTTGCCCTTTCGGTGTGGAGAGGGAGAAGTTTGCTGAACCTGTCAGCTAGGATGTTGGCAATGTCTGTGGGTTTGGTGTTTCTATTGACATTTTGGACTACCTCTGAGCATATCTGGGAATTACCACCCAGGTTCCTAACATAACTAAAGAAAGCCTTGTGATGATGCTTAGTGTCCTGTGCAATTTTCTCTCGAAGCTGGCCTTAGACAATCTTATGAGTGCCCGTAGTTTTTTGCTAATACTGATCAGTGATGCCTTCCCTTTTTGGGATGTTGCTGTATCATTTAGTAGCTTCATCCTTCTATTGTATAGTTTGTTTATGGATGGGGTCCACCAGACAGGACGTATGCCTTTGGAGGATTGGGTCTTGGTTTTATTCGGGATCGCATGATCCATGCATTCCTGAAGGTGTCCATAGAATGCGTTTATAGAGGAATCTGCGGTCTGGTCCGTATTTTCCACAGGCCCAGGGGCTTTGAAGGTTTCCACCTCAGTTTTGAGGAGTGTGAATTTGCTTTAGAGAAGTTGTTCACTGTGGTTTTCTGGGCAGGGGGTGGGGTCAGGATGTGAATATCCAGTGAGATTAGTTTATGGTCTGATCTTACCAGTGAGGGATACACTTCTGGTCTGGAGCATAGAGTCCCCATGTTGGTGATGATCAGGTCCAGTATGTTTTCCCTTCTTGTGGGAGTGGTAACAAGTTGTTCCATAGCATTTGAGTTCATATATTCTAGGAATCTTTGGGCTAGGGTGTTGGAGCTAGAGTCATGCTCCCAGTCTATGGGTAGTTGAAGTTGCCCAATATAATGGTGTTTGGAGAGACATTCATATTTTCCACTGTTCTCAGGAAGGCCGAGTGCGGTTCTTGGGTTTGGGAGGGTGGTCTGTAGCAGGCTATAACCTGGAAGGCAGTTTTACCCATTGTTAGTTGCACATGGATAGTCTCTGATGCTTGGTGCTTTGCCACCAACCTGGAGGTGTGGGTATCTTTGATGAATATCAATACTCCCCCTCCTTTTGTGGTTCGGTCCAAGTTTTGGGGCTGAAAAGCATGGTATGAGGTATAACCTGGTAGTGCTGGGGTGCTCTCAGTAGCCCTGAACCAGGTATCTGTTACTGCACAGATATCGATGTTCTCCATGCTAAGGAGAGTTTTGAGTGCATGCATCTTGAGGTTTAGACTTCTGGTGTTGAGTAGCATTACTCTTAGTTTCTTATCCCTTGTGATACCTATGAAGGTGGGTTTGTCATTTGAACCTTGCCTAACAAAGGCAATATGGGGGTAGCAAGAGCCTTTGCCTATATCCAAAAGCCCAGGGGTGACAGGTGCAAGCCGTCCCTAGCAAAGCAGGTGGTTCAACAGAAGATGAGTATGTGAGGGTGTAGTGCCTGTGATTAGTTAGCAGTGGCATATATGACTGCTCACGTGGACAAATGCCAGGTAAGTCATATGCAATGTGTCACAGGTAATGTACATGTGAACAGGACAAACAGTGACGTTCTGTCAAGTGAGACATGGACATACATATAGTAAGCTATGCAGATGTCACTAGGAGTCCACAGAAGCTCTGTAACTATGCATTGCAGGTGGGATCAGTATTCCAGGGTAATTGCAAGCAAACATGCATGCAAACAAAGCTACAGTAAGCAGGGCTGCATGTAGTCCATTGTACAACAAACAAGCTGTACAACTTCCAGTAGGTAACACTGCAAATATGCAGGCACTATGCACATGTACATGGAAATACACAGGTCAGATGGCTAGGGTCCAGTCTCAGCGCACACAAGTGTACAGACCATGTACCGTCAGGATGTACAATAACCAGATGGAAACCCATGTGCTCATACCTGCAGTAATACACATGTCATATAACAGACACTGAGCCTTCACTCAGTGGTTCCATACTTAGTAGGATGTATGCTACCTGGCCTGCCACCACAGTATCCCTGACATGTATGGGGACTCTCCCTCCTGTGGCAGTTAGTTTTGTGTGTTGGGGCTGTCTAGCATGGTATGAGATGTGAGCTTGCAGTGCTAGGGTGCTCCTGTGTGTCCTGTACCAGTCGTGTAGTACTGCACACATATCAACATCCTCAAACATCCACATTGCAGAGTCCAGTGTGGGCAACATGCCACTTGCAGTTTACATGTCCATCATTGCGTATTAATACTTTCATTACCTTATCCCCTGTGCTACCTATGTATGTAGCCTTCTGTTGACATCCTTACCACCAGTATGCCAACATGTGCAGATGATACACTATGGTACTTACCATGGGTGTAGACAACAGTACATGACAATCATACCCTTACTGCATCAGGCATGCTGTGATATACCCACAATTATTTCAGCACACCGTACTGTTAACAAC
The DNA here is from genome assembly GCF_019279795.1 of Protopterus annectens. NCBI lineage: Eukaryota > Metazoa > Chordata > Ceratodontiformes > Protopteridae > Protopterus > Protopterus annectens. Next base: position 230,029,199 of record NC_056729.1, on the reverse strand, counting down.
ATGATACTATTACTACACGTCTATGTAGTCACCCTGTGCATCAGCAACATGTTAACCTGTACCTGCACTGATGTTACAGATTGCAGGAGGTGGCACAGTTTCATCATATGCACAAGGTGTGAACTTGGTATGCCTGAGTCAGCCACCGATACCACCAATTGACATGTATGTGTATGTGTGTTGGTGAGGGTCAGCAGTACAAGGTGGGGCAATGTTGATGCAGTGTGTGCGTGTATGCAGTAGCCCTAGGTGTTGCCAATTTGCATGTGTGTATGGATGCACACAGTTCCAACTCATGGCTGCCATATACTGGTGTTTGTGGACAGCCACAGACTGTACCTGCCAGGTCATACAGATCAGTGTCTCTGGCCACGGACACGGTACCTGTGTCTTGCAGGGGTGCTACGGACCGTATCCGGTACCAACCCAGACTGGGTACTGTCATCAGAAGCAGGTGTTCGTTGACTGGACACAGATCCCTGTCGGGCCTGGCCAGAGCCATGTGCACGTGGTCTCCTGGGGCGGTCTGATGACAGCACAGACCCAGCATTGCTGGGGCTGCTGCTGGCACTATGGGGGCGGCTGCGGCCCTGTTGTCATCCGCAACGACTGCCAGCTGCTGCTGTTGCTGGCATACACCCACGTCGACGCCTCAACCGTCCACCATCGCCCTGGCTCATGGACATGTAGTTGTGGAACCGGTCTAATATGTCCCCACAACGTCTGTCTATGACATCGTTGAAATTACGGATGGCAGCCGCAATGTCACGCATACTGTCAGTCATGGCTGTGCAACATGCTGTCAGCTCCCTCAGACCCTGTCTGGTGTACCGTTCCATACGTGACTGTGCCTGCATGACAACCCGAAACATAGCTGAGGTTATAAGACCTCTGTGGGCACGTCTGACAGGGGCAGTACACCCACGGATGCTCCCACGAGAACCCCTGGACATCTGTCTGTGTGGTACCATCTCAGGGCCATGCCCATGGCTGCTCTGTGGGGAGGCATGTGCCACAGATACCACATTACCCTGGTCAATGCCCACTGTATGCTGTCCATCACCTAGGGACAGTGGTGACAAAGGGTTTATTGGCAGGATAACTGTACGCATTGATGGGGTTGACAGCTGTGTACTGTCAATCGGCTGACCAATGATTGACCCTGGCATACCTTCCTGTGCCATTACACAGATGTCATCATTATCAGTACCCATTGCACCTGCTTCAGATTCCCTTCTACATGACACCAGAGCAGCACCAGCACCTGTGGGAGGGAAACAGGAAACACAGATTACAATGTCTACACAATATTACCAGTGATGCACACATCCACACATGCACAGGTGCATACATGCACACATGCAAACATGCACCCATGCGCACATGCACAGGTGCACACATGTACACATGCATACATGCACACATGCGCACGTGCGCACACGTGCACACGTACACATGCACACAGTTGCAGACAGTTGCACACAGTTGTACACTACTCAGTATGCGAGATATCAACACACAGACACAGACACACCTGCATGCATACACAGAGCACTACTAAGTGAGCCTAATATTACTATTACTATCAAGACTATTAAAGGTATTGTTAATACACACTCACCAGCATGGATAGGCTGCATTGCTGTTACACCAGAGGGACCTGCAGAAGTGAGGAAACTAATGTCAGTGGGCACAACTGTGCCATTGTTACTGAGTATGATACAGGTCAGTAGTACAACAGTCACCTTTCACAGGTCAGCTGCTGATATTGATGATATCACACTTTTACATTAAATACTGTGATGACAGCTACAAACCAAGGACACACCTCACACATGCATTAACTACCAGTGTACACAACAGTCAACTATACATATGGCATATTACCTGCACGCTCATAGTCTTGCTGCTGCATGGCTCCAGCCTCCATCATAATGCATGTCTGCTGCTGTTGTTGTTGTTGGCATACTGGAGCCACTACTCTCATGAGTAGTCCCTCCAGTCTGGTGAGTGGGGGATGTGTAGCCACCCCTCCACCTGTGATGACCTGTTGCCTGTGGATATCCGACGCATGCTGATGGACATTTCTGATTAAATAACTGCAGTGATGTCGTACCTGCTCATATGTCCTATTATGCATGCCTATGTCATTTACCCGACGGACCAGGTCTTGCCGCAGTGCAGCCCTCTCCTGCTGATTCTGGCTGGTGCGGGAAAAGAGTATTGCATAATCCTGCACCAGGCTCTGGTGTATCTCCTCATCCTCAGCTGTGGAGTAAGCTGGATTTCGTGGGTGAGCCATGTTCCTGAAAAAGGAAATAACCTGATATCAGCAATATATGTCAGCAGAATTTGGCACACATACTACACATGCTACTCGACTGTTATGATACGACATATCTCACATATATAGCATCTGTCTGTCTATTGGTGGATACACATGTAAATGGCCAGGTATCAGTGCTCAGCCAGCAACTGTGCAACAGTACCTGGCACACTCCATATGACATACAACCAAACCCCAGCAGTCAGAACACTGATTCAGGTCCAGAGCACCTCCTCACTCTGGGGGTTTGTATCTAGGTACTGTATGGGCTACATCATCAACTACTGTGAGCTGACCACAAACTAATTGCCCTGGATATACATATCCCACCTCCACTACCAGCACAAACGACTATAGTGAATAACATTGCACATGCAAACTTTACACTTTGTAACAGTGACATGGTATGCTTTCAGCCCACTGGGCCAGTGGAAAACACAACCCACAATGCTGACCCCTTCACAAATGCTTTCTACGGACATCTCCAACAATGCATGGATCATGCAGTCCCATATATGGCCAAGACACTCTCCACAAAGGGACAGCATCCTGTCTGGTGGACCCCAGCCATAGGCAGATTGTATTACAAAAGATGGAAGCTACTGCAAGACAGAGCATAATTCCATAAAGGGAAGGCATGTCTGAGCAGCACTAGTAAGGATCTATTTTCCCTCATACAAACATCCATGGGCAACTTTGAGAGGGAAATCAAGAGGGACACTACAGATAACCACAAGGCCTTCTTCAGTTATGTTAGCAACCTGGTCAGAATCCCTCCACTATGCTCATAGTTAGTACACAACAACAAATAATTCACTGAAACCACAGATATTGACAACATTTTGGCAGACAGGTTCAGTGCATGTTTCACCCCTCCCTCTCCCCCAAAATAAGACATAGTTATCCCAGCTGACTGTAACCTCCCTGTCATCACAGATGTCCAGGTGAGAGCCGCCCTCAGGAAAGCAGAATACACAACATGAATGGGACCTGATTGTATCCCCGGTTGCATGCTTCATGAACTCCGACAGGAGCTAAACACACATATAGAAGTGTTATGTAACACTAGCCTGACTATAGGATATGTACCTGTACACTGGTGCACAGCAGCAGTGGTTCCACTCCACGAAGGAGGCACCTCAACATACCAATACAATACAATACAATACAATACAGTACAATACAATACTATACAATATGCTATTGCCCCTGGGACTACAGCAGCATACTGTTCTGCTACCCTGACCATTGTGACACATGTGGTGTGATGGTACCTGCTGCTGTCAAACAGTTACACAGGGTGACTCATATGGCATATTACCTATCTGACTAGCATTCAGCAGGGGTATGTGTGACATGTACTCATGGGGAGTCTTGCTTCTTAACACTGTGTGGTTTATTGCAGGGTATGTCTTATCTGTGGGTAGGAACCTTTACCTCCACATGTGCTCTCTATTGCAGTGGCATGGATGACACACAGCAGTCATTTAGGTTGTGGATGGTGTGAGGTGTTACTATGGTTGTTGGACATCTGTCATGGGTGTGACTTAAGTATGTAAATCCAGGAGTGGTAACCTCTATGTGGGTAGTATGTGTGTACTCTGTGGTGTTGTCAGTCACTGTGCATTGGTAATGTGTTTGAGTGCATTGTCACAGTGTTGTACATGTCACTGTCTCCTTCTCCATATCTGTAGCTGTCATGTGAGGTACATACCATGGCAGCCATTATGTGGTGTGGAGGGGTACACTGACCTACATGTCCATAGCTGACACACCATGTCTGCTGACACATACCATGTGTAGGTATTCCAGGAATAGTGTGTCACTGTGAATATCATTGGGGGGACTATTGTACACATGTATCACCCTGTTCACCCCTGACACATGCAGTGGTGGGCAACCAATCACATATCTGGTGGTTACTGGTGTAGGTGATTTGAAATGGGGTATGGTACTCCAGTTATGACACTGGTGTTCACTCCATGCCTTTGTCACCAGGCACCTGTTGCAATACATCTGTACACATGTGCCTCACTCAGAATATATATACATCTCTCTCTCTCTCTCTCTATATATATATATATATATATATATGTGTATATAGATATATCTATATGTATGTATATATATATATATATATATATATATATATATATATATATATATATATATATATATGTCTGTATACATATACACATATATATATATTGATGTACATATATTGCTATAGATATGGAGAGGGGGGTGTGACAGAGAGGGGGTGAGAGTGACAGAGGGGGTGGGACAGGGGGTGTTGAGGTCATATACATTCATACCTGTAGATAGTCAGATCTGTCTGTCTATATATTGATGTACATATATTGCTATAGATATGGAGAGGGAGGGGGGTGTGACAGAGAGGGGTGAGAGTGACAGAAGGGGTGGGACAGGGGGTGTTGAGTTCGTTATATACAGTCATACCTGTAGATAGTCAGATCTGTCTGTCTATATATTGATGTACATATATTGCTATAGATATGGAGGGGGGGTGTGACAGAGGGGGTGAGAGTGACAGAGGGGGGGACAGGGGTGTTGAGGTCGTCATATACAGTCATACCTGTAGATAGTCAGATCTGTCTGTCTATATATTGATGTACATATATTGCTATAGATATGGAGAGGGGGTGTGTGACAGAGAGGGGGTGAGAGTGACAGAGGGGGTGGGACAGGGGGTGTTGAGGTCATCATATACAGTCATACCTGTAGATAGTCATATCTGTCTGTCTATGTATATGTATCTACATATATCTATATCTGTATGTGTGTATTACATACTGTACATATTCTATCTATCTACATCTGTCTATGTATTCCTACATCTCTCTCTATGTATGTATACATATATGCATATTATACATATATATATCTATATATATATATATATATATATATATATATATATATATATATATATATATATATATATATATATATATATATATATACATACATATTTTGACATACATACGTATCCATATGATAGATACATATCAACATATTTGTTTACCATACTGTATACACACACTAACATACTGCTAAACATACATAACTGTGAAACCTACTTTGTACATTGCACTACAACCTACATTCAACCTACATTGATATGTGCACATAGATGCTCTCACATACAAATGTATGTACAGCCTTCACTGATAGTTGCTGTATGTCCCCTGCCCTTTGCACATCTTCATATACATATGGATATAGAGCAATGACACATATGGAGGTTTCACAGTATGTAGACCTTTATAGTATTACTTTACATTACCTGTGTTTGTCACAGCTGCTTGTGTTGCCGTTTGGTTTTGTGTCCTGCTGCTCCACTTGCCAGTTGTCAGCTTTCAGGTGGCTGTTGCTGACCAGTTTTGTTTGTGTATGTTTAATTTTGTTTTTCTCTGTCTCTGTCTCTCTCTCTCTCTCTCTCTCTCTGTCTCTCACTTCCTCCTCAGGGTGCAATAAAAGTATTGCATGTGTGGACTGGGAGTACAGCATGCTTTTGTAGGTATCTGCATATGTCCACGTGATGGCCTCTGCACCAATTGTTAGCCAGCATTTGCTAATTGCATGCAGCCAGTTGTGTACTGATTGCAGTTCTCACTGTGATTTCAGAACAGTGCTATAAAAAGGTATGTGAGATAGGCGTAGCCCTTTCAGATTTAAGGGTGGGGACCATGCTGGTATGCTGTGGACAATGTTCTGTGAGTGTAAAGGTTGGTATCTCTCTCATATTTCCAGCTGTGTTGTAGAGTAACATTTCTCCATTCATTTCTCCAGTTTCCTGTACTAACTGTGTGTGTACACTGACACCTACGACTACTACTACTGTTAATGTGTGTGTGCTTTCCTGTGGGACATGTGGTGTAACTGGTGTATAGCAGTGGCTCTTGCACTTTGTTGCTATGGCTTCAATATTTGCCCTTTACAGTCACTACTTGCATGCCTGCTAGGTGTCCTGACTGTAGTGTGCTGCTGTGGCTTTCCTATTTTCCATGTACATTCACACCTTGGAATGCTTGCTATATCTGCTAGGGTGTTACAGCATGCAGTGTGGTCTGGCCATGGTGTGGGCCTTGACATCTATTAGGGTATTTGAGTATGCTGCTAAGCAGGCCCCAGACACTCTCAGGTGCATCTGTTATCTGCATCATGGAATGGTACATATCAGTGGGGTACACCCATTAAATTGTCTGGTATGCTGCAGTTGTGACTGTGGGATAGCATGAGCATATGTATTACTACACTTTTTCTGCCATGCAAGTGGTGCATACTTTCAGGACTTCATAGTTACCATTGCATGTGTTGTAACACCTTTCTGACTCCTGTTTGTACATTTCACATGGAGTCTGTGGGGCATTCCTGTAACTCAGTCACTGTTGCTATGTCTATGCTCTTAACTATTCAAATATGGTGGTGTCAAACCTCTCATGTGTACAAATATTTGCAGGTTGTCCACATTTCTGCCTCATATTTTGGTCAATATCTCATGCACAGCTTTTTCTTTCAAATCACTCTGGGCTCAAGTCAGAATATAGTGACAAACATTTAAGTTTCAGACTTCATACCCTTCCAAACATCCCACAAAATGCAGAACCTGTTACTCTCTGAACTGTCTAAGTTTGTTGTAACATTATTTGTAATTTGTCCCTGGTTTTGGCCCTTTGCTCCACATATTTTATTACTTGATCCGGATGTGTTCCTGTAACAGGTTGTGGGGTATGGGCAGTGATTATCCTGCTGTGAGTATGTGTGTGGCTTGCAAGGTGCTACAGTGACATTATTACCTACTAGCTACCAACTAGCATGGCTGTTTCTGTTCACACACTACTATCATAGATATCCACTAGATTTGACAGTAAATATACATGACATGCTTTGTGTACTACACATCCTATATTCCCTTTACATTCATTCCTACTATTACATGATATATTTATTTTAGCACAATGTTCTTGTATAACAGTCATGGCTTAGTGGTAAGTCATGCAGACTAGAGTTCCCAAGGTCTTGCGTTCGGGACTGACAGTGGGATTTTATTTTGCTTTTGAACTGACTACTGGACCTGTCAATCAGAGTGACTAAGGCACTTTTAAGCAGTTGTAACCGGGTTAGCGCTGGTTTGCACAGAGCTCACGCATGCGCACTGGCGTTCAGCTCCGCGCACACACACGCACACACGCTTACAACTGCTTAAACGTGCTTACTCTTGCGCACACCCGCACTATTTTCTTTGAAAGAAATGAAAATGGGGAGACAGGAAAGTGGTGAAAAAGGGGTCACAAAGAGGATAAGACAGTAGGGAAACAAGCTCAGGTTTTGCAGGAGGGATGTAGGTAAGGCCCATAGCTGCCCATTTCTTCATCAGCAACAGCTGTGCATATGTATGTAATTTGGTGTGACATTTGAAACCTTCCACCCCTGAGAGAGGTGTCAGGACAACAATAATACTTGTTGTACAGCCAATTGTAATTGATAGTTTCCATGTCCAGCAGACGTATGTGCAGAATGGGCAGCTATGTATGGGGCGTAATTTTTTTGTGGGTACAGAGTGCCCTTTTTTTTTTTTTTTTTCAGGTGAGAGTGGTATGTCAGGTGAAGGAAGTCGGTATAGCTGGGAAGGTAGGTTGGGTAGGTCAACAGACAAGACAAACAAGACGCATACAGTGGTGGTGTATGACACATGTGGGGGGGTTACACAATTGACGGGGACGGAGGTTTGGATATCCAGAGCCCATGAGCCCACAGATGGCAACAGTGGAACTGATATCCCCACCCATGGGCAGTTGCCACTGTTCTTTCACTGCCCAGGACAGGGCTGTGCTGGGGGCTGTGTAGGCTGGGCAACAGGCATGCCCATAAGTTGTGCCACCTGTGCCTCAAGCTGGCATAGGGGCCCAAGAACAGAGTCCTGGATCTCCCTACGCATCACAGTCCGGACGCTACGGAGGGTGAGTGGTGGTTCTCCTCCAGCCACACTTGCAGAGGGGGGACGGGCCCCATCCCCTGCAGCTCTTCCACCTGCAGGTGGCACAGGGCCACCGGAGGAGGGTCCAGACAGGGCACTAGTGCCAGGTGCACTCGGCAGCTGAGGTGGGAGAGGTGGGTCCGCAGGAACCCGCCTTCCCTGTCATCCTATGTTTTGCATTATGTCATGACAGTTTGGGTTAGTAACATACAATACCATTTGCAATTAGTTGTAACAGCATGCATTAGTATTCCCATTAACCAAACACCCAGATATTCACACCATTGAACAGCAAGCATAACACATGCATAATTGGAACAGCAATACACAGTCCAACAACATGCAGGGTTGATTGATGGCAACAGGCCATCAGGTTTGGATGTATGAACAGGGCAGATGCATCAACGTACATGCAAATATTTATGACCCAACAGGACAAATGTCCAGGGGTGTTAATTGTGATTGCACATACCAGTTTCACGTGGAATGGATTATATGTGGTTATAGGGTGGGGTGAAGAAAATAATATTAACACCTTCGAATACCAATACATATGCTGTACATTTCTAATAGCTACAGATATATACACACTACTGTTCTAAATACAGTTTCCTGTATGATAACTACTTCAATTTGGTGATAGGACTGTTACTGCTACATCAATATACATTTTATTGTTATTCATACACGTTCATACCTGGCTTTGTTCAGCTACATCATCCTGCTACATTTGCTTTATATAGCTATAGACAACTGTGGATGTTTGATATTTCAGACAATCATACTATCTGCATATTGCAGACTGAGAGCAACATATCCAGATTTTGGGATACACATTCCAGCTGCAGCAACACTTTGAACACATTTCGCAGTTTGGTTCTACTTGTCACATTCATTTCATTCTGTACTGACTGCAGTATACTTTATACAGGGGTTATTACTACTTTATTGGTGGATTCATAACTCTTTCTCACACTCTCTCACTTGTTTTCATTTTACTATTCAGGATGGTACTTACTTCTAGGCTTTATTGACATGTTTTACCTGTAGTTATTACAATCCTTTCCAGCAGTCTCACTTCTGTCATGTTTCAGTATTTCAACAGGGATATATTTCACACATGTGATTTGCTCATCTTCTGCAGCTGTACTTTTCAGCCTGCTGCAGGTTGTGTACTATTATATTACAGGTGGGGCATCTTTATTTCAGACATTTTCATTTTTCTGTTTGGATTACAGACTGCAACACACTTTTGTAATCAAGCAATACTTGCAAACACTTTTACACTGTTACTTGCACATTTTATTACTTAGTGACTACACTGCAATCTTTTGCTAACTGTTATACTTCTATATTTCTTTACAGTTACTGGGAGTGGATTACTGACCTGCCTGGTGGCACAACCGCACCAGCCTATCGCCATAGGCTCTGCGGTTCGCAGAACGGACACCTGCAGCTGTAATATAAATGAAGTAATATTGGAATACACATCTCCATAATATCAGCTAATTTAATTTCTTACATACATAATTAAATGTAACTTACTCAGTAGCGGGGCGTTGGGCATTTGCTGGGCCTCCTGGATCCAAAGGTTCAATTGGTCCTGCTTGCGTCTCTTCAGGTCCGCATGGTGGTGACGGACCTGCTCACCAGTCCTTGGAATCCCTGTGGCACTGGTGAGATCATGAGCCAACCGGTCCCACGCCTCAGCCCTACATGCTCCCCACAGGACCTGGCCCTGCATGAGTTGGGCCTTATGATTGTGGACTAGGAGCCAGACCATGTATCGACTCCTCAACGCCCCACCTCTGTGCTCGAAAGCAACTACCCTCTCCTACTCCTGACATTCTGGCTGCAAGTCAGTTCTACAATCGTTTATGCTGTGTATTCCCGTCTATGGGGCTTATATATGCTGTTTTTCCCGCACTTATCTGTGATTGGACATTTTGGAATTGTATCAACTTCACAAAACCTGCTTTGTCATGCTCGACTTTCTATTCATTCCTATATATTTGCTATTACTGCGTTTCTGTGTACAATTGTTGTGGCTTAGTGGTTCAGTACCTTGACTATGGTGCATAGTATCCTGGGTTTGAACTTGGCCACTGCTTTTTATATTTAATGACTGTTTAGACAGGCTAGGGGGTGTGTCTGTGTAAAGGCAGTTTTGTTACAGCTTGCTCAACGTTGCCCGTCGGTTAGCTTGTTAGCGTGCTGTGCAGCTCTGCACAAACGGGGTATGCTGGTTTACGCCTTATTTGGCTGTTAGCACGCATATTACGCTCAGCTCAGCTAGGGGCACACAGTTTCAGCGTGTTAAACCACTGCTCACCTATGGGCATTCATTTTGCACCTGTTAAACCACTGCTCACCTACGGGCACTCATTTTGCACCTGTTAAACCACTGCTCACCTACGGGCAGATGCACTCACCTTGTTAAACTGTAGCTCAGCTATAGTCACATCTCGCATTTTTTATTGTTTTCTTATCTCACATTTCTTCAAAATAAATGGACTATTTCATTACATTTAACATAAAATATAATTTTATATGTGTACATATTTGTCAGGGACTTGTTTCGTGCTTATTTTACTAAAAATAAAAATTGATGTTGTGGGGGTTTGAACCATGAATGCCTACTTTTCAGTCGACGTCTCTACCGCTACGCTATTGTTTCTTGGCTTACTTTGCATATTTAGTTCTTATATCCTTTTCCACTGACTGCTAACTGTGGCTAAGCTACGGGCACGCCCGCGCAAACGAGCGCACTCACAGGCAAACATCTTTACGATTTAAAAAAAATATATAACATGTTCATTTATATATTTTATGTTCATAGTCTGTGGGGGCATGTGTTGTGTTGTGTTTATTCACATTTCCATGGCCTCTGTCGTGGGTGTTTACTTTGGGCACTTTTACTCTTCTGGGGGTGTGTCCGCTTGCAGGGCTCGGCCTACGGACACACCCCCTACTGTCTTCCATGGACCGTGTTAGCCTTAGGTGTGATTCAGCATGCTCTCATGAATATGCAGAGCATGCTGACATCACTCCGTTTAACTGCAGCCTCCGTGTAAGAGTTATAACTCTTACACGGAGGCTTCTTGAATCCTGCCCGAAGTGTATTGATCAATAATACTTTTAAAATTAATATGTAAATATGAGCAAAAAGTTAGTTTCCTTTTAGTTTTAGAGATGAGTGAATGGGTGATTTCTCATTTTTTGTTCACTCATTATTAAGTTTTACTTTTTATTTTTTCATATCTAATTTTTGTGCTTATACATTTTGTGTAACTATTATGCTTGTAAGATATAGATATAATTGGCTGCTGCTGACATAATATGTTCGTTTTTTAAATTATAAAGTTTTATATTAATAGTTCAAATATTTTTAAGTATTTATGACTAAAATTTTTTTTTGTTAATCATGTGACATGAGGAAGGTTATTTAAACGTGATTTGAATGGTTTCAAACGTTTTTCTTTTATCTGAAGAAGTCCAACGATACTGTTGGACGAAAAGTGTTTTTATTTAATAAACTGGCTTCATCTGAATAAAATCTTTCTGTGCAAAGAAACTCAGTGGTCCAGCGGATTTTTTGTGGATTAGTTGGTGATTGGAGATTCGTGGTTTGTGCTGACATACATAACACTGTCTGCACTTCCTGAAAAATAGCAAACACTCTGTTATAGTATATTAAACATAAGATTTAATGTAGAGGAAACTGTTAGATGCAAAATGACAAGCTAGGTAATTACATTGTTTCATGCAGTGTATGTCAGGTTTGGAAATATTTTTTCAAACAAAAAAATGAATTTCATGGTGGAGATTTAACCAATTGTGAGCATTAAGCAATGTTTTCATGAAGCCATTTTTTTTTTCATTTAATGCATCCCCATACAATTGTTTTCATTATATATGTAATTACTGCATTTTATATCGTTTCTTGATTTTAAGATCTAATAACTCATTCAAACTTCATTATTAGGAAAGAAGGTGTAATTACTTATTTTTCAATTAACAGTATTCATCAAATTACATATTTAAAAAATAATTTTCATTCAAAGTAATGTTTTGAATGTTATGTGTAATCACTTGCTTACATAAAGGAAACCAGTGTAAGTTAAGCATCAAAGTATATTTTCAAGAAAATCTTAATCAGTGCATGAGGGCTATCAAGTTATTGTGAGTAACACAAAGAATGCCACTATTACAGCAGCAAGAGCTGCCATATTCTGCTTAGTAGGAGATTATCACTGCATTTTGGTAGGCTGCATCAGGAAGCATACATTACCATAAAAAGAATGCTTGAGTGCCATCTGTGCATAGCATTCCCAATCCAAAAAGGATGCCACTGGATTTAAAAAAAAGTAATTGTATTTAAGAAACACATTTTAAATTTCTTCATGCAATACTTATCACTGCCATCATTATGCCAGTGACTCAAACACAATTTTTCCCATGATGCTCTGTCAGTATAGTCTGTAGAATTTGTATGTTGGATATGTCAAAACAATATTGAATGAATATGATCCTGCATTCTTGACAATAAATATCTCAAATTTTATAATTTTAAGAAGACATTCTAATGGTAGTGCTAAGGCCTTAATAATTACTGATTTCACCTAATGGTAAGCAGTAGCACTGGCACACTAATTATGTCAGCAATTTAAAAGCCTAGAATTTTAAAGAATGTAATATTTTTAGAATGTTTCTCTACTGGAATGGGGTAAAACTGAATTACTCACTGTGGTCAGTACTAGCCAGACTGACACAAGTAAGGTCATATTCTATGTAGATAGCATGTCTGAGCAGTGCTTAATGTTATTGCTTCTCTGTCAAAAGGCTTAGGACGTGATACCCTTTGTGGAATAATGTATCACTATTGTTCGTATATTCTCAGTGTTTATAAACTGGATATCTTTTAATTCTTAATTTTTTCTTGTGCTATGAAATGCATGCTGGATATGATGTTGACTGTTTCATAAGAAGAAATCATATTCTTTCCCTTGTGCTTTATGAAGTGATTTGAATGATATTTCCCACATTTGCACTACAAATTATTCATTGGATTGATTGAATTATTCATTTATTTATTCATTTATTTATTTAGTTATTTTAACATTTGCAAACCGGGTTAATCCGTCTTTTTTCAGCGGAGACCCGAGAAGTTTGAATAAGTTATTAGATCTTAAAATCAAGAAACAATATAAAATGCAATAATTACATATATAATGAAAACAATTGTATGGGGATACATTAAATGAAAAAATGGCTTCATGAAAAAACAGCTCCAACTACAAGTGTCACAATAAATAAGGGTACATTATGCTGTTGACTGAAGTGAAATAATAATTAAATAAATAAGCAGGAATATAACTAAACAAACAACTAAATTATCAGACAATATTCATCATATGACTGTACAGGAAGAGCAGGCATGACTATAATACAATTTCCTCAAACAAGAAAACAAGAATGACATACCTCTACATACAAGAGGTTACATGTCTTTATGAATTCCCAGAGTTGGCTGGTCTGCTAAAAAATATAGGCTAATTATATGCAAAAGATAAATCTCTAGACTATGATATATGCATATTTTTCACATCTGTCAAACACTAGCCCATCAGTATCTGCAATATTGGACACACACTGACATAAAACCTTTCTCAAAAATGTGCTCAGAACTGTTTAGAACTGAAACTTAGAAAACATCATATGGTATTTCTTCATAATGATTAGCAGTTTCAGCTCATTGTAGACATGAATTTCTGTCTCCTTTTAAAAACCTTTATAAACAGGTAGCTATCTATTTTCTTCTATTGTATTACATAATTCTATACACAAACACATGAGCTAGCACTCCTTACACTATGGTGAATAGGTAATTAATAAATAGCAATTCCTTACTAAGCAAACATAAATTTATTCTGCCACAACAGCATAATTAGCCTTCATCAGTGCTTCAGTCAAGTTAAAGCACTGATGAAGGCTAATAATGCTGTTATGGCAGAATAAAGTTATGTTTGCTTAGTAAGGAATTGTGCTACTAATTATCTGTCACCATAGTGTGAGGAGTGCTGGCTCGTGTGTTGGTGTATATCTATTGTTTTTTTTGTCATACAACTGGCCTTAATTTCATGAATTGTTGGTAGTTCATTACATAATTCTTTGCAAGAATTTCTGTATGTAGAACCTTCATTGGTGCACCATGGGAATATAAAGAAAAATCTTAATGGCCTACACTAGAGATGTGTGTGACCACATGAGAAATGTTAAGCACTTGGAATCTCATTTCTCACTGCTAACAGTGTTAATTAGAAAAACTCCCCTAATCCTTATAGCATTCCTCCGGCAAACTCACCAGAAAATGTACATAGAAGGTGCTCATGTGGGAATCAAATTCAAATAGTCAAAAAGAAAAAAAAAACAAAACAATGAATAAAACATTTATTCATGAAACACGTTCACCAAAAATGCATACAATACAGTACGGAGTAAACCACAGTACTCCTTGTTAATGCCACCATCACCACCACCACCACCCCACCCCCCCCACACACACACACAAAAGGGACACAAAACACCACAAAGTCATAACCATCACCCTAAACCTAAATGTTACCAATGCATCAAACCAAAAGCTAATCCTAAACCTGAACTAATTCAAACAATACCACAGCATTAAATTAACCTAAGCATAATGTTGCCATAACCAGAATAGAAACATGATCAGAAACTATAATCTAACATAAACATAACCTTAAAAGTTACAAAAATAAAGCTTCACAAGCAGCTCAACAAAAACTTCAACTCTGATATTAAAGTAACTGATTTGTATAAATAGCATATTCACAGTATTTAATTAAATGCCATGTAATTTAAAATGCAATATTTACAGAAATCCTATTTAACCAAAAGGGCACAGTCAGACTGCCTTGGATCAAATTGCTACTTAGAATGACAGACATGTAAGACTAAAAAGAAACGTGATCTTGCTTATTTATTATTGTAGAAGATCATAATGTTAATTAACACAAACCTGATATTTTACTGTCTCTAAATGTGGATTCAGTGCTGGTTATTATAAAACAAGAAGCAGGAAAACGTTAGATGTTTGATCTGGTTTGGTTTTTCAGTCCAATAGCATTACCATAATTCATTGAAAGTCCTTTGTATTAGAACAGATTTAGTGATTAATTTGTCCTTAGGTTTGTCTGATCATTTAGTAGTCATCATGTGCATTTTGTATGTGTAAATTCTTGAAGAAACTGTTGTAACCTTGTTGGAGCTTTTCTCCCTGGGCCTCCGCTGAAAATGGACATATATCCAGTCGGACTATCCCGGTAATGTAAAATAAATAAATAAATAAATAAAATTTTGGGAGATTTATGGAAGTCAGAGCTAGCATGATTAATGAATGTTTCTTGCTTGCAAAAACAGACCCAAGATAAGCACCACACTAGCACATACTGTACCCCAAAGATAATCTGTACCACCTACATATTAATAAGTACCCCAACCCCCCTAAATAAAAAAATAGATTCTTCCAGCTAATCCAGGTACACCTTCTGCACCACTTCTATAATTAAGCAACACTAACTTACCAGTGCAACTTGTCTTTTCAATTTCTGCCCAGCACGGATACAAATATCTAGTAATACCCTACCCAGTATAATGTAATAAGACTTTTCCAAACCAACCAATACTCTTATAAAATACTGGCTGACCTTAATTACTGTGTTTTATAAAATGCAGCTTTAATAAATCTAATTTTAACTATAGTAACATGAGATATATAGAATGTTCACTGACTATCCCCCAGATTTACTATTCTTGCTTAGTCCTGCACGGAGGCAGCCATTTAGGAGCAGGACGGCAGGGCACCATGCATATTAATGAGGTGTGCTGCCTGAGCTCCTAATATTACACGGAGCATGTAAGAGTGCAGGAGGCAATCTGAGGGCAGAGCTCTCAGAATATACATGTCCCTGCAATGAAGGACAGCAGAAAGGGCTAAGAAATGAGCGAGAGCACTCATAGGTGTCCACATATCCCCACCAACATTCCCCCTGGTGTACAACAGCAAGTAAATACAAATAAAATGAACAAACCTTTTGTTTTATTTTTTTTTTAAAATCCAATTAAAGCTAACCGTAGGTGCGTGGGTATGCCCATCTCTTAGCTATGGTTAATGCAGCTTAAATGGCTGAAGAGGATAACAAGGAAGATATATGCAAATGAAACAGCATAGCAATAGTGTAGTAGGCAGAACATTCTCTTTCTGAGCAGGCATTCCTGGTTTGAGTCCCACTGCAGCACATGCCATTTTCCATGGCAAAGCACATTATGACCAATATTTTTGTTGCATAACCCAGTAATAACATATATTTATGAACTGGAGTAATGCACATGTGAGGTATCAATGTCATAATGAATAAAGCACTAGTAAGCAGGTTTAAGCACCAATAGGCAGTAGTAAGCATATTTAAGCAGTAGTAAGTGAGTTTAAGCCCATTTCCATGGGAGTAAGCATTGCACACACAGGTTAAGCAATTCTGAAGCTAACTCTCTGTAAGCATATTTAACCAAAGGTTAGCATAGCTTACCCTCGCACATACTCGCTTACAGCTGCTCAAAAGTGCCTTAATCACTCTGTTTCCAATGGCCCTTGTTCTGCCCATTAACAAAATAAACAGCCTTGCAGGTCTTGAACCCAGGACCCTATACACTATAGTCACCGCAATTAACCACCAAGCCATCACAGCAGTACAGAAGACTGAGGTATCAGCAAACAAGCCTTCACTAAAGTAAATTCAAACTGAACCTGTGAAAGGAATCATTATACAGACATATGTTCCATAACCCACTACATAACATAAATATGTGAACTGGAGTACAGCAGTAAGCCCAGAAGTCAGGTGTAATTGTAAAAGAGTGTTGAAGTCCCCAATAAAACACAAGGACCCCATACAGTGTATGTACACATGAATCATGGATACCAAGCATACATATAAGATGTAATGAACAGTAAATCAATGCCAAAAAGGAAATATAATGCAAAGTCAAATGTAAGCAATGCTAAGCATTGCACAGGCCAGCTTAGGAGGTGTAAGCAATGTGTAGGCCAGCTAATTCAATGTGCCTAGTGTTATATCCCTTTAAACAATGCCAACCTTAGGTAAGCAGGTTTGCCCACTGCTTAGCCTTTTCAAAACTGGCCAATCACAAAAAAGTGTGAGAAATCAGTTCTACTTAAACCCAAGAGTCGGGAATACATCTCATAACTGGATGTAGCTAACCCTTGCAGGCACTAGGTCTGGAAAGGGAGATGGTGTGCACTTTTGGGTGCAGTGCTGGTACATCCAGGAGTCCAGAGTTATGGCAGGACTTCTTGTCAAAGAACATGACCAGAGACTGCTGCAGGGCCAGTACTAGCCTTCCCAATATAAGGCGGAAGCCTGTACCATCTCGCCCATGACCTCACCAGTGCCACTGGCATACCCTGAACTGGTGAGCAGGTCAGGCATCACTATGCTGACCCAAAGTGGCTTAAGGGGGACCTCTTGGACGAGTGGATCCAAGAGGCTAGAACAGCAGGAGC
This sequence comes from Protopterus annectens, assembly GCF_019279795.1. NCBI lineage: Eukaryota > Metazoa > Chordata > Ceratodontiformes > Protopteridae > Protopterus > Protopterus annectens. The sequence goes on along the minus strand of NC_056729.1, from coordinate 230,011,268 downwards.
TGTACCAGCTGTGTGTAAGTATCACCCCGCTATGTGTGTATTAATTGCCAGCTCATGTATATCATGGATAGGTTTGACTAAATATTCCTCTTATGTCCTCCACAGCTGCAAGTGAGTGGGCTGCGAACCAGGAGGCCCATGGAAGTCACCTGGAGAGGTTGCAACACAAGGCAGGTCAGTAATACTCTTGCATTTACTGTCATAGGAAATAAATCTAAAAGTATTAGTAAAGTAATTTCCTGTATAAAACCTGCATTGTATAAGGCAAGTACTGCATACACTGGAGAATATGGCATGAAGAGTCTCATATAGTTTGTGTGTAAATAAAGCGTAATAGGCTGACAATAAAGGTCTAACTGCTGGACTGCATGTATATACACTGGTGTCATATGGTAATGTAGATTTGCAATCATGTAATAGTACTGTTGTACTGAGTATTACCCACACCGTGCACCATAAATAGAATGTGTAGGAATGCCTGTATATTACTGGTGTAATCCCCAGAGGCCATTTAGTACAACTGAGAGACACATAGAAAGCAGGGAAAATGCAGACAACAAAACCCGAATAGCACATGCAACTGAGATGTGAACTGTTGTTTTTTAGCACACACAGCCATGGTTCGAATCCTGGCAGTGGTAGTAGCCTGCATAGAGAATCATACCACACAACTGTATAGATATGTCCAGAATGTCCAGTAAAGTGGCCCATATCTGTTGCCTGTCAACCTCTCCCCCTGGGAAATCAGTGGGATGATCCCAGACGTATAGGCAGCAAACAGGAAATACAACTGATTGACACACATCTATGAGAGTAAAACTGGCACACTAGCAACTCCCCAAAACCTTATGAGACTAAGAATCCAGGTATGTCCCATTTACACCCCCATCTTGTCAAACAGTGGCCAGAGTGTGTACAGTAACAGAGTGAGATGTATGTGCATAATACTAATGTGTAATCTGGAACTTTGTGCGGCAACATTCAGTTAGTGCTAACAAACATTGCTCCCACAGGTACGTTGGATACAAACACTGTGATGAGAAATAAAAAAACATTATACCCTGTACTGGTACTGTTTACTCTGGTTTGTTTGTGTCTTTCGGCTTATCCCGGTTAGGGGTCGCCACAGCGGAACTCCGGTCTGCTAATGATTGGTAGAAGATTTTTACGTGCCGAGTTACCAGCCCTGATGCACAGCTTTCAATGAAGGTACGCCTCTTCACACCTGTCTCCCCACAGAAGACGCTTTAGCTGAGAATCGAAGGAAAACATCTTGCTGTGAGTCAACAATGCTACCGCAGCACCACCATACTGTTTACTCTGGTATTGTAGGAAATTGTGAGTGTTGCAGTTTCTCTGAATAATAAAGTGTTACTGATCACTGTCATCCACACTGTGCTACATAATATAACTGTGTAGGAAACCATGTAAATGTGTGTGTCAAGTCACTAAAGGTTGAAGAGGGCGATATTCCAGATATGTCCTGGTACACCTGCATATGGTCAACACATAGCCAGAGTCTGTGCAGAAAGAGTTGGATAGCTATGTATACAACATCAACCCTGAATCTGGGAGTATGTGTAGAAACGTTAGTTAGTGTTAACATACATTCCCTCCACAGGTATACCAGGTAAGAGGTATATACTGCAGGTAAAACCAGTTCATGTATAAGAATTATGACAGCCATATCACTGTCCAAACTAAGGCTATAGAGTAGTGTAGTAAGATATGTAAGGTACAGATAACAGCACTGACTAGGAAAGTAATGTGGACTACAGAAATATACTAGTTGATAATTGACATCTCCCCCCCAACATATCTCCAACAATAAACAACATACCCACCCCAACTGGTATGCAATGACTCCATTGTTCTGATAATGCCCTATTGTTTGATGAATATTTTAATTGTTCCCATTCATGTGCTATTTTGAATTATTCCAACATTGGTGGCATGGTGCCATCAATGTACCTACATGCTATTCCTAATACCACTGTGGTCCCATATATGCATGTGTTCTGTTTGCAACTGTTCCGTATCTGATGTCTGGGTTAATGGGAATATCTATGCATGCTGTTATACCTAACCTTGGAATGTATTGACTAATACTAACCCACATATGATGATAAACTCTAAACACTATAGCACATTTGGGAAGGTCGGTCCCAGTGAATCCACCTGTCCCACCTCAGCTGGCCATGGCACCGGGCCCAAGCATGTCTGGGGCCCAACCCAGGACCTCCCTGTCCATTGGTGGAACTGCCTCAGGGGATGGTGCTTGCCCACCCCTGGGAGCGGGCATGGACAGGATCCTGTCACCCATCGCCAGGTCCGGGTCGTGGTGTGTAGTGAGCTCAACCAGCGGCTTGGTGATCTGCTACACCAGCTTGAGGGCTGTGTGTCATGACTAGAGGGTCAGGCTGACTCTGTGACTCAGCCCCCAGCACAGCCACCTTTGAGGCTGTGAAGGTGCAGTGGTGACTGCCTATTGGTGGGGACCTCAGTCACACTGTTTCCACTAGGTGGCTCATGGGCTTCCGATTTCCCAACACCCCTCCCCATCAAGGTGTTTACCTCCCACATGTGTCACATTCCACCCCTGTATGCATCTTGTTTGTCTTGTCTGTTAATCTACCCAACCTACCTCCCCAAATATACCTACTATCCTTCCCCAACATCCCACTCTCACCTGAAAAACAAAAGAAAAAAAGGGCAATCTGTTCCCCAAAAAATCTCACCCCATACATAGCTGTCCATTTCGCACACATGTCCACTGGACACATGTAATCAGGTGTAATTGGCATCACAACTTATTATTGTTGTCCTTACCCCTCTCCCAAGGATTTGAGTGTCCAAATCTACCTCCAAATCCAGTGCTTATGCACAGCTGTTGCTGTAGAAGAAATGGGCAGCTATGGACCTTCCCCACACTCTTCCTGCACATCCCTAGCTATTTTCCCTATTGTCTTTCCCTCTTTGTGCCCCTTTTTCACCACTTTCCTATCAACCCTTTTTCTTTTCTTTTAAATAAATTAGTGCAGGGGTAAGTGGGACTAAGCATGTTTAAGCATCAGTAAGCGGGTTTAAGCCTGCTTGCACAGGGGTAAGCAATGCCTACACAGGTTAAGCAATTTAGAAGCTAACTGAGTATAAGAAACAGTAACCGGAAGTTAGCAGTGCTTACCTCCGCACAAACCCGCGCAAACCCTCTTACAACTCCTCAAAAGTGCCTTAATGACTCTGTATCCAACTGCCCAGCAACAAACTAAACAGTTTCTGCAAGGCTTGAACCCAGGACGCTGCACACCATAGCCAAAGTGATTTACCACTAAACTATGTCAGATATACATAGCCCTGATGTTTATACAAACATATCATCCAGCCCAGTCATTCAACAGTACAGGGAATATATTCCAACATGTAGATGTGTGTGTGTGTGTGTGTGTGTGTGTGTGTGTTTATTAATATCTAAACAGATAAAACATATCTATATATGTATATATATGTATATATATATATATATATATATATATATATATATATATATATATATATATATATAAACATATATACATACAAACCCATACATCTATAGATATATATGTCTACATCTATATGTATATAAATATATATATATATATATATATATATATATATATATATATATATATATATATATATATATATATCTACAGCAAGTTATATATATGTAAGCAGATATACATGTCTATATAGGTATATACGGACATACATCTGTAGATAACAATGGGAACATAAAAACATATATGTCCACATGCACCGTTAATGGGGTTGAGAGGCTCCAATCAACATATAGGTATACCCCCCACAGCCAAACATGTCTACCCGGCAATACACTACCAACTGTTGCAGATCCCATAACCAGGCCCTGACACGACATGGGCACTAAGATGTTTAAATTACTCCATCCCACCTGTATGATGCCAGGCTGGTATCAGTAACATATCATGCAGTGCAGTCTGACTCCCATAGGGAATGTACAATGTGGAAGCTATCAACATCCCTAGGATACATATACACAGACACATATATGCAGATACAGATATACATATATATATATATATATATATATATATATATATATATATATATATATATATATATGTATCTACACATACACACACAGAGATATGTATAGTAAAATACATATGTAGAAGGTGCACACAATATGGAACAGCCACTATGCCTACAGTTACCACTTTAACAACTGGACACTGTATGAGCCACCCATACAAATGACAATCGTTGCCTGCAAAATATTCCCACAGAAAGGTCAAAGGATATAACACCACACACAGGTTTGCATAAATGGGGAAGCTTTATTTGTGTACTATTAAAGTTGTGTATGCCATGTCACATAGCTGTTTAGACACTGACATCCATATAAACAGAATAATGCAACCGTGAAACAGTTATGCTAATACAGTAGTCCGGAAAGGTTTACAAATGTTGCTGTCCAGGCCAAGGCCTTCAAGTAGTACAATAGTAAAGACAGACTGGGACACAGGATACCAAACAATCAACAGTAAGTAATGCAGATGTATAGTTCAGCAGCCTCTATCTACACTCTGTACACAGTCCCTCTGGGGTAAATAACTCAGCTGACACAATGGGATGTAACTATTACATAACAAGGCATAACTGGCACCATCACAAGCACACTGACAGACAGAACAGTCTGTATGGCAAGAGGCAGTAGGCCTGCATTTACCCAAGGTGGATTGTATGGTAATGTACATCCATATACCTTAAGGCAGTGTAGACATGGTGTGTGTGGGTGGTCACATCTGCTTTTATCATGTGCACCATTTGCTACTGACAGACATCCTAAGGACATCATAAGACAGTACCACTGCTAGCAAGTAATGCTCCTATGGACTACAGCAGAGATATTGGCCCATATATGTGGACAATCTGACACACTCTGTACAGTCCAGAGGTATACACAGAGCCCCTTAGTGCAAGACATGTGGACCAAGCCTGACAATGTGGATGTTAACAGCCATGTAGATGGGCATAACACGTAACTACTGGTACACAGTGGCACCCAAAGGTTCTACATTCACACACCCCTGTCTATCCTGACACATGATAACTGCTGGTACGGAGGTGCCATGGCCACATACTAGCCACTTGATATTGACATACATCTGTACAGCATCCCACTGCTCTGTCTGACATACATGACGTTATGGTGGCCCGGCAGCAGTACATCTGGCAATTATCTGGACATGACATCTCACTGGGTAAGTACACTAAGCTGCTAGATATGTAACAACACACTGTGTAGGCTACAGGCAGACTGGCTCAACACTGGCCTATACTTCCTATGGGGGAATGCACATGTACCAGCATGTATAGCAGGCTGTACAGGCATGTCACAGCACAGAGTATGATATTCCTCTGTGAATGTGCATAACTGCAACCAATGTGAACATAGCAACAGCAGCATATGGTAAGCTAGCATAATATTACAGTATATGGACTATCTGTGCAACACCATCCTCATATGTGCCACTCACACACTAACCCTACATATATTGATCCGCTCCACAGTGTTGTCTGAAGCCTGTCTGTGTTATGGGACATGTGTGTGTATGGCCCTACAAACGTGTAAGTTGATAGGGTAACATACAGTGGAGCAGCATATAACGTCAGATAGAACAGGACCACGAACAATGACATCTACCACAGTCTGTACACAGGCCAAAGTACATATGAACAATACACACAGTGTCAGCAATCACCATGAGTACACAGACCTCAATACTGTACTCACAACCACGGAATGTCCAGGTTATGTCATAAATTGTAACTCCTACTACACATAACATGTGCAGCAGTCTGATATCTCACTGGCTTGTTATCAGAAATGATAACACTAATAATGGTGTACAGCACATATGCACCTCTTACTGCATGGCATATATACAAAGGTTGACAGATTTGTGGCTGGAGGCACATACACAGGGCCACTATTGACATGTTGCTGGGATACCCTAATACATTTACTGTTGTAAAAGGGTTTGTTGCAACATATGCCCTATGAGGGATATGAAGTCAGTAACTCTCATGGCTGTCACCATCTACAGATTGCAGTCCTCACACTACCTTCTGCAGTTCACAGACAGATGCTCTGTGGGTAGCACATGAAACAAAAGGCACCATACACTGCCCAGTCTGCAGAAGACCCTATAGATGGGGGTTTCCTCATAAGCATAGCACTGACATGGCAGCTATTAAAACATGCAGGACAGCCATATCCACCCACACCTTATTAAACCAACATTACTCCAAATGCAGTATAGCAGCACTTACAGTCTGTAGTCAGGTCAGGCACATCACCCTCCTGTGTGTTGACCTGTTTCCACAGTGTATGTTGTTAGAGGTAGATCCCCAATCCATCTGAGATGCTGTTTGCCATAAAATGGATCAAGTCCCTGCTCACAGTGAATGTAAATGCCCAACACCAACATTATGTTCGTAGATATTGGAGTGTGTTTCCATGCAATTGTCTATGGGAATGTCACACCAGTTGTTCCACATGCAATCAGCTAGAGGAGGGCTGCAATTCGTAGAGAGGCCATCAGCTGATCATGAGCAACACTTAAAATACACATGCTGCTGCCTAAGCACAGCAGGTATAAATCTCCACATACACCAGAGAGGGGGTGAGAGAGGCAGACAGAGGCAAAGAATAGTCAGGGAGGGGTGGGAAAGTAAAAAATCAGCATGTTTGTGTCACACACCTACCAGTACAGGGTATCAAACACCTGACGACTATGTAGTGCCTTCACATGTCTATGCAGTTATTGGATGCACCACATAGGTTACTTGTTGAGGAGCCCTCAAAATGTATATGTGAAGAGGAGTGACATTTGCAACAGGGATATGGTAGCTATATGGTAGGTGTACTACACATGCCTGTCCACATGAACAGGTGCCAGTGTTAACACAGCCACACTCTCAAAGTGATGCACACACATTGACACACTTGGCAGGGCCAGGAATACAAATCATCACTAGTGAGATTGCCACAACACATTAGAGTGCAGGTATCACATGCACCACAGGGGTCATACGGAGGTTATATGGGCAAAGGGTATGTGGAGGTGTCTGACATCAGGCATCATGCTTCAGTATGCCAATGAGGGTTGTAGTGAGTGTGAATGTGGTCATATATATCATACAACACACACACAGACACAGGGTGCCTGTACTGACATGCGTGGGTGCATTTCTGCTTGGGTACATCATGGTCGACTGTGCCAGATGCCTATACAAGGCTAGATGATGGGTATACCTTGGCATCAGGTCAAATGACAATGGTCTTCATTGTGGCTCAGGGGTGTAGTGTCTGGATCTGACCACACAGGTGGGTATTGTATTCACCATCCAGTCACCTGGATGACTATTGCATGTGGTCAATGCTGTGCATTGCTTGCCATGTATGTGTTCCTTAGTCCATGACATGGACAGTGTCTGGGATCTGCCCACCTCCCACATGCATGTACAGTGACATGTGTAACTGTACCTGGGGTGCCTGGCCCTTGTTGTGTACAGATTATCATCATATGTGCCAGTCCTGGCCTCATGTGGCGGGAACTGTTAATGGACAGCAGATTGACCCAGCACCTACATTGATAGCATGGTACTGGTATTCCCTGATGTCAGTGGCATCTGTCCATACAGGGTGTGTTTTTAGGCATGGTATGTCCTTTATGGGTCACAGTTGAAGGCATCACAGGTGTTGCAGGTGTCCAGTGGGGAACATGGGGAAGGTGCACTGTCAGCATGTACATGCCTATTGGGCTGATGGTCAGGGTGCCATGCCCACTGTAGCCCACTGCAATCACACCATGGTTACTATCAGTGGACAATATGCAGGGTACTACCAACATAGCGGCTGTTGTCTAAGCAAGTGTGTGTGTGTGTGTGTGTGTGTGTGTGTGTGTGTGTGTGTGTGTGTGTATGAGACAAGGATTGAGAGTGTTATCTGGGTAATACTAGGTTCGCTCACTTTGTTCGCCTGGCGCTCATGTCAAATGTAGGGTATGGATATGCACCCTAGCCCCTCAGCTATTTCACATCTGTTATCCCTGTATGGTCGACATTGTGATATATACTAGGGCCACCTTATTAGAAATTTGCAAAACCTGCTCACCATTGACTCCAGTTGTTACACACTCACACCCACCTCCACACAGGATACGAATTACACACACACACGCACACACACGCACACACACGCACACTCACATACACACACACACACACACACACACACGCACACACACACACACACACACACACACACACACACACACACACACACACACACACACACACACACACAGACACACACACACCTGTCATGTCTGGGATTTGAACTCCTACCTAACTAGTTTATTACACTGCAGCAATACACAGTTATAGGATGCGCCATGGAGATTACTGGAGCATTTCCTTCTAAAAAGTTGTATTTAACAGTGAATGACATCAGCAGGATTGCCAAAGTAGGGAGTTTGAAGTGCAGTGAGTGTGAGTAGCCTAAAATGCATTGCTCCCTACACAGACATAGAAAGACATACAAAACATCCAGAACTGCCATGTGTGCAGATAGAACCCCTACCAGAGTTTTATATCACCCTTCAGCATAAAGCAGTCATAGGACGCACCATGGGGATAACTGGAGTATTCCTTCCCCAAAGGTGTATATCACAGTGAATGACATCAGCAGGATTGCCAAAGTAGGGCATTTGAAGTGTAGTGAGTGTGACTAACCTAAAATGCATTGCTCCCTGCACAGACATAGAAACACACAAGAAAACATCAACAACTGCCATGTGTGGGGATAGAACCCCTACCAGAGTTCTATATCACAATACAGCATGAAGCAGTTATAGGATGCACCACAGGGATAACGGGAGTACTCTTTCCCCAAAGGTGTATTTCACAGTGAATGACATCAACAGGATTGCCAACGTAGGGCATTTAAAGTGTAGTGAGTGTGACTAGCCTAAAAAGGCATTGCTCTTTACACCGACACACACACAGTTGCCAAGACTGGGATTAGAACTCCTACCTAACTATTTTATCACACTACAGAAGTACACAGTTATAGGACATGCCATAGAGATTACTGGGCTACAGCCTTCCCAAAGGTGTATTTCAAGGTGGATGACATCAGTAGTCTTGCCAAAGTAGGGCATTTGAATTGTAGGGAGCGTGGCTAGCCTATAAAGCATTGCTCTCTACACAGACAGAGACAGACACACACACACACACACATTTGCCAAGTATGGGATTAGAACTCCTACCTACCTATTTTATCACACTACAGCAGTACACAGTTATAGGATGCACCATGGAGATTAATGGGCTACAACCTTCCCAAAGGTGTATTTCAAGGTGGATGACATCAGCCGCCTTGCCAAAATAGGACATTTGAATTGAAGGGAGTGTGACTAGCCTAAAAGACATTGCTGTCTACACACACACACACACACACACACACACACACACACACACACACACACACACACACACACACACACACACTCACACACATACAGTTGCCAAGTCTGGGATTAGAACTCCTACCTAACTATTTTATCACAATACAGCAGTACACAGTTATAGGACATGCCACGGAGATTACTGGGCTACAATCTTCCCAAAGCTGTATTTCACAGTGGATGACCTCAGCAGGCTTGTCATAGTAGGGCTATGGGGAGGCCAGTGTGTGCACATGGGCCGTAACCCATTCATCTATGGGTTGACACACTACATGCAGGCACACGCAGGGCCATATTTCACAGGTACATGTATACAGCTGTTAGATTACTACTTCCTTCTACAGTTACATTGCACAGCTAGCACTTGCGTCACATAGTCAGTACTGCTGACAGATACTGTTGGCTAGTATCTATAGTGAGTGACATCTGAACCTCATGTGGTTGTAGCCATTTGGCTGTGTGCTGGGTGGGACAGGCCTGGATCGCTCCTTGTCACAGTTGCTCTCTTCCACACATCTATGTACGTCTATGTTTGGCTTATTATACTGTGTTGTCCTTGGATAGATGTCTGTATTCCTATCCACTGTGTGTGCAAAGCATGAGTGGTTCATACTGAGGAGTGTCTGCACTAACATCTGCAACTGCCAGATATGTCTGGTCCACTGTTGTTTGCAGATATGGGCTTCATGTGTGTAAGTGTGTGAGCATGCCCAATATGACCTTTCAGTATGTGTGTATGTGTGTGAGCATGCTCAGTATGACCTTTCAGTATGTTGTTGTCTGACATTACCTTCATTTCTCTAAGTGTGTGAGTATGCTCAGTATGCCCTTCTGTATTGCATGTGTGGATCAATTCCAGGTAGTTTGTACTCCAGTGCAGACCTTTGTGTTGTACACCTACAGGTATCAAACAGTTTCTGCAAGGTATCCATCGATCATTTGGCAATATGGGGACAATGTATGCAGGGGATAGTGTGTACTGTAGGTGAGTGTGTCTATGCTGCTTCAGATACATGGTACTGCTGTTAGCAGAGATATTCAGATATGTGTACTGTTATACACTGTGATGTTTTCTGTCTTCATGTACTGTCAGGTGGACATTCCTGCTTACAGTGATGTCTTGGGGGACAAGAGTGACTGCAGCTGTGTGCAGTATTGTGGGCAGATGCCTACATATTCATGGTAGGTTATTCCATCCTGAAGGAGGTGCTGCAGACACTTGCTGCTAGGTCTGTGTATCTGGTTCAGCACATTGGTACAGTACTGGGAGGGGAACCCATACATGTACATCCATCAACATGATAGTATGGCCTTATATTGCTATGGTAATACAGTTGTACAGATTTGCACAGGTTACCCAGAGGCAGGGGCCATGAGTCAGGACATTACCCCTATTGTGGTGTACTGGCAGGTATGTAGGCACCCATTTATGTGTTTACAGCCAGGGATAGTATATGCACACAGCTTTGTGTTGGACCTTGCACACTCCATGCTGCCCACGTGCCCACCCCCCTCAGTTATTCTCTCCTCTTCCTTACATTATGCATACATTCTCTGATACTTTCCCTATGGTTATCACCCCATCACAGCTGTGCATCAGTGTTGGTTGACAGTTCATGCAGTGAGACATGGTGGACATGTTACTGTGGTTTGTCCACATGGCCTTGCATATGGCATATGTAGAGTGTGTAGTTAATTGGATGTCCATGACATAACATGCATTGGCAGTATGTGTGAGACACAAGCCCTTGGCAGAGGCCTGTGGGTCATTAGCTGTTGATACAAGCCAGATGTGGTAGGCCAATGTATTCTGTCTGTCCTACAGTCTCAGACCGCCATACAGTATATTCCCCTGGGGTGACAGGGTAGGTGTGTTAGGTGTTCATGCCACTACCTTCTATCAGCCTTGATCGGTGGTGTGGATGCTGGCAGGGTGCTACTTACAGCTGGTGACACACCTGCATGGGACACCTAAACTGCATTCTGCAATCTTTCACTATTGTCATATACAGCTGGGGTCATATTGTACCCATTCCTCACAACAGGGGTACAACCAGAGAGGTACATGTAGGTGGTGTTTGTGTGAGCTGGGTGCATGTGTGCTATGGACACTACTTGCATCTGACACACAGATATGCATTGGGCATTCCAGTTATGCTTGCATGTGCAGGTACATCAGCTGTTTCCTAATATATTAGTCCTACCTCTTTTGTGATCTGCTAGTGTTTAGGTAGATAACATCGGTATCCCCTACTACAGGACCAGATAATGTGATGCATACCTGTTTGTACTATTCCAAGGGTGTGTCCATTTCACAGTGACACAATATATACTGTATGTCTGGGGTTCTTTCCCCTGTGTACTGCTTGTATATCTAGCCCAACAGCCATGCCATGTCAGTCTTTCAGATGGTGACACATATTACCACCATACATTTTCAATGGCTTACTGCAAGCTTGTGTTATACTGGTGGGTATTGTGTTTGGCACTGCAGTTGTGAGGACTTGTCCCTGTCATCAGCGGTAGTGGGCAATGACCACCAGGTCTTACCTCAACATGCATGCATACTGACCAATCTCACACAATATGAAATACACACCAACCTAACACACACATATCTGCATATTGTGCAGATGCTACAACCTATCCTGCTAACTTGGCCACCTCTGTGCATCTGTGCTCCACTGGTATTATACCTACACATACATGTTCCTACATTTCTACATAGGGTTCTGGGATGGGCACACCTGTCTGTTACGGCATGTGTACATCAGATTTGGGGGGGCACACCAAACCATTATTACATACATACGTAGGGTTGGGGGGTGCACACCTGACTGTTCTGCATTCCTACAGAGGACTGGGGGGCACACCTGACCATTTCTACGTTTCTACACAGGATTGGGGGGTCACATCTGACTGTTTCTACATTTCTACACAGGATTGGGGGGCACACCTGGCTGTTTGTACATCTCTACACAGGATTGGGGGGGCACACCTGACTGTTACTACATTTCTGCACAGGATTGCGGGGGGCACACCTGACTGTTATTACATTTCTATGTAGGATGGGGGGCACACCTGACCTTTGTACACATTTGCTATGACTGTACTGATAAGTCAGGTACTCCATTTAATTCTGTATTCTAATCTATCATGCTGACTAGAGGCATATCAGTGTACTACGGGTCTTAGCTTTGAGTGACCTACATATTAGTTTCTGACTTCCTAGCCTTCAGAACTAAGATCCCACTGCCTGACTTGCTGTAGTCTGTCTGTGTAGGCCTGGGGGGAGGTTACCCATAAGCATCATTCAGAGGCTTTAGCACAGCCTTTGTTTGTGTTTGTCTACACCTGTCCTGCTGGCTGTGACTGTTGTTGGGTATGTATACCCCCCTGACTGGCATGTGTGAGTCACTTACCTTGTGGGTGTCCCAGCATTGAGGCTGGTGCTGCAGGGCTGCCTATGTCGGATGCACATAGTATACTCCCTACACATGGTTGAGTACAGGTAGTGTCATGTTTCGCATCCCTATTACTGTATGTGAGAGTCAGAGAGAGGTGTTATTCCCTGGGTCCCTCCTGTGTCAGTGTATGTGCTATGCGTTGCCTCTTTGCCAAGGCCACGGCATACTGGACACAAATCCTTCTGCCTACTGCAGCAGGCTCTGGTTGTTCCTCCTAAGAGTGACTCTGTGCCTGTGCAAGCCTTGGCAATGGTAGGGGGCTGTGTGGCCTTGCCTCATGCTGTTCCTGCTGCAGCTGTTTCCACAGGATCGTATTGTGTAGCATGGCACATACGATGACAATTTGGGTACTTGTAGCTGTTGAGTACTGCAAGGCTCCACTGGATGTGTCCAGGCACCGGAACCTTGACATGAGCATCCCAAACACATGCTCTATTATAATTCGTGTCTGTGCGTGTGCCTCATTATGGAGTTCTTGTTCGAGTGTGTGTGCATTTCTGATGGGTGTCATCAACCACGACTCCAGTGCATATCCAGCATCCCCCACTAGGTGACCGGGAGGGATGTCCCCATCGGCATATCTCTGGTACATCTGTGTCAGATACCAGATGTGGGAATCGTGATGGCTTCCAGGGCATCCAGACACACATTCATTATTATGCCCTGGGCATCGCACATGACCTGGCAGTTGATGGAAGGGAAGCCCTTGCTGTTGATGTAGACCCTACCCTACACACTGGGTGGTGCTTTGATGCATATGTGCATGCAGTCTGAAGCACCCAGTACCTCAGGGTATTCTGCTATTTGGTGGAACAGTTGCATATTGCTGGCCAATGCCTCACGGGTGTTGGGAAAATATATGTGTTCACAGGAATGTGCTGACATGGCATCCAGGAACTGGTGGAGTACCCTGGATGCTGATGCCTGTGAGATCCCCATCATATCCCCAGTTGGCCTTTAGAAGGTACCTGTAGCTAGTATTCTTAGGCCTACACATACCTTGGTATCCACTGAGATGAGTTCTACTCTGTTAGCTCTGTGTGTCAGGCATGGCCGGCACAGCTCAATGATTTGCTGTAGGAGGTCCCTGTCCACCCTATAGTGTTTCACTATCTCCAGCTCATGTAGCCCCTGGTAAGTTACCCTGTGTCTGCACACTCTTCTCCATCTCCTCATTGTCGGTTGGTCAACAACATTCACATCCTCACCACCCTCAGCCTCTTCCACAAATTGTTGTATGATAGCTATTGCAGCCCCAATCATTTTGTTGTTTTGTCTGTTAAAACTTCCCCGCTTGTATACACCGGTGGTGTAGAGTATGGGAAAAACCAGAGTGGAAGGTGTTTGCATAGTTTATAGTAGTGTTCTGGGCTGGGCTGGTCTGCTGCCTCTGTAATTGTTTGATTCTGATTCATTTCACCTGCCAGCTATGCTAGTTCTCCTTTATTAACTTCCTACTACTGTTTTCCCTTCCGATTGCCTTCCTGTTTAAGCCCAGGGGCACACCACACAGACACAGTGCTCAAATGTGCACAGAGCTGCTATTTCCTGATTTACTTTTTTTTTTCCTTTCAAACCCATGCATGGTGTGCACACCCACTTAGGTAATGTAAAGAGTGCTAGGCAGACTCAGACACACCCCCTTGCCTAGCTGTGCTTAGCTAGGAGCACACCTGAGCCACAGGGCTCCAATCCGCTTATAGTATGCCTGACACACACCCCTATGATATCAGCTAACTCCTAGGCTTGCACCAAGCTAGTCCTGCTCTTACACTGTTGGGAGCTGACTAGCATGCTGGGGAAATCTGGAATTGATTATCATTCTCCTCCTTTGCATAGGATTGCCTGTGAATGCATAGATACATGTCTCAAACTGAGCCTCCCTCCTTAGCAGCCACTACTCAATGGCCATGTTGACTTCTGCCTTCTATTGACTTTAATGGCAAAATAGTGATTTTAGTTAGAATGCTGAATTTAGGTTTCTTTTCTTACCCCCCCCCCCCGATCTCGTTTGCACGATGCTGCCCTACGCTTAAACAGCCGGGATCAGCTAAAAACAATTAAAAGTTGATTTTGTTTTATTTTTTAAGCTGTTTTTAATGCCAATGGCCT
Source organism: Protopterus annectens (assembly GCF_019279795.1). NCBI lineage: Eukaryota > Metazoa > Chordata > Ceratodontiformes > Protopteridae > Protopterus > Protopterus annectens. The sequence continues at coordinate 229,996,132 of NC_056729.1, read as the reverse complement.
TATACTTGGCCATTTGTATGCTTCCTGAATGATATGCACCCTTTATTTGGAGCTGTCACGGCTCCATTTTGGAATTTGCAGAAATGTACTTGGTTACTAACCAAGTACATTTGTGCAGATTACACTAGTCCTGCATGGCCGGTTTCCAGCTTCCTGGATCACAAATTCACCTAATTTGCATAGATTTCTCCTGCAAATTGGGTAATTTGCATACAGGGACTGAGTCCGTGCAGGACTAGTGCAGGAGCACTCATGCTCGCCCCTGCAGGCTATTCTTGGAACGCACGGCAGACATATTGCCTGCTAGAGCTCCTGCACTAATCCTGCACACTGTGCAAGGCTTACAGAATCCGTCTTCAGTTGATTAGACAGATTTGACTTCTGTTTACACCACAAAACAGCAAATGTTAATGGCAAGATTGCTTAATTGATAGGGTAGGAAAGAATACCTCTCAATCTCATAGTGAAATAAATCTGGACAAAGCTTAACATAATGGGGGAACACAGGCCCAAAAAATAGGGTCAGATTTAAAATTTTGCTCTTAGAAACTTAGAAAGTTGCTAGAATAACAAGATGTCTGTTACAATGGATTTTGTGAAGGATATGAAGTCTGAAACTAAAATGTATGGTGTTATTTACTGACTTCAGTCCTCAGATCATCCTAGTGATTTGCCAAAAAAAATCACAAAATTTATGAGAAACAGACAAAAAACATAAGGCAAAAATCTGGGCATTCTACAAAAATCTGGACAGGTGAGGGCTTTTACGGAAGTTTCTCTTTACATCAAAGGCAACGATCTCTTTGTTAGTATATTTAGAGATGTATGGGGAATGATTGTGCAAAGGGTTATACACCCCTGTGAAATATAGTTTTTTTCTCTCTTGTCAAAGGCTGATGTTGTACATTACTGCTTTTTTTAATTGAAAACCACAGCAACAAGGATGCATTTTTTGCAGGAACAACTTACTAATGAAACAGCAAACAATAACATTATAAGTGTAAAAATAAGACACCGCAGAGACAAGTTAAGAATAAATAAATAAATAAAGGAAATAAAGATATTCCTACTCTAAAATAGAAGTATGTGTCAAGTAGTCACATAGCAGCTCAATGTTTTACTTTTAATCCTCAACACTCCATTACCCCTTGTCTGAATGAACACAAATTACAAGAAGTCTTTATCTGATTCTCTGACACATGATGTTTCAAAAAGTTTCTATATGTTATCATGATGATTTGTATTCTGTTGGTTTACCTGTATTTATATATTTTATGTTCTCAAATATTTGATGTATCTGTACATTCCTGTGGAGTTTTTCCCCCCGGGCCTCCTGTGAAAAAGAACTTGTGTCCAGTTGGACTTTCCCGGTTTACAAACGTAAAATAAAATAAATAAAAAATAAATGTTCAAAAGGCTATACCAAGCTGTGCATGGTTGGGATGAGTGCAGCTACTCACAGGTATTAGTTGATTTTAACAGGGTAGTGAATTTCATCCAAAAAGGTTTAGTAAGACAGTCCTCAGAAAGATCCCTGGCATGGGGATCATGCCATGAAGTAACATTTAAACAATATCATGCGTACACCTACTGTAGATTGTCCATGTTCTTCAGGTACAATGATTAGGCATCTTTCCACTGAGAGGTTATCAAAAAAACGTACAAAAGCAGCAAACTGTTCTATCCATAGTCTCTGTTTCTTTGGTTATTTTTTAACTCTTTTATCAAGCTGCATTAGCCAGAGACAATGCATATCAAGGCTTTACATAAGATCCCTTTTGCTAACAGTGTGACTTTGGATGACAGTTACTGTACCCTATAGCTTTCCCGAATCAATGCAACATATCTGTTTTTTATGTAGCACACACTGAGAATAACAACATAGCAGTAAAGCCCTTACCAAAGCTTGTGTCAACCTTGATGAACAAATAAAAAACATTTTTTCATAGTAGTAAGAGTAAGCTTTCAGGATGTGTAAAATGTGGATACAATGTACCAAAATGTCCTGTCTCTTCACATCAAAAGGTTCTGTACAGCTTAACATTTGACATTTTACTACTTACTCACAGTATAATTTAAAAAAGGTCCATATATATTTGTCCCCTGCAATCAAGAAACTATTTTTTTACTCTTTGTATCAGGGTGGCATTACCTCCTTTATTTGACTGACTGAGCTTTACTTGATGAATGCATCTTGGAGGTGCAGGTAAACCCTTTGGACCTGCAACACTGCACCACATTTAGTTGAAGAAACCAAAAGGATGTTAATACTGGCTTGTTTCTTCTTTAAGCATTTATCTCTCCATTGTGTTCAATTGAGATACCTTCCTTCTATTACCAAAATGGTATCATTTAACAGTCTGTAACAGTGATATAAAATCTCCCATAACTGCTATACTCACTTCTATCCTTTTCCATAGGTGTGGGTAATCCCCATCTTATTTTCTTATTTCCATAACTTAAACCATCCTCAATCTGTCTCTTCTGTCATTATATATTCACTGGTATCCACTCCCCTTTTTCCTTCTAATCATCACCCATCTAACTTCCTATCAGTCATGCACTCTGTCATACCTTTTTATCGCTTCATCCTGTACCTGACTAACACAGCCAATAAACTCACACCTGACCTCACCAGACATAGCTCCCACTTCAATCCCTGTCAGAACTGTAGACTTCATTAAGTATTATATAAACCATCACATCCCATAATCAACGAACTCGGCCTGAAGCCAGAAAAAAAATGAAATGGTAGACAATCTATCACTACATCTCCCAAAAATGTAAAATGCAGTGCCCTGACCCAACCTCTACCCCTTACTCATTCCATTCTTCTACCTCTTATTGATCCCATCTGTCCAATATAATACTCCAAAATCTCCTCTTCTCTGCTTATAATCCATATTAACATTAAAAGCATCTTTAACAAGCTACCAGAATTCTATGGATGGCTTGCTTACATTTACCTGACATCGTAGTAATAACAGGGACATGGCTAAAAACACATGAAACAAAAGATAATAAAACTCCCACTTGATTATAACATACTCAGCACAGACAGAAAACATAAGAGAGCTGATGGAGTTGCAATACAGCTCACCAAATCACTTCTACCCCAGTTTGAAAATACTGAACTCCTCATATCTACTCTCAACATCAATCAATACATATCTTTGTGCATAATAGGAACTTATATTCCAGCTGGAAACAATCAGCACAGCAGATGATCTCTTCTGCTGGGTAGCATCCAACATCACCCACAAGAAAACTTCTATTAAGTGAATTCAATACCGAGTGTCTCTCTCCATTAAAAATCCCACCCCACCCATATCATGCATTTATACAGACTAACACAACTGATCACCATGGCCACTCACTTCAGTAATAAAAATAGTGGTACAATAAACTGAATATTCACTGCTATGCCAGGTAAAATCTCTAACTCTGGGACCCTATTAGACTCTTTTAGTGACCAAAATCCAGAATGAACATCACTTTGATGTGACTTATAACCTCACAAATTTCCACAACGACATATTCCTGTCATACCTAAAGCAGTATACCTGGTCTATCCCAAATCACCTACCACAAGATGACACTGTATTTCACTTCAGCAATATATTCCTAAAAATCTTAAATAAACTGGCTCCACTTAGCAAAAAAATAAATAAATAAGTTAGGTCAAATCATGCACCCTGGTTATATAGAAGCACAAAACATATCATGAAACTTAGAGATGCTGCCTGGAAAACTTGTGCCACAATCAAAACTCAAGACAGATTATAAGAACTTCAGAAAGCATAGAAACTGAGCCAACTACTATACTAAATTAAATAAAAACATACTATATTAGCATTCAAAAATAAAATTATCAACTCCCCAAATTATTTTGATTTTCCATAAACCAGCCTTTTAATTCCGGCACTGAATACAGCCTTCACTTACAGTCAAATCTAATAACTCAGCTGACATGACACGGTTACTAAATTTAACTTTGACTTTATTAAAGCAGTCTCTTCCTTACTCAGCACCTCTACACAGAACAATGCCATCAACACTTCACAAAATCTGATAACTCCCCTACTCTGTCTCTTCAGCCAGTCCCTACTGCTGTTATTAAATAACTTCTATTTAAACTAAAATGCACCTCCCTAGCACCAGACAATCTACCTGATGAATATATAAAAATGTCAGTAGAGGCCATAGCTTAACATGTCTCATTTCTAGTAAACAACTCTATCAGTTAATCGTATGTACCTTTACTATGGAAAAAATGTTACATCCTCCCCATCAACAAGGGTGGTCATTCTACCAAACTCAACAATTGCTTTCCTCTCTCCCCTATCAAAAATACTTAAGAAGTACATTCAGACCCAAGTTCTATACTGTCCCACAATGTCCTGTTCTCTCCTTCACAGCATGGTTTTCACCCCCCCCCCTTTTCCCAGTACCTCCACTGCCTCCTTTATTTCACTAATACTGTTAACACAAAGAGAAAGTGTTATAAACTTGTATCTGCTCTCTTTTGTGTTCTGTTCAAAACTTTCAGCACTGTCTCCTACCCTATGCTCTTTAAAGAATTTACAGTCTAGGCCTTGACAATTACTCTGTATCCGTTTTTTTTAGTTAGTTCTCTATCAGACGTCAGGCAATAAAATGGCTTACTGACATCTTATTCTTTCTCCGGCTGCATTTGGGGCCCTACAAGGATCCATACTGGAACCTGTCTTGTTCAATATCTTTGTTATTGACCATGATCTGACCAGTATGAATGCTACCTTATTACATTATGCAGATGATTCTACCATCATCTGCACAGCAGACAACCTTAATTTCCTATGAAAAGTGACCCATAAATTCTTCACTTCTATAGAAAACTGGCTGACTGCCTCCCAGCTATTTCTGGACCCTAACAAAACAAAACTAATTTTCTTCACTCCCAAACACTGCATAGTAAAGAAGGCATCATTCATTATTACCTCTTCAAACAAAACCAAAATGGAATTTGTCACACAAGCTAAATTACTAGGAGTTTACATAGATGAAGACCTAAAGTTTGACTTCTGCAGGAATTCTCAACCTTTCAACAAGGATCAGCAATCACTGTCCATGATCCTTACCTCATTAAGGAAAACATTATAATGAATTTGGCAGAAATATGGTGCTTCATGGATGTGGATCGTCAGGGAGCAAAGGACCTGCATTGGCAGTGTGTGGTAAGTGTTCACCTAATAATCCTAAATACAATCTTGGGATAAGTGGGATAAGTGGATAGTGGGCTTTATACATTTTATGTCCATTACTATTGAGAAGAGTACTTCCAAGCTTTACCATTCCTCAAGGGCTTTTAATTATCATGGAAGTCCATTCCTTTGGGGAGGGGCATACTTCTGATGGTTTATCAGCAATTCAGGAAGCAGAAGGCAGTGTACAAGCAGCCCAGGTTGGATGAAAAGCATTCTGACGTGTGGCTAGTTGTTAGTATAGATAGGCCAAGAATGCCTTTCCATAGTACTGATGATTCATCTTGGTTGGGCTTTTAATACAGGTAAATGTACTTGGCCTTTGTGCAAATTCAAAAATGTTTGTTTTCAATTATGGGGGCAGGCAAGAGACTGCCAAATGTTGGTTTAATGCAGGTGGGACAGTTTGTAATAGTGTAGTTTCACCAGAGGAGAGGGATTGGGGATAGCTAGACTCTGAATTTGCACATAATTAGAAAATTTTTGTGGAGTTAAGAGAGGTGATTTGCCTCAGGACTTTAGTCTCAGGTACTACTCCCCCATTAAAGTTGGTGCCCACTCTGAATTTTGAAAAGTTTATCCAGATCAACAGATCTATAGTGATTTAATTCAAGGATTCAATGTAGGCCCTCACATGGAATCTCATGCCTTAGTTAGGTCTTTCCTTAGAGGCAAAGAGGCCAGTGTAAAGGATTTGCAGCATGAAGAGATGATTAAAGGTAGAATTACAGACCCATTTCATCCACCACCTTTTAAACCATTTAAAATATCCCCATTAAGCCTACTGCCAAAAAGGGAGAAATTGCATTCTGCTTAATTCGTGATCTATCTTACCCAGAAGGGTCATCTGTCAACAATGACATCAGATATAAGGATGCTAGAATTCAATACTTTTCATTAATTGACACCTCCCACATTATCCACCAATTTATATATCCCTGGCTGGCTAAGCTGGATAGTTGTAATAAACACTCTCCAAACTAAGTCCATGAGTGATAAAATAAAATATTTAATGAGTCCTGAATGATAGCATTAGGATGCCGAATGAAAACAAACAATGGACATCAGCAATGGGCAAGAAGTTTTGGAGGATTTTATTGTATTAAAAGAATTATACATAATAACTGGAAAATTATATCAGCATATGACATTTTAGCTTCTAGATTGGTGGTTTCTCCTAAGACTGTTATCAAAAGGGGAAAAATGTTAAATAGATATTTGAAAGGCATAATACTATTGGGATGAAACCTGACAGAGTGGGAACTTAGGTATGAGAATTGTTCCTACTACAGTGTAGACACATAGCTCACACCCTAAATTGTTTTTTTTTTCTTTTAACATGTCTTGATAAAGCTGTAACTTTCTCTGTTTTTTATATGCATGGAATTTTAATTTTGTTATATATGTTGCAGTCTGCAGCATATGTGAAAAACATCCAGATCATTACAAATAATAATATATGAATGTATTGATAAGCAATTCCTTTAATGCGTTGGATGAATACAACATTGTTTCTAGTAGAGTTCTTTTTTTTATTTTTGTTTTTTTTTAGAGGGTAGACAGAATAAAGCTATTTATGATGGTGAAAGAAAATTTATTAGAAGTAAAGGATTTAAAACAGCAACTCAGGTTGAATGCCCTGGAATTTCCAGGGTTAGATGGCTCTTTAAATTGTAAATGTATTTTTAAAAATGAAGAGCTTGATCAATATTACAGTCATTTGTTTGTTTATTGGTTGAGTAATGTGGACATGTGACTTAGTGTTATGTTGTAGGAATTGCTATTGTAATGCACTGCCACAGTCTGATGAAGTTACTGACATACATCTGTGTGACTTACTGTTAGTCATTAAACATTTTATCATTTTCCAACTTAGTTGGGAACATTTTTCTTACTATTTCATTTTGTTTGGAATGTACGTTGGATATTAGATTGATATCTGGTTTATCGTAGTTGCTCCAAATGATAGGTGCCCATATATATATATATATATATATATATATATATATATATATATATATATATATATATGTGTATATATACTTGCTGGTTTGTACTTCTTTGACATGGTCTTACCAATGGAGTGTGAGGTGAAATGTGACACCTTCATACATTTTATTCAGCTCTGCAATAGTATTGAGAGTAGATGTCATCTGACCAACATGCAGCTCACTATGTGGGCAATTTCTTGATTGTAGGTGAAGGTGTGCAGAGTGAGAGGGCAGGTTTAACATCATTTCAGGACCTTTGTCAACAGCTGGGTGTGACTTTAGCTCCAAAAAGATGACGGCCCTTTGAAGCATATCACATTTTTAGGCATTGACATTGATGTTGTTTTGGCATCTTTAGATTGTTCCAGGACATGCTTGAAGATTTGAATTGTCACACTCAATGACTTTTGTTGGCCAAAACAGTCAAGGTAGGTGAGTCCAAAGAATTGTGTGAGGTATTGTAGGGTAATAGCCCCAGGCAGGACATTTATGAGATCATTAATGAACTTACTGTTGGAGTCCATGAAGGAAACACCACAGGATTAGGGTAACCCAGAAAGTTAAATCACACCTTGAGTTATGGTCTTTAATTCTTTCTAACTTTAATGACTGGTTGTTTTGACAGGAGTACTTGGTGACAGTGATACATTGCAGTTGTTCACTGATGTTGCTGTGGAGTATGGGGTGGGAATATATTTTAAGGGGCAATGGTTCTCAGCTCCATGGCCCCCATTTTGGCAAGCAGATTGGAGATAGGACATCACCTTCCTAGAAATGATGCCCATCAGGGTTACCATCATACCTCTCAACCTCTTTCTGTTTTCTGGATGATGGGGTATACCTGCCTGATATAGGTTTGGATTTATTTAATCTCATTCTGGCTTGCTGTTCAATTAAACGTTATCTCTGTAATCCTTTGTTTTAAAAAAGTGTGCAATTTTAAAAAGTTTTGCAGAGCTAGTTTAAAAATGTATTAAGCTTTGCTTGGAATTGTTAAATGCTGCTTGGCATGTGTTGTTTATTATGACCAGAAAAGTGAGGAGGGGGTAGGCTGCATAAGTGCAGCCTAGTGGACAGTCACTGAAAAATATTTCCTTTTTTCACTCCCATGTCCCTTTTCTTGGTCACTCCAACTTCAGGACAGAGAAATGTAAGCTGTAGGCAATAGCAAGTTTCTCAAGTTGGCATGGTAAGGAGGCCACTTAGCTGAAAAAGAGGCAGGCTGGACCAGCAGACCTCTCTATCATGTGACCCTGTAAGTACAGCCTTGTTAGAAACATGGTTTATGCTTCTTCTGAGTTATGTGTTCTATTTGTTTAGATGAAGTTTAATTCTTGGAAATGTATTGTATTATAGTAATAAACTGGTAGCAAAGTCAGTGATTGTGTTTGTTATTTTGTTGGGGGAATGTGGGGTAGAAAAGAAGAACTGAGACTTCTGCTACAAACTATTTTTTTCCATCTGCCTCATGGGGGTGAGGTGGCATGCAGCTTGTGATAGAGCTGTATATCATGACCATGTCCAGTACTCCCACCATCATTTCAGCAGGAAGCAACAGAGTTTCACCCCTCCACTCCCCTCCTTCCCTTCCTTTTTTAGGGGGGGGTCACTCACTGTGCAACCTTCCCTCTTGTTCAGTTTTGCTATCCCTTACTTGGGTCACTCCAGCTTCAGAACAAGGAACTGTGATCTGTATCCGACGCTGCGTGTGCATAAAGGCAAGTTTCACTGATGATCATAGTGAGGTGACCTTTTGGCTGAAAAGGAGGGCAGGCAGTCTGGCAGAGCTTTCTGTCATGTGACCCTGTCAGTATGGCCTTGATAGTAACATGAGTTTATGCTGTTTCTGAGTTTTATGGTCTATAATTTTATTTGAAGTTTCATTCTTGGAGAAGTGTCATATTATAGCAATAAATTGGTTAGCAAGTCCATAATTGCTTCTCTTATTTTTTGGGAAATGCAGAGCAGAATGGGATAATGCATCAAAGAATTAGGAAGCAGTACCTATTCTAGACTACCAGGGTCATAAGTTAACATAGAAAGATAGCATATAAAATCCAGATCGTATTTAGACATGCTATGCTACCTTACATGTTATGTTGTAGTAAAAATGAGCTAACATAATCTGGAAAGAACACAGCATGATTCAGCTCTACCAAAAGTAAAATGCCCCTACAGAGAAAAAAGAAAACAGAGTAAGGGTTGTACTTCCAAACAAACACACAAGTACAGCTTTAGGAATCCTACTATTCCAGCACTCATTGACTCACAAAACCAATATTTTAAATGCTAGCCAAAGAAACCTTAAACTGAATAAATAAGTATGCATAGAACCAGACACCTGAGACAGCTGTAACTAGTTCACTAACAAGCTACAGCAGACCCACTCATTTCTAGCCTGCACCTCACACGCTCGCTTGCATATAGAACAGTCTATTCACTTAGCATTACTCAACACAAAACCTAACCATTATGTGATCTGCTGCACACAAATATAATGGTATCAACCACCTTTCGACCTGACAACGTTAATTGACTGGATTTCTTTCTACGATATGTTCTTCAGCAAATAAAGCCACTAAGCTGCTCAAAAGAGGTAATCTGTTCTTTTATTAAAAAGCATTTGCAAAAGATTCACATACATAACTATTTTTGCATTTTACATTAAAGCCAAAAGACGCAACAACAACAACATTACTCAGTAGAACTTATGCAAGTTTTTCCCTCAGGCACACTGCTGAAATTAATACAAATAGTATTTCAAATATCTCTGAGTATGTGAGTATTATACAGAAACATTTGAAAAGGTATCCTGATGTGCCTTATTGCACTAATTCGTCTCAAACCTACTCTGTCCTGTTACTGTGCTTCTACTGTAGTTTGGCCCATGTTTGGTTAAGTAAAGATGACAGTCTTAAAAGTCCTGTCCTAAAATCACATATTCACATGGAAACTATTTTTGAAACTCCTTCCAACTGCCCCCTCTCTTGAATCTGCACAACCTCTGACTGTTCTTCCTGATTTTCCTTCACTAGGGTAACACTCAAGTACCATAGCTGTTTTTTTACATGTATACACACATCTTGAGTGAGTAAGTTATAGGGAAAGGAATGATACTTGTGTAACTCTGGCCTGCAGAACAACACTCCTAGATTTCTTATTGCTGTAAAAGTGGTATTTTCACAAATATTCAAATGTAAAGTGATTTTATACAGTGAATTATTAGACATTGTGCTCTATGACTAAGATTTTTCAGCATAGTTATATATTTACAGTGTTTCATTGTCATAAAAAATTGCATTATAACTAATCAGTCAGATTGATGGGCTCATTTCTGCTATTTTTGAAATTGTGATAAGTTATGAAAGCTGACCCTGTCTAAACCTGTACTATACTATGTATGTAAATTTGTCAAGTACAATCTTTTTGACATGTACATTTAATAGCTGCATGGCTTCATGAACTGGAAAGTGATGATTTCTCATTATTAAGGCTTGCAGCTTGATGAGGAAAAAATACACAGCATGTTAATAAGTAAATTCAGCTTTGATTTGATCTTAATCAATAATACTAACAAAGTGCCAGGATAACAAATAAACAGTGACACTCTTGCTGAATTGCCTTTCTGTTTCTATATTATGTAGTATGTTGCCTGCAGCTGAGACAATAAAAAAATCAAACACAAAACATGAATACAGAAGCTAGGATACTGTATCATGTAGCACTGCCACTTACATTATTATTCATATTCAATTACTTTACCAACAGTCAAAGAAATGTTATGCATTCAATTAATTATTTCTGACATAATTTGAACATAATGCTGAATTCATCACAAAATTAAGCCATGTCACAGATCTGATTCTAGCTACTGTAAAAGCTTATGCTCATATAGCATCATTAATTTAGGCAGTATTAAACAAATTTAAAAGTTATCATTTATTTCTGTCTCAGTGAAATCAGTTATGCATTTGTTAATACAAAATTAAATCCAAAACACTCGTGGCACTCAAGTAAACTTATATCATTTAACAAAAACAATAATCACCTTAATGAATTTATGGCTATATTATTGGTACATTAGAATTTTCCTTTCCATAGAGGAATTATTGCTCCCAATTTAGTCTAGGTTGAGATCCATTTTGTATGGTGTTTGTGGGCCAGATTCCAAAAGAGTTGTTCTTATTGTAAGTCTGCCCTGAATCCAAAAGACTTGCTCTCAGAGTAAGTGACTTAGTTCAGTGTAAAGCCGAACTATAAACAGACTGATCCTGTGGGCCATATTCCAAAGGACCTGTTCTCCAGTGAAAGTATTCACTTACACTTAGAGCAAGTCTTTTGGAACTGGGCCCTGTACGCTCCTTCTCTACCTGGGTCTCTTATTTCTTTGTTCTTCCCAAAGCCATACCATAGGTGAAATGATCACCCAACCAGTAAATATGCATGTTGTGTGTGTGTATGTGTGCACATGTACATTTGTGTGCACGCACACACACACACACACACACACACACACACACACACACACACACACACACACACACACACACACACACACACACACACACACACACACACACACACACACACACACACACACACACACACACACACACACGCAGTGTCATGTGTAGAATCCTGCCCAGGATTATGTTCACTGCTTGTTCTACTAAGTGGCACATTATGCTCTATCTTCCCCACAGTCCTGAACTGGCTAAGGCAGACAATCAGATAAAAGGATTATAGCCCGTATTGGTTATCAACTATAGTTACTGTTTTGTATTATTATTTTGGCTGCTCACATGCTCATTCTTCTGTCCATCATGTTTTTCAAGTCACATTTGGTTGCAATAGCAAATCCATGAATAGCCATCACCATTGGAAGGGTATCATAAAAACACCACATACACTCACACATACACATACACACACTCACACACATACACACACACACACACACACACACACACACACACACACACACACACACACACACACACACACACACACACTGATGGGCAATTTTATTCTTGATAATCCTTTACTGAATGTATTTGGGAGGTGGGAGTTAACCAGGTTACCTGAAGAAAGCTCTCATAAACTCAGAGATTATATTATAGAATCCACAAAAAAAGCAACCCAGCTAAAACTGAATCCGAGTTCCATTTACTGTTGTTAACAGGACTACTTACTACAAAACTGTGCCAACCCACATGTTCTTCACAAAAGTTAAAAACAGGAGAAACAAAATGTCTGTCTGTCAGCCTATGCATCTATTTATCTATCTATATAATGCAACCTGCAAAGCTAAAATATTATTATTTTTAAATTAATAATTAATGCAATATAATGTAATATATGTTTTTAATATATGAAAGGTGCAGACTCATAAAACCTCATGTGATATCGGTCTGAAAAATTACAGCTGTAAACCGGAAACTGTGCATAAACAAACTTGAACTCTTACCTCTGAAGCTCAAACTTCTATATCTTTTAGTGCAATGATTCCTTTACTTATTTATTTTGCATATGTGAACTTTTGTACCATGTATCAGAAACAAACAATGTGTGTGACTAGCAAGCTCTGGCCAGATTACAGATACAAATAACACACTTGCACTACAGGTAAAATAATGCTGTGAGCATCATATGTAAATGAGCATATAATGATTATGTCTAAATGAGTAGCATTATACCACTTAGAGCAACTGCAAATAAGATAAACAATGCAAAGTGATTTAGAAATAATATATGAATGTGTCCACATGATCAGTGATGAATGGAAGTAAATGCACCAGGTTGTTACAAACAGCATTTGCAACAGTTGGACAGCATATTCTAGGGGACATAATCACAGCATGTGTAAATAATGATGCATGTTGTTACACTCCACACTGCAGATTAATCCACCTGCACCTAACATATCATCACCTCAATGAGAGGGACATTATTGACTACTATCATACGGACAGTTGGTGGACGTACCATCTCACATAGAGTACTGAGGGATGTATGGGCAATAAGGTATGTGTAGCATTGACCATCCTTGCTATGGAGGCCTTCCAGCAGCCATCAGGAGAGATGATGGGAATATCACAGGCCTCAGCCTCAAGAATACTATACCAGTTCCATGATGTCATGCTGTAACATGTGAAGGAGAATGGGATTCCCATTGACCACAGAGGAGAGAAACACTACTATATGGGTGGTCTATAAAAATTATATTTCCATGAGGTTGTAGAGTCTTTTGACTGAATCAGCATAATTATCAAAGCCCTTCCTGATCCACATGGTTACCATTACCTAAAATGAAACGATTTCCACTTCACTATCTTCCAGGTCATGTGCATTGCCCAGGTTATCATTTACAGTGTGTTTCTTTGCTGTACAGGCAGTTCCAATGATTCCCAAATCCACAGTGAGCTTTGGAGACCTGCCCCAAGATAACTGTTATCTGCAATACTATAGAACATGGTGGTGTGCAGATAGCTAAAACAAGGTCTATCATCATAAGAACAAACAGACACATAATGGTAGAAGGGAATGCACTGGCTGAGGAGCCATTAGAGAAACCAACTACTTCTGTAACTTAGAGATGGCTGAGACACTAGCAAAGAGTGCCTGATCATCAATTATCTGTTAGAGACAATAGAAAATTGTGAAAGTGATGCATGCAGTACATCCAGGCTATGCACCACAGTGAAATGAATGCCAGTGCTGCACATCAGACATAACCGAACCCAAGCAACACAGCGTGGTGAACAGGACACAGCTGTCATCATTTGTACAACTGCAGTAGAACACACTGACAAGGCTCAGTAATGGTTACAAAGGTGGATTGGAGATGGTTTATAGAAGGGGGGATGTGAGTTTGTTACATGGTTGTGTATTTGAGGGAAGCTGGTGTATTGTGCAGTGAGTGGTTGGTGCTTACTAACAGAGGCAGGCAGGTTGATATTATGAGAGTTTGCACAGTACTGGTATGAGACACATCTTTACCAGATAATGTAACTACATGGGTATGAATGTGACAGGAGCTGAATGTCTTAGGTATGAATGATGCAGACAGTGAACAGCTTTAGGCTTGGGGGCATCTTATTCTAAAAATGGTACTGCCAGCAACACCTGCCAGCCAGGATGATGTGGAACTGACTGACTGTGACTACCTGGCCATGCCATGTGGATGACCCCTGCATCACTCCCTTATGCTCAGCATTGATCAGGTCAGTAAGCATGTACTTCACCTCTTTTGAGATGCATCTTACTAAATGTATCAAACAATGATTGCGACCCAAAAGTTCCTAACCAAAAAATCAGAAGCATAAAGTCCCTGAACTACTAAGAGAAGCTGGAATTTATATCCCTTTATTGAGTGGCTAACAGAATTTTGAAGGAGAATCTCTATCTCCCCTACCTTACCACTGGAAATCCAATTGTCCTAGAGGTCATTATTTTCTGCAAGTCTAATATCTCTTATAATACTAGAACCAGGCACATATATCTTCATCAGCAGAAAAAAATATTTACACCATGTAGGGACAGGTTTATAATCCAGCACCTTGCACACCTCTGAATTAAACTTCCCCTTTATGTTAAGCAGTGTGACTCACAATCTTCCTTTAAACATAAACTAGATGGCTGGCCAGGTATCCACACATTTACTTTGGGATTAACTGGTATGGCCTTCCTAGAGAAAGGAGGTGTGGTCTGATTGAGCTTACTGGCATGGTGTGAATGGTCATGAGACTCAGTGTCCTTGGAATGTCTACAAATCTATGAATCTATAGGTTAAATCTGTGAGGGTGGCCCTGTCCAGCCATATCAGGCTCACCACTGGTAGGTGTTGTAGAGGAGATGGTAATATTTTAGCACAGAGTAACTTCCCTGTGGGCATTGATCCTGGAACACAGAGCCAGAAGAGCCCATGGAGGCACCAATGGTCACCATTCATCTGTGCATTGTTCCAAGCAGGCAATTCCAGCAATGCATGCTTCATATTTGTCATCAGGCATGATGTGGAGTATTCTAATTATTAGTGCAATGGCACTGGGAGCTTCCTCTCATGTCTGTATCACTGCTATGCAAGTCCATCGGTTACTGTCCAGTGTGACTTGTAGGTCAGATAATGAGAGACTAATTGGTGCTGATGGTTACTGCCATGGCAGTCCCTTGTTATTTCACCATATTCTGTGTTGGAACCACTGCCCACCACATGAGTCAGTATAAGGGTACTGCCTCTGCTAGGTTACCAATCATGGCTTGTCTTTCCATTTGCAGAGGAGATGTGGGGACTGGCTATACAGGCAGCACAAGTGTGTTAGTGGATGTATGTGGTTCTCTGCCTTCTACAATGATCATTGTTATCAGTGGCAGTGTGCTCCTAGACTGTGACAGTGTTAGGCAACCATGATTGTCAAATTCTGATTCTGCACTGACATCTCTCAGGGCATTGTTCCTCTGAGGAAGACCCCACAATTGTTGCATCTGTGAAAGTAGGCAGACAACCGCCCATGTGAATAACTTTAGATATGTGACAGATAAATATCCTAGTGCTCAGTACCTTTGCTGGTAATATATTGTGTACTAGCTAAATGAAAACATATATTGTTATTGGATCCCATTCAGAAGCTCAAAATTTCAAAATTTTGAACTTCAAAAGGCCAAGACCATAAGATCAAAGTTGTGAAATTTTGAACGTTTTGAATAGAGATCACCATACAGCGCGGTACAGGACAATCACCGCTTATCTCACTGTAGTGCAATCTTGGAGTAGGTATATTTGCTTAGCAGGGGGTGTGAGGATACAGGGGGGCTTGCCACCCTGCAAAAGTGTAAGACAAATTTGTTTTTATTTTTTTTTTATTACGTTTTCGAAGTTTCAAAACTTTGATCTTATGGTCTTGGTTTTGAAACTTCGAGCTTCTGAAGTAGAGCCATTGTTATCATATAATTCTGTCTGTGTATCTAAGATGTATCTGCAAGAGAAATATAGTGGTGGCCAGGTGACCACCATTCATACACACACACACACACACACACACACACACACACACACACACACACACACACACACACACACACACACACACACACACACACACACACACACACACACACACACACACACACACACACACACACAACACACACACACAAATGCACGCACACATGCACGCACGCACACACACATACACACTCACACACACACATACACACATACAGAAATAACACTGACACACCAGAAGGCCTTGAAAGTGACCTAATGCGATACAAAACTGGCACATCACCAACAGAAACAAGACATGCTGTGATCAGTTTAGCCCTTACATCCAGACCTCTACCAGGTATCAAAATCCTTTTACTGTTCCTGGATCGGGATATCAAAAACTCCACCATGTCAGTAAGGGTGGTTTGTAATGGAGGAATCCCCCAGCCCCTTGTGGCCATTACTTCCTGTGCAATTGCCTGGACCTTCATGTGGGCATGTAGTATCATATCTGCCATGTAAGAGACCTGTTGTGCATGATAGTTTGCATCCACCTACAACACGGACACCTGCAACAAACTGCCACCAACCATGCTCACAGAAGGCCCTGACAGCTTTACCAGTATATAGAATATATGACTCATGTACACATAGAGTCTCAGTGATACCTTGGTCTCTGCAGGGGACAATTTTCCGAGACACTGATGCTGCTTTGATGCCACTGAAGTTTCTGCACATGGAGACATAAATGTATGATCTTTTGCTTGGCCTCTGGTATGTGTAGAATTTGCTGTGCAATTCTTGCACCCATGTGGTAGCACATCCACTTACTGACTGTTATCCCCTGATACATCCCCAAAAAGTCCATTAGGGACGGCCTTTAAAAATACTATGTTGTAACATGCAACTGTACCGACTGACGTGCTCATACAACAAATATGCACCCCACAGCTGCATCTGCAGCCTAACTACATAGCAGATCTTGTCCCACACATCCCATTTTCTGTGTATGTCAGTGAAATAAGTATAATTGAGGGTGTACAGTCCAGTTTGGTTATTACTGCACTTCTTGTTTGTCAGCCATTCATAAGAAGGACAAAAGACTTATGGTGTTTTACCGTCTGAACACTTTCCCCAATTTCAACACCCTTGCATCATCTACTGTGCTGTCTTTAGGTTAGTGTTGAACAATACCCCTCAGAAATGTAAATATTTCTGTCCACCATCCATACCTGCCCATAGCCTGTGTACCCCTAACCACAGCTACTGTGGAGAAAAATGTGTACTTTGTAGGTCAGTCCAGTGTACTCCTATGAAAATATTGTTGCTATTTTGTACAAAACACAGTAGTGCAATTAGACCCGTAATGGTTATCATCATTGGAATTATCCAACTTTACCCCATTTGGTACATGAGTTTTGGGTGTCACAGCAACATTGACCAGCACCTAGGACCAGTGTTTACACAGCGAGGTGACTAGCCCCGTGTTTGTTTATATTGCACTAATACTAGACTTGCAGTATAGTACTTACATTAGTGAGGCAAGTTAGGTTACATTTTCTGAGTAGATAAAGGAGCACACAGTGTGTATCTAGCCCAGTAGTAGGTAATGCCTGTGCAGAAGCATTGAAAAGCAGTCTATGCATGCCCGGGCAGTTCTGTTACTTCTACATGCTTATGGACTTTTGTATTCTTCTCTGCTGGTTATAGGTGTGTGATGTTACTGCTGTGTATGTGTGATATGTCTCACATTGGCATGCTGGTTTATTAGGCACATGATGGCAGATGCATGGCATTAAGTGTAATGGATGTTCATCTTTCCCATTCCCCAAGTACATGTCCATTATAGTCATGATGTCTGCAGTGGCAATGGCATTGAGCTACATTGTGCTGCCCTACTTCCCATCTATGCATGTCATGTGGTTTCTACAACAGGTGCCTATATGCATCTATTACTGTTTCCATCCTGTCCACCTGGAAAGTAGCTATCATTTCCTTAAAGAAGAAAAACATGGTTCTCCACCTCCTGCATCTATATCAGCAGGAGAACATGAGTATAGCCTAAATGCCTGGCACTGCTTTTCAGGGCATAGGGTGATACTATGAGCATCACTTACTCTGGTGGACAGTGCACCCACAGATAGGAAGAAGAGGTAGAGAGAAGAAGCTTCATTTCTACTGTAAGTGTACCTACCTGATAATTGATTTTAAAAAAGCTGGCTTTATTGTATACCCATATGCAGTTGTTGAAATACATAGGCATGGTAGCTTTTTTTTTCTGTTTTTCAATGGGTGAAGAAATACAGGAAAATTGGCTGATCTGCCAGAGGAGCAACATATTCCTGTTCTGGTGTTGGTGATACATATATGAGATCACTTGTATACCTGTATATCTGTGAATATTGCTAATTAATCTCACCATTGTTTGTGGCTTTGCTGTGTTTTATGTGTCATATCAGTTGTCATTATAGGTGTAGCAGTGCTAATGCCCTCCCTGTATTCTTTACTTCTCCAAATAACTGTGTTTCTGACTTAATAGTCCAACTTTCAAACAATGTATGTGCATACTTTAACCATATTGTCATGTACATTAATGAACCGCATATGAATATTTCTTCTTTTTGTATTGCTAAATCTTGTATATATATTTTTAAACTTTTCTCCCCAGGCATTTGCTGAAAATGGATCTTGCGTGGCTTAGTCAGATCATCCTGGTAACCAAATACAATAAATAAATAAAATAATGCCCTTTCTCCTACAGGATATTGATATTCCAAATTATGGCTGGGTATAGCAGAATGGGCTGACTGTGGGTGTGACACTGTCATTAATTATGTAGCTTCCTGCTTTGGTGCATGTGCAATTAGCATAGTTAAGTGCCACATACCTATCTGTCTACCAATCAAGTAATGCACAGTGCCTCTATCAGTCTGATATGGTGCATTGCTTGACTGCCTATGATTATGTGAATATCAGCCTGACATGTACTAATGCACATGGACTCATGATTGTGAAGGTACAGTATTAATGTAGAGTTTATATATCCAATATTTATATTTTTTACCATTCTGAGATGGCATAAACGTGGTTTGGAGCCAATAAGTGACCTTCCTCAGTATTTGCCACTGGTTCACAGCATCTTCAGGGTTGTACACTTCATTTGTGCAGTGTGGTAGTTTCTGCACATCTTTGATGCCCCTTACATTCACACTAACTAGCATTCATGCACTATGCCACTGTCCTACCCTCTAGTGACAGGGTACCTCCCATCATATCCCACTTGTAGATGCAGATAGATCTGAAACAAGTGTGTCTTTAATTGGTATTTTGCTTTTTGTGTTGCTATTGTGTACCAGACTGTGTTTGGCAACTTCTAAGGTCTGTGCTATAAACCAATGAAGCAGAGCCTAGTGATCATTGCTTCTGCTTAAGTTTTGTCTTTATTACTGTCACTTTCGCACTAATATTACTGTCCTTTGCTGATTTTTGCTCATCACTGTGTAACTTGGCAGACAGTCTTCACCCCACACTACCCTATCTCCCATCATACTGTTCCTTTTGCTTCTGTGATAGTGCCCTCTCCATAAATGTGCTTATAAGGAGGAAATAATGCATGCCATCATTTGATGGCATATACCAATTTCTTCCTAGAGATCGATCGTGGATTGTAGCATGACTGCAGATAAGCACAGCAAAGGCTATTTCTTTGTGTTTGCATAAGTGTGTGCATGTCTGCATGTGTGCAAGTGTTTGAATTCAACTGAATGGATGTATGAGTGTGTGTGTGTGTGTGTGTGTGTGTGTGTGTGTGTGTGTGTGTGTGTGTGTGTGTGTGTGTGTGTGTGTGTGTGTGTGTGTGCGTGCATGCGTGCGTGTGTGTGTATCTAAGGGGGGTATGTACATGCAGTATGCAGTGGGAGATGTCTGTGCAACCACAATGCATGGACTGGTATGGGGAACACTAGATTGGTCAGGTCTGGTCTGACAGTGCAACGTTCAGCTCAGAGACATGATAATTAGATGTCAGTGCTTTATTTCTCAGTGTAACTTTAACTTGTCCTCAAATCAGAGATTATAGCCACTGCATTTATTGACAGACCTGCATTGCCCAATTTGTACTGGTGGTGATAATCATTATGAATCCCATGGAAAGCTTCTAGTATTCTGATGCTTTGAATTTTCTAAATATTTAAACTATATCATTTATAAGACAAAGTCATCAGGCAATACAGCATGAAATACTGAACAGAAATACAAATATGGCCATGAATTCTGTAATGATATTTATTTATTTATGTATTTGTTTACTATTTCACAGTATGTGACTTTGTACCAAAACCCATTTTCAGGAATCAGTAAGGACATGGCTACAAAACTACAAGTCCTGGTTTAAAAACATCCATATTTATATTACACTTTAAGATTAAGAGATGCTTGGATACACATCTTTCATCTTTCCCTGATTTTGACTCATATTTTAACCCTGTCCTTTATAAAATGTTTGCTTTTCTGGTAAATCACAGAGGATTGCAATGCATCAATAATGTGAGGCATCATGGTTCAGAGGCATATCTGGCTTTATCAGTGCCCTGGGCTGGTTCCTGAACTGGAGCCCCACCCCCTTGATTAAATAGAAGAACAAAAAAAGGCATCTCTGATAAACTGCTTGTTTATGACAGTCTGAATCACACACTCCCTCCAAGATATGTGTCCCCTCCCTACCAAAGCTCCTCATGGAAAAAGCCAAAAAAAAAAAAGCATTTTTCCAATAGATTGCTCACTTTAGTCGAAAGATCACACCCACTCCTAGACACTCACCGCTCCAAGACACAGGCTCCCCCCTGTTATAACTCTTCAATGGAAGCGACAGAATAGCACAGTAACTTTGCATTAAGGCATAGACAAATCCCAACTGTCTGTCATTAACGATGATGCAATTATAAATACAGGAGAAATTTTTTTGTGTGCAGGTTATTTAAAAAGAATACAAAGGGGTGGAAGAACAGCAATTAAAAGAGAAAGCATTATTAGCCTTGAAACTTCTCATTATTTTCAGAAAATCTATAATAAGACTATTGGTTATTTTCTGCTATTTTTGTTGTTCATATATAAATACCTTTGGTTCAGCAACACTTTTTTCATGAAACATACATGAAATATCACTGACCTAACAGGGTATAAAGCAATTTTAGAATAGGTTCCTATCTACAAAGGAAAATGAACATTCCTGAATTCTGATTCTTAATAAAACAATCATTTTTGTGCCATTTTATGCCTCAACATGTACAAAACAAAAAGGTCATAATTTCAAAGAAATATGGGCTTCTTAGGTTGCAAATCACAATAAAAACATTGTATTATTAATGATTTAATTGGCACTTCTACAGGTAGCTGGATGAAATTTCCCATGCATGAGATATTCAGAGCATAAGATGCTGCAAAACACACTAGCGATCATGGTTTTCTGTAGGAAATTACTCTCAATGTCGTTTCTAGGTGTAAACAGGCAATGATTCCATTGTTTTCAGAGTTTATGTGATCATGGAGTTGATAAATCAAAATTTGTGGAATGTTGGGGGCTTGCCCCTATAACAGTGTGCAGACAGGCTTGCCCTCCTGAAATAAAAAAAAAAAAAAACACTAGATGTTACCTTTTTTGCCCTCATGTGTTTTGGGCAATTTTTCTCTTTTCTTTTTTTTTTTTGCATTTCTGATATATTGAGATTTGCCAGTCAGTGTACTGCAATAGAAACATGTTCATGACTTGTATTAATTTTACTCTGAAAATACGAATTATATTTTTATTTTCAACTAAAGGCATTGCAGATCTTGTAATCTGCATTTTTTAAAGGCTATCCTGACCATAATTTTAACACAGATTCAAATGGGAATGTCTTATGCTGTTTCTGGACATTTTTAGAAAAATGTTTTGAGAAACAGACCCAATGAAAGTGCTAATTTTACAGTGTATAACATAACCTAAAAGATCTTAAGGAAAGCAGATAATTTAATCTCTAGTTTTAATTCTAATGAAAAGAAAACTATATATTATATAAGGTTTGTCCACCTGGAAACATGCAAACTGTTCACCTTTCTTAGGAACCAAATAACAAAAAAGAAGAGCATGCATCTAACTGTAAAACCTTCTAGTAGCAGCACCTATCATCATATGATATTATCGTTGCAACCATGTGAAATATTACAGCAAATTTGAGTTACATGTCATTACCCCAGCTATAGAAAGTAGTCAGCTGGTACCACCAAGTTTAAGGATGTATACGTAATTTTATTTCCATGTGATTTCTGTTACCACACATTAGCCTAAATGGGGGTGAGATCATTATTACACACACACACGCACGCACACACATGCACACACGCACACACTAACAATGTTTGTATTATCTGTCATATTTATATTTATCGATCTTTCTCTCTCTTGCTATCTATTAATCTGTCTGACTCAAAATCAATGTCAGGATCTATTTCTTAGCCTTCAATTCACACTGCACTCACCAGTTTCTTGGCATCTATTTGTCAAATATAAAACAACTTAATTGTAATCATAGACATGATCATAATCCTCTGTGTCATGCACTTACCTTTAAAGAATATCATTAATTTGCATCTCATGTAGGTTTTGTATTCTGTCACCAATTTGACCATATGATGCTGTTTTGACAAAAAAGGCCTTATACGTGATATACTTTTGTCAGGAGATATGCATACAAAGAGACTCTCTATCACACACACACACACACACACACACACACACACACACACACACACACACACACACCTGATCCAACCTACCTTACCATTTTGTTATGGTAACAGTCTAATGGATTAGTGTAAAAAGAAGAAATGTGACATAGTAGCAAAATAGATCTTGTAACTATTGATGGTTTCATGTCATGTATCCTCATTCTGCCTTTAGCAGAAAATAATGAATTTCTAAAAGTGCATAAAGTACAGTGGGGAACAAATCACATACAATGTTCTGCATTCCTGAAAAAACTCATTACTCTAATGCCCCTGAGTGAACTAATTTGCCATGTTCACACTGTCAGTGTTCAACAGCAGTATTATCATATGATATTTAACGACTGTATTTTTCCGTTATCGGGGGGAACACTTTCAACGCCATTGTTCAGCTGTAATCTAGTTCCTTAATACATCTGTTAACCAGATTTGTGTGTAGAAAATTGTTCTTTTAAAGATACATGTAAAAAAACTAAATTATCTTTACACATATCTGGTTAAAAGATATGTTAAGGAAGTAATAACAGCTAAACGATCACGTTGAAACTGTTGACCCGATAAACTACACAGACGAAAATGAAAAAAAATAAGTTAGAAAACAGCTTCTACAAAAATATCTCTCCAAACCACCAGTTTGTATGATAATCAGTCACTAAAGAGTTTGAACAGACAGGCCAGTAATCCATTTCAATTTCTCGTATACCCAATACCTTAATGAGTCTAAAAGGCTAATGGAATGCTGTTTATATAACCTGAAAATTGCAATCTTCATTTTTTTTATTTTCATGAAGTGCTTAGAAAACAAAACATTTGGGATTGGGCTTAGACTTTTAATAAAATGTTTACTAACTTTGTAAAATACAATATACATGGATTTCTATACAGCGGTTGTTTCCATTGTCAAGGAATCCTTTTTAAAGCAGTACATGATGCTTTAAAAAAAAATGCGTAGTACCCAACAGCTGTTTCCAGGATGACGGCTGCATCTTTTGAGCTATCTTTATGGTTCAGTGACTGTATGTGCACACTATGTGTTTTTGTACATTTGTATTTTGTGTGTATGGAGAACAGGTTTGACATTCTTAAGAATTTTTTTTAACTAGTCTTTTAACGGCCAATGTAAATGTGGTTGATGAGCTCTAAACACAGTGTCTACATTCGGAGCTATCCAACAGCATTTAAACTGTTGCCCTGCTAACAGAAAAGTACCTTAAAGATAAACAAGCTAAAGTAACCAAAAATGTAAATGTTTAGCTGCAATATCCTCCACAATAGGGAGATGCCCCACATCACACTTGTGTACATAAAACACATTAAAACAATGTTAGCAACTGTAATTCTAGAAAGTAAAATTTGATATAAATGAACATTTTAGAATTTAACTCATAATTAAGGAGACAGAAACATCCCTCTAGAAACAGAGGAAGCAGTCACCTGATATAAAAGTCATCCACAAACTTTTTGTGGGGAGGGCCACTACATGAATTCTTAATGCATCTGTGGGCCACCTCAAAACATAGTACGTCATTACACGTTAACAACAGGCACAGCTGACTGGCATTTTTACTTAAGACAGCAGTCATGAAATTGCCTGTTTTCTACATCAACTTTGCATTTTACTTTATTCTGGCTTGTAGACATGACTTATTACAAACCCTTGCAGGAAATTACTACTGTTTACAGACTACAAGTTATAAGCAACAAAGCATAGTTACTTCCACAGATAAAATTAGAGGTGTGCGCAACTACAGTCAATTAGGTAAGTAAGCACATGCTGGAATGTTTGCATGACTGGAGTAAGGCATAGCATTTTTTTCACTTTTTAAAAAAAAATTGGTTACTCTCTGGAGGTCGGATGATGTTGCTTCGAGGGCCGGATTTGGCCCCGGGGCCAGATGTTGTGCACCACTGTGATATAGCATTTTGTTATTTATCACTTAAACCTATTAATATATTGTAAAATACTCCACATTAAAGAACTAAGAATAAGTATTGCAAATTTTAAAATAAACAACAAAATGTTATATCAGAGATATCATGTTTACAACATGGCTACCAGGCCAATACTTGAAGCAACCTCTTCTACAAGCATAGCAAAATAAGCCATATTCATTTCAAATTAATGGAAAGAATGTTCAGTGAATTCAAAAAACTCTATGTAGGCTTTGCACAGAGCCTGCACAGACTGTTACCATAGATGTTGCTTGACAATGTTGCTTTACACTAATTAAATGTAGATTTGATGTACTATCTATAGAGTTAATCTGCCCTCCCGTGTGAGCGTTCTAGTAGCCTACCGCATACCATTTGCCCTCTCCCCCTCCTGTTATCACTACCCTAGAATATATTTAAACCTAAGACTGGTCCAACTATCCCTGCTGTTTGCTATCCCCTTCTACCATTAGGTAGCAGCGTCTACCAATATAAATCCTAGATATTCTTTATAATCCCAACAAGTTTTATTTTTTCACAAACAGTTGGTTATGAGTTAATATCCTTAGACTGTACATATCTTCTCCCCTCTGCTAAACCACCCTCTGTAAAGGCAACCTTCTTTTTCTGGCTGGAAATATTTAGCTCATATCTTCCAACTACAGCCTTTAAACTGCTCTTTGCTGATACTTTTTCTGCCATACTCGCCTCTAGTGTTCTTTCCCGCTCCGTTCGCCCTACGGGCTCACTCTGCTCCCCATACCCTGCCCCCAATTCCCACCCGCCCCTAGTACTTCTAGCTTTATTTCTATCTTACCCCAACCTCTCAGCCTAATTACGCAATGCCAGCTCCCCCCTCATTACTCCTCCCACCTATAGCCATCCGTCTTAAACTCTGTAATCTGTACTCCACAAAATAATTATAGTCCCCTCCTCTTTCCTTAAATCTCTAGAATACCTCCATCACTTTTTAAACCCTTTCTTCTTCATAGCCTTCTCTATTTTCCTAACCACTCATACCACTCTCACTTTGCTCCAACATGCTCTCCTCAAGTTATCACACCCTCCAGTCCCCCAGCCTCCTCTTTCTGTTCCTACTTCCCTTATACTATGCTACCTCATATTCCACCTATGCTTGTCCAATACCACCTACAAAGACAAGTACCATACAAATCCACATTCCCCCTCATTCTTACTCCCATTTCCACTCTATCTCCTCTTCTCTCATTCAGCCCAACCCTCTGCACCTATTCCACCCTAAACTCTTCTCCTCTAAAATCAAGATACTATCACCTGCTCCAATCTACAATCTACCAAAATGCATGCCTGGCAGACCAATATGGCTAAAGGATATCTCCTTCAACAACCTAGTCCAAGCTGGTGATATCCATCCTACCCCGGTCCTACATCCTTTATTAACAACCCTCATCTGTTACCCTCTTCCTCCTATCTCAACACCCTAAATATTTTTACAATTAATGCACAAAGTCTAAACAACAAAGTACACCAATTTCAAGCTTGGTTAAGCCATAACCAACCAGATATCTTAGCCATCTCTGAAACCTGGCTCAAGCCCTTTATCTCCAACTCTGAGATTCTGACCCCAGGATTTTATCGTCTCAGAAATGACCGACTAAATAAAAAAGGTGGCGGCACTGCCCTAGTCTACTCCAACCTTCT
This sequence comes from Protopterus annectens, assembly GCF_019279795.1. Lineage (NCBI taxonomy): Eukaryota > Metazoa > Chordata > Ceratodontiformes > Protopteridae > Protopterus > Protopterus annectens. The sequence continues at coordinate 229,969,538 of NC_056729.1, read as the reverse complement.
TACCTTAATTCACCTCCAAATTCTAATTCCTCAATTCCAGAACACTGAACTAACTGCTGAAATTCTAAAACTAAATAAACATAAAAATATCTGCATCATTGCCCTATATATCTCACCTGGTAACAATATCTCTACACTTGAAAATATTCTCCTATGGGCTCTACTGAAATTAACTATGAAACTTATATCATTGGTGATGTGAATATTGACTGGAATAAAATCAATTTCCCCTCTCCCTCCCTATCCATTAACCTCTATAACTTCACTCAAATAATCCTCTCCAACACTCAACCTAACAAAATAAACCCTCCCGGATCCACTATAGATTGGATCCTAGTCTCACATCCAAATAAAATAACCAATTCTGGCACAATTCCTGATACCTTTAGTGACCACCTCCCAGCCTTCATGCATCGCTCAACTAGTTCCTCCCCACACTAGCATCAGTACATTCAAACTCGTACCCTCAGTAGCTTCAACCCAACTACTTTCTCAGTTACTTTCAAACAAATGAACTGGCAAATTCTAAGCATCCTTCCTCTTGACAAGGCTATAGAATATGTCAACTCTGTCTTCCTTGATACTTTAAACTCACTAGCACCACCAAGAAACAAAAGGATAAAAACTAAAACTGCTCATTGGCTATCCAATGAGACAGAACAGATTATGCACCACAGAGACAAACTATGGAAGCCTTACCAAAACTATAAACTGGACAATACCTTGCTCCAATATAAACAGTTCTGCAACCGTGCAAAACAACTAATCACCAAAGACAAAAAATCTTACTATATCAAACTTTAGTCCAATAACAATAACCCCTCCCCCAAATAAAATAATTCTGGAACTCAGTAAACTCACTCCTCAATCCAGGTTCCAAGAATAATCCCTGTCCTGACCCAAGTAAATCTGATCTTGAACTAGGCTCTGAATTTAACTCATTTTTCATAGACACTATTACTACCCTCACCAAGACATTCCCAATAATAACCCAACTGCTCTACACTCTCCCCCTTCTAACTCACCTCATCTGTTTGAACTCAAACCCATCTCCATTAACTTTATAAAAAAATCTTTTGCCCAAACTTAATACTTGCTCTAATGCTCCTGACAATATTCCCTCTTCCTTCCTAAAATATGCTGCTGATGGCATTGCACTCCCAATCAGCATCATTATCAACCGATCCATAAAATAATCATACGTCCCCAAACTCTGGCGCTTAGCTTATATTCTTCCTCTTCATAAAGGAGGCAAAAATACCAGCATATCATACTTTCACCCCATTGCTTTGCTCTCGCCAATCTCCAAAATCCTAGAAAAATGCATCCACTTCCAACTTATGCCTTTCCTGACCCAAAACAATCTTCTCACTCCTACCCAGCATGGCTTCCATCCAGGCCATAGCACAATAACCACTCTACTCTCTTTCCTGGAAACTGTCAATCAAGCCCGAGATTCAGGCCACTTAGTTTCTACTGTTTTACTGGATCTGTCCAAAGCCTTTGATACTGTTTCCCACAAGCACCTTCTCTGCCATCTCTCAAACCTTAATCTCTCACATAATGCTTTATCCTGGTTCTCCAGCTATCTATCAGACAGATCACAGGCAGTCAAATGGAAGAACTCCATATCTTCCTTCCTACCTACCCCAAATGGTGTACCACAGGGTTCCAACCTTGGGCCAATGCTTTTTAACATCTTCATCAATAACTTTCACACTGCTGTTCCTGGTGCTAAAATCATGCAATGCGCAGATGATTCAACCTTAGTCTGCTCTGTCTCAAACCTCTCTGAATTGCTGACAAAAACCCAAACTGCCTTCTCAACAACTGAAAACTGGATGCACCAAAACCACCTCTCTCTCAATGCAAATAAATCAAAATTCTACTATTCTATCCCACAAAGACCCTCTCCTACGATAAAAACAACTTCAAAGTCTATAGTCAAACCAACTCACCTATAGAAGTAGTCCCCTCTGCCAAATTATTTGGCATTACTGTAGATGAACACCTCAAGTTTGATATTCATATTCAACAAAATATTAAGAAAACCCACCAAAAGCTAGGTATGCTGTATAGGAATAATAGCTTTCTCTCCAACTCTGCCAGGCAAACTCTGGCCTCAACTTATCTTCTTCCTTCCTTATTATAAAATATAAATAAACTAGAAAACTGCTACAACAAAATCTCTAAATCTAAAAATACCACCCATCACTGATTAACCCTACAATCCCTGAACTGGCTTGAACTCACAAACTACCTAAACTATCTCCAACTCACTACTGCACATTGACTCATATTTCACACAGCAAAATGTGCCCCACTCTAACTAACATCCTTCCCCCTTATACACCCAAGAGAGCTCTCAGATTTGAAAATCAGAACTTAATTACTATCCATAAACCTAAACGTCCTGCTGGCCAACTTCTCCTATCTTTCTCATTAGGCAAAAAATGGAATTCCCTTCCCTCCACACTAAGAACCATACCAAACTCAGAAAACTTCAAAACCTAACTATTCAAACACCTGTTTACTAAATGGAAATGTATCTGCCTTCACCCAACCTAATCCAAGGGGGTTCTCGCTCTGGTTCCCAAGCATTACAACTCTCATAGTTATCTTCCTATGAGCCTATCTAAGCAATCAACAATTTCTATAGCTTCTCTCTAAGCTCTCACCTCCTAAAGCTACCCTCACACAGCCCAACCTTGTAAATATTGTAAATAGCATTCTACTGTTGATGTGTGTATGTAAAGTGTATTTACATTTTCTTAAAATATTTGTATGTAAACTGTTTCCACACCTAACCCATATCTGTTTTTCTCAAATGAAACTGTGTGATCCCTACCTTCAAGCTTAATGAATTTGTTAACTATGCATGATATTGAATGGATTTATGAGTAACTATTCTACATAAGATCTTTAATATTAACTATCATTTGTATCTAAATTGTATAATGCATTTTGGAGCTTTTCTACTCAGGCCTTCACTGAAAATGTGTCAGTTCGGCCCAGTGGATTTCCCCAGTAATCAAATTGCAAATAAATAATAATTAAATAAATAAATAAATAAATGTGATGTTGCTTATTGCGTGGCTTCGCACAATGCATATTAATGAAGTTTGGCAGACTTAAGCAAGGTTTCATGGCTCATAGCAGTGTTGCTGGCTGTGAAACCTCTTAGGTGAATGCAGATAGCATTTCTGTGTATGGTTGCTGGCCGTGAAAGTTTGCAAGTGAATGTGGATAGCAATTCTGTGTAAGTCAAAGCAGTTCCGATATGCGAATTTGTGCGAAATGTCACTATGACGCCAGGACTACACATATCATACCTCTCAATTGTACCCATTATGAGGAACGTACCTCATTTGGGGTCTTAAAACATTCATATTGCATGAAGTTCCACATTAAAAGGGTCTGTTACATATCCAGTGTTATGAAATTTTTCATTGATATCCAGGCTAAATAGAAATGAATCGCATTAATTCGTTAAAAGGTCTTTTATGTAAATAAAGCTAACACATTTTAACAATCATATAATCTTCCTAGTTTCAGATGTTAGTAAGCCATTAGTATGTTTTCCACATTTTTCCCATTTGTTCCATATTATAAGGGCTACTGTTCCTCATTTTGGAGATGGAAGGTTGAGAGCTATAACATACATAGCATTGATTCTGATCAAGGATTGTATGACAGCATGACATTTGCTTTTCCCTTTCTTTAGTTCTCTTCATTTACATTTTTTTGGCCACTGCCTGTGTGGTGTGCCACATAGCACAAACACTGGAAGTGGAGAACCTAGATCAAAAAAATAGTAAAATAAGGGTATCATGTAATTTGTCCATTGGAAGTGTATTGCTGCTATATGGACTGGCATGGCCATCACTTATGCCTAAAACATATACACAAAGACCTGTAAAGCCAATAAACCTGAAATTGCATTGCTAGCCAATGTTGCTCACCATTCCGCACTCCCAAGCATCATGTTTGAGCGATGGTAAGCATCGCACATTTTCAAACATTGTGCACACACTTAGTAAGCTTGCAAGAACTGGAATTGGCATCAAAACATTAGCATACAAAATACAACTGGTAGGAAAACCTCTTCCTACATTGGGATTGATTTCTGGTAGTCATGGCTGGTGTTTGTGGGGAGTGAGCATGCTTCCAAGCTCAGAGGCAAAATGTCTAGGAGTCCAAAGTGTTTGTTAGACTCCGACTTAAGCATCATGGGCCTTGGTTTCTGCAGAAGGACTACTCAGGATCAGAATACAAATAAGAAGCATGGAATAGTGTTGGCAGGGCTTTGACCAGTGCTACAGGTATCCTTCGCACTGGTGATCAGTGTTTACACCATTTCAGTTACCTCAGGAGGAGGAAGAGAGATAGCCTCTACCCTGTATCAGAGAATTTATGACTGGGGACACCCCACAAATGTGTAAGTATCAATTACAGTGACTACTTGTAAGAGTTAAAAGCTGATTATAGTCAAGAATGGTATTCATAATGGTACTCTGCTCTGTCCTGTTTTTTCCAAAGCTGCCACGGAGAGAACTTTGAATGTGAGGACCCATGCCACAAGATTGGGAAGGATGAGAGAAGTATGTGGTATGTATGTATCCAAACAGTACTGTTATTGGAGCATTAAAAGTTAAAGATCACTAATTTGGTATGTAATATGGTTGTTTCAAATTGAGCATGCATATCTCAACTGTAAAAGAAAGTATGCACGCCTTAGTCTGTAGCACAAAGCAACAGTTCCATATTCTCAAATAACAGTGAGCATGCCTCTCTGAACTGTAAAAGGAAACTATGCATGCATTAGTCTGTAGGACAAAATAAAAGTACAGCATTAGTGAGTAGTCTGAGGTTGTGTGTTCAAAATCATATTTCCCAAATATACAATACTGTTAAGTTTTCATCATTTTTGCAATATAACTTCAGGCCTTTATACTAGTGACACAAATGGCCTGCTGTAAACTGTAATCAGTTTAATGTTGACTCCATATGTGCAATATATGCACACATCGAGAATGCTTTATGCAATATGCACTATAGTGTATATCTGTTATAAACTGCTTAGTCTTAAAAGTAACAAATACATTTGTTAGGAGTGTGTAGTCTTAAAAGTAAAGGTAACAGAATAGAGTAAAATAATTGTATCAGTGATTTGTATATCCCACATATGAAGTTACTAATGTTAGCCCTTTTTTCTCTCACCCCAACCTTATCTATTTTTTATTTGTTTTGCTTTGTTTCTTTTTCCTTTATTTTTGTTTTACTCACCACACAGCAGGGTAGGCCTGTCCCACAGGATCCTCCTACGCCTACTCCACCAGTTACAGCACTGCTGCTCAACACATCTGTGGCACCCCCTCTGTTGACCCTGCACTACCTGGGCCATCAGGTAGTACTGCTCCAGAGGATTGGCCAGTGGTTCTATCCAGGAGCAGTAGTGGAGGTGGTGAATTTATCACCTGTGAAGAACTACCAGAGTTGGTGCATAGGATTGTGCATTGCACTGTTGGTGCACACCTATGCAAGATGGAGTGCCTGCTCTCTAACCTTCTGCAAAATACCAGGAGAAGATGCAGATGTCAGTCGCTGAAGCCATTGGCGCAGTGAGGTGACAATGATGACAGTACAGTGGGTGAGGAATCAATTCTCACTGTCACCCAGCTTGACGTCCATGGATCGTTGTTGTCCCCACCCTCACCCCAACCATGGTGTTCACCCACCTCTTGTGTCCTTCACCATCCCTTTATCTTGTATGTCTTGTAGGTGGGGACATTGAGAACCCATGGATGTTAAGCTGAGTGACAGTGAGGATTGAGTCCTCGCCTACTGGACTGTCACTGCTGTCATGTCACTGCACCAGTGGCTGCAGTGCCTTTCATCTGCATTTCCTTCTTGTAAAATTAAGTACAATGATGGAGAGTGGTGTTTCCATCTAGTGTAGGTATACACCAACAGTGCAGGGCACAGTCCTACACACCAACCGTGGCAGTTCTTCATGGGTGATAAAATCACCACCACTGACACTTGCTCCCGGAGGGAACCACTGGCCTATCCTGTGGGGCAGCACTATCTGACTGCAGCAGAGGAGGTGCTGTCAGTTTGTCTCCCAGTCATGCAGGGCAGCAGTGCTGTATCTGGTGGGGTGTAGGAAGGAGGATCCTGTTGGACAGGCCTACCCCCGCAGTGCTGTGGGAAAATAAAAACATAAAAAAATAAATAAATAAATAAATAAATAAAACATTTAAAAAAAGAGAAGATGAGTTCAAGATGGCCACTGTTCTGTGAGCACTGCTAATGCCTAGCTCTCTGAAATACACTGGATTAAATAAATCCATAAGACAACGCAGAACACAAAAAACACAAAAATAAGACTTAATATCTATTTCTGATAACAAACAGAAATCAAAGGAAGGAAAAAAAAGCAACAGATTCCTTTTAAAAATGACAGGATTAACCAAGATTTTGTCAGACAACTAGAACCATTTGATGATACTGAGGCTCTGCTGTTACACATAAAATCTGAAAACTCTCCTAGTTGCAAGATGTCGAAAGAAGAAAATAATATGGAGAATCTGACAACTAAGACCAAATTCTCAGTCCTAACCTCACCAGATAAGGACACAACTCCAAAGAGACAAAGGACAAATAAACAGCCAGATAATATTACATCTACAAGTAAAACCAGAACAAACCAGCCAGCTAGCCTGGAAGACATTAAAACAGCCTTACTACCTATGCAGCAAGCAATACAGGATCTAACCTTACAATTTCAAACATTCGGGCATTCACTTAATCAAATATTAATCAGAGTTGAAAAATCAAAGGCAAAAATACTTGAAAGCGAAATAAAAATGGACTCTAGTGCAGAGAACTGGTTCCCATGACAAAGAACTGAAAAGTATACAAGCAAAAATAATAGACCTTAAAGCAGCAGCTCGGAGAAACAATGTTATCATAAGGGGAATACCTGAAAGTGTGACTCATAACAACTTAATACCAACTATTAAAAACATCTTTAAATCCCTGCTAGATGATCCTGAAGAAACACAACATGTGATAAAAGAGAGAGCTCATAGAGCTCTGACAGAAATGCAATCTCCTCAAGACCAAGACCTGTCTTTATTAAAATCTTAAACTACTAGGATGTAAATAAAATACTTTTTGCAGCTAAAAAGAAAGGGACACTCACCTGGAATGGTAATACATTTTTCTTGGCTCAAAACCTGCCCATCCTGGTAAGGCAAGCAAGACAACGTCTGTCTCCATACTGCAAGTTTCTAATAGAAAAGAAAATTAAATTCCAGATGAAATACCCAAACCTTCTCACTTTCACTGTAAAAGAGATTAAATACATGGTTGCTGACTCCAAAAAAGCAAAACAAACATTTATAGCCATTTATAAGCAGATTCCACCTTCAGAAATGAAATAAAACATCCAGAAACTGAAAACAACTCGAGTGAAAAATCAGCCAAATTTTGAGTGTTTTGGATGGGATACCAACTCTGAGAGCCTCCCCTTGCTTCCTAGGCCCTTAAAACAATGATGGGAGCCATGAGGAACACTGTGGAGATGCAAAAGAAAACCGGGTAGGAACTAAACTACAATTGCCATTTCCGATGCACGCCTTATAAATGAATTCCACTTCCTGAGACTCTGGTATATAAATTCATTCTCCCTTCGAGCTCAAAAGGCTCCATGACAAATCCAAAACAACCTGAAATGAAGCCACAGCAAGGCTAGGAAATGAATATTGTATTAGAAATGCAAAAATTGATTAAAACCAACTAAAAAGATAAAATCTGACTGAGAAGATGACCAGAAACCTGCATAACAAGAATCTGATGTCTAAGGTACTGTTTCATTAAAACAATTACTGAGTCTTTGACTCTCTTATTAAGACTAATTATGCAGAATCCAGCCTTAACTACTGGATGAGACACTGTCTGAATCTGCTTTCTTAAAGGCTGTATGACAGAAATACTGTTGTCTGAGTAAGATAACTGAGAGAATGACAAAAACACTTCAGAAAAGGGAGAATACCTGATCATACTAATAGTGACTTTTTTCTTTTTGTTTAACTGCAGAAAGCATGATTATAACCTAAATATGTACACATTCTTACTTCTATCTATAGGTGCCAACAACATAAATTGTGTGCATATCAGGCTGTTACAAAAATCCATATAACAACTAAAATAGGAACGTTCTTTAGTATAACAGATAGCAGGAGAGAAAGAGAAATACAGGAAGAAGAAATGTGTGACCATGACAACCCTGGTTTAAAAGGCATGGTATATTGTAAATATGTGACCAGGACAACCCTGGTTTAAAAGGCATGGTATATTGTAAATATGTGACCAGGACAACCCTGGTTTAAAAGGCATGGTATATTGTAAATATGTGACCAGGACAACCCTGGTTTAAAAGGCATGGTATATTGTAATTATGTGACAAGGACAACCCTGGTTTAAAAGGCATGGTATATTGTAAATACGTGATCAGGACAACCCTGGTTTAAAAGGCATGGTATATTGTTGTGTGTCTTGTTTTATCTAACCGATAATTTGAATACCCTGGTTTAAAAGGCATGGTATATTGTTATGTGTCTTGTTTTATCTAACCAAGGATTTGAATACTAACACGCTATTTACAAAATGTTTTATCAGAAGGTTTAAGTCATAAACGGAAAAGATATAAGCTATATTTACACATTACTATAATTGTATATAGGTTAAAGCAAGAGACTAGGGATATGATGCAGCAGTGCTTTTTTAGGGAACTAGTTTGGTAAGCTTTGTCCATATTGTATATAGTAATGTAAGCGGGATACCATGTTTTATACCTACACACAAAGAGAATACACAACTTAAAAACAGAGGGAAATTTATAGTATACAAAAAATTCTCATTATATTTCCCCAGTTATTCCTGGTCCAGGGATATGGTGGTTAGGCACAGGGAGGGGACAGGAATAATTTGATGCTTTCCAAAAATACTCTACAGCAACACATACAAAAATCATAAATACAAGTTAACACATACATCAGGCAAAGCAAACATTTTTAACACCTAGATGAGGGAAATTGAGACATGGAATGTTAAAGGGCTCCAAAATAAATAAAAAAGGATATTGTTTCTGCACTTTACCTTGAAATCCAAAGCCAATTTTATACTGATACAAGAAATGCATTTAACTACAGAGTAATGGTCAGATATTGGAAAAAAGAAGTGAATAAGACTAATTATAGCATCAGAGGGTAAGACTAACAGTGCTGGTGTAGCCATAATAATCAAAAATCAATTTCAAGATAAAATACTTGAAACTAAGAGTGATAAAGACGGAAGGTGCTGTTTTATGTAACTTTCGCCAACCCAGTATTACCAAATCCCATAAATGGTGCTTAATATATACGCACCCTGTAAAAACCAACATCACTTTATTATGTCACTTTACCCAGTCTTAAACCAAATTAAAGATCACTATATAATAATTGGAGGTGACTGGAACACATATCAAAACCCAGAAAAGCACAAATCTAATCCGGACAAATCTCATAATAAACAAGCTACAATAGCTCTAAATGAATTTAAAGAAGATTTTAAACTGTATGACCTCTTCAAGTATGGGAATAATGGCAATACAACTGGGAAGTTCACATTCTATTCCAAATGCCACAAGATGTGGTCGAGAATAGACTGCTTTTTAATTTCAGTCATACTTATCAACATAGATCCCTCAATAGTCATACACACCAGATTTTTCTCTGACTATTCCAAAGTTACATTGAATATCAACTGGGACAAAAGAAGGTACCTAGCAGATAGAGGTCACAGCTGGTCATTAAATCCTAATCTGCTTACCAAAACAGATATAACAAAATAAATTAAGGACATATTAAAAACATCCATTGCAAAATGTCCCCACCTCACAAGTCCCAATGGACATAGAATGGGCAGCGGCCAAAGAGCAACTCAGAGGACTACTCATCAAAAAAGCAGTATATTATAAAAAATGCAACTAAAAAAGGAACACACCTTAAAAGAGAAGATAGAACACCTTGAAAGAGAATTACTAAATAACCCTAATAATCAAATGGAAGTTGATCTCCTAAAACACAAGACCTGTATATGTTAGAGAACAGAAATCTATCTTTTTATGAGGCAAGAATGTTAACCAATTATGCAGAAGAAGCACAAATTCCATCCAGAACTTTGACCAGAATTATTTCACAACATATAACCACCTCAAATGCAGTAGAAATAAATTACAGGGACAAAAACTATATAAGAAATGAAGAAATTATCAAAGTATTCGAGCAAATATTTTCTCAAATATATGGAGAACAGACATTACAAGCCTCTAGGGAAGAAAGGACTCTTTTGCTTCAAAAATTAAAATTTCCTAAACTAAACTTAGAACAACAAAAAAAATTAACGGAACATATTTCTATTAATGAGATTATCACAACAATTAAACATTTGAAACCACACAAGGCCCCCGGACCGGATGGACTTACTTCAGAGTTTTACAAATCTTTCACTCCCCTTATTGCTAAAGTACTATATCATGTGCTGAACTATATAATAAATAATAACATAAGTGATATTCACTATAACGCCTCCAAAACTATTTTCATATTAAACGAACATGCAGATCTCAAAAACCCAGATAGTTATAGACCCATCTCCCTTTTAAATATAGATACAGAGATCCCAACTTCGATACTCGCAAACAGATTAAAAAACCTAACACAGAAAATAATTTCTCCAGAACAATCCAGGTTCAAACCAGATAGACAGACCAGTGATAACACGTTAACATTGGATGCATTGATATCTTTTTTCAAATCAGAAGAACGTTAACATTTATGCAATGGTAGTAAATGCCAACAAGGCATTTGATAGGGTCAACCTAGAATTCTTACTTCAAATATTACCTTATTTTGACATACCTAACAACTTTGTACAGATTATTCAAATTCTCTGTTGTAATCCCTATACATCTCTTTAGATAAATAAAACATGATCAAATAGAATTTAGATAAAAAATGGAACAAGGCAAGGATGTCCACTATCACCTTTTCGATTTAACTTATACCTAGAACCATTGTTTTTATATATTAAACAAAATGCTTATCATAATCCTCCCTCAATACATAACCTCAAAATATAGCTTTCCGCTTTTGCAGATGATTTAAATATATATTTCACTACAACAAACTCCGATATGACCAAAATAATAAATGCAATTGAACGATTTTTCTATATGTCTAATTACAAACTAAACCTTAATAAAAGTAATATCTTCCCTTTGAGGCCAAACAGGCTTATTTCATTGATACCACTTTTAGACACCATACAAACAAAGGATAAAATTAAATACCTGAGAATCACTTTTTTTCAAAACAATAAGGAATTCTACCAACATAACATAACTCTTAAATGGCAAATCATTATATAAGACTGTACAAGGTGGAACAATCTTAAGCTTCCATTTCTGGCCAAAGTCTCAATAATTAACATGAAAATACTACCTAGGCTAACGTATATATTTATGAGATCACAAATACCTATACATAATAAATTCTTTAAACAAATTCATACCTCCCTAGCAAAATGTATATGGGATCCTAAAAAGACCAGAACCTCGTACTGGAAACTAACACCCCCCCCCCAAGAACAAAGGGGGTTTGAACCTACCAGATTTTAAAACTTATTACTCTATTATCAACACTAACAGAATACTGAGAATAGGAGAGTATAACCCATCAGCAAAAACTTGGTCACTGCCATGGGTGATAATATACTACAGATACATCAAATCACTAGGCAACAATCCCAAAGTACTTCCCTTTTTGAACAAAAAAGATCTACAAGCGGACAAAATTATAGACCCTCTAAAACATTCTATAAACATAACACAAAAACTATTTCATTCATTAAACCTGGGGCAAGCTCTGATAACATTACAACCCCTCCATAAAAATCATAATTTAAAAATAAATAACAAGATGCTAGTTAGATTCCTTTCCCCGATTAAAAGAAAAAAAGAATACAAGATATCTACTCACTACTTAATTGTACTATTCAAGAAATGAGAAATAATCTGAATCTACCTGAGTCTTACATCATAATGCTTAGACAAATCAAAGAGATGTCTTCCAGTTACTTCCAAAACTTTACCATACCCAATAGTGACATGGAAAAATGCACTCTGTTCTGGGAGACTATCCCCTTGACAAAGAAAACTATAACAAACATACAAAATTATAGGGCAAATCAAATTCCAGAAAGACCTGCTTTTCTATAACTATTGGAGGAAAATACAACCATCCTTGGACGACCACCAGATACAAAATGCAATTAACCTAACACTGAAAAGCATACCCCTTAAAAAACTGTTGTACACACAGCTTATGATAAATAACAATGCATATTTCACACCTGCATTACTACACAAATTCAAAGCAACAAAATCACCATACTGTCCACACTGCAAGCATCAGATAGCAGATTTAATGCATATATTTTGGAGTTGCAAATGCATCTATAAACTCTGGAATTCACTGAAATTGCAATTACAAAAAGTGGGATATCAATCATCAGCATTTACATGAGAATTTACCATATTACATATTCACCCATCTAACTTCTCAGTAAAACAAGCAAACTCACTTATAACCATATTCTCATTAATGAAACTATATATAGCCCTCAAATGGATAGACTCTATGAACATCTCTTAGGAGGGATTAAGGAAAGTGGCTATTAAACACCTATTAGCTCACAAAATAGTAATGGATAAAAGAAACAAAAACAGCAAAACTCAAGCAACTTGGGAACAAACCTTCAATATCATACTAGCATAAAACATCATGCGCACTATAGATTAACGTGTTATAAGGGAACCTAGCAATATACCCACAAACTCAGAACAAAATATAGTATTGCAGACATTAATGTATTTGTTGTCTTTATATTGCTTAAACTTGTTTGGGAAAGCATCTATGTATATAGTGCAAATAGGTTTATTATATGACCTTCATGTTTCTATATTATCTACAATATACAACTTTCTCTTATGGTCATGTTGTAAATATGAAAATGTTTGTGCCTTTTATAAATGCAAAATGTAAATAAAAATTATTGAAAAAAAGAGAAAATAAGAGTTGTGGTGAGAAAAAAATGGATAACTTTAGTAACTTTGATGTGACATATAAACATTGATGCAGATGTTGGACTCTATTCTTTTAACTTTACTTTTAAGACTACCAACTCCTAAAAAAATACCTTATTTACTTTTAAGACTACCCAGCTCATAACAGTTGCACACTATAGTACAGATTGCAGTCAGCAATCCTTGATGTGTGCATATATTGCACATATCTGTGTACACATTATACAGATTATTTATTTATTTATTGTACATTTGTTTACCGGGAAAGTCCAACTGGGCATGGATCCCATTTTCAGCAGAGGCCCAAAAGCTCCACAAAGATTAGTACAGCAGATAGAGTAAATACAATGTAAATACAATACACATGTTAATAAAGTACATTACAGAGTCAAAAAGTTAATAAGGTGCAGTTTCAAGGTCAAGAAAAGAGCAAAAAATAAATATACTATAAGGAGCACATTGTGTTACAATAAACAATACAGTTGAAAGGACATTTTGTTCAGTCATTTGGTTACATTCATCAGTGGCTTAGTACAGAAAGCACAGATTGATTGATTAAGAGTATAAATAGTTGTTGCTTTCATAGAAGGTTAAAGTATGATATGATCTAATTAAGTGAAGCTACCCAGAGTCAGAACAATTACATAAGCAAGAACTATGTAAATGGGACTTGAGGAATTTTTTTAAATTATTTTTGTTTTTAGTGGTCCTAATATCTATGGAGATGGTATTCAATGCTTTTGCAACAGAAATGGAAAGCAAAGAGTCCCCAGAGCTATTGTTGCTTTTGCCTATGTCAGCCAGTGCTTTATTGGTGGATCTTAACAGGTATTTGTTACAGGAGGTATTAAGTAGACCTTGAAGAGCAGGAACTCTGTCAGGATAATATAGAATTTGGTGAGCTATTGTAAGTTGGGTATATGTGAGCAAGTTGTGTAATTCTTGCCAGTATAGTTGCTTGATTGCTTTGCGGTGATGTGTCCTGAAGGTTTAGTCATTAGCAAACAGTTATTTTATTATAGCGGGTGTTTAGTTTGTTAAAGTCTGCTTTGTTTAGGTTGATGATAATGGGGGAAACATAGATGAGTGTGCATAGTAGGTGGGTTTTGCGATGGTGGCTTTACTGTCATCGGTGAGGTATTTCTTACATCTATATAGGGTTCCAAGTATTTTATGGACTTTATTGTCTGTGCAATGTGCATATTGAATTTCATGTTGTGATCTATGATAACCCCTAGACGTTTGGAGTGTTGGACAAGTGTGATGGGGATGTTATTAGCTGAGAATATTGTGAATGGTGGTATGGGGTCTAAGGCTCTAGTGGGATAGAATATCATTAGCTGTGTTTTATTGAGGTTAAGTATTAGTTGAGAATTAGCTAACCAGGTTTCAACAGCCATAAGGGACTCGTGTCAATTCCTGGAGTTGGTGAAGTGATGGAGCAGAGCAGATTAGAGTGGAGTCATTGGCGTACTGGAGTAGAATGACATGCTGGGTAGCTTTGTGGAGTTGTTTAGTGAATATGTTGAGGCAAAGAGGTCCAAGAATAGATCCTCGGGGGACCCCTAGGGTGACAGGTAGGAGGGGAGATAAGGAGTTTTGCCATTTTACTGCTTGTTGGCAGTTGGTTAGATAGTCTTGAAACCACGCTAGTGTGGAGTGGCTGAGATTAAGACTGGAGAGAACAGAAAGGAGTTTGGGATGGGAGACAGTATCAAAGGCCTTGGAGAGATCTAGGAATACAGTGGATACTAGGTTACTATTGTTTCAGTGTTGGTTTACTGTGTTGGTATAACTAATACAGGCTATGGTAGCACTGTGATTGGGGCAGAATCCATGATGAGTGTTGGTTAGCAATTTATTAGTGAAAAGATAGTGCATTATTTGGGAATGCATAATTGTTTTGAGGATTTTAGATAAGGGGATAGAATGCTAATTGGACCATAATTAGATAATTCCACAGAGTTACCTCCTTTGTTGAGTGATATTATGTGCAAAATTTCCCACAGAGAAGGAAAGTGTTGTTTTGATAATGAGCAGTTAATGAGCATGGAGACTGGGTAAGGGATGGCTTTGGTTGCTATCTTTAGATATTCTGAAGGTAATTTGTCAGCAGCCAGAGTTGTGGGTTTAAGCATAATTTAGGTATTTATATATTGTGCTAGTTGGGACAGGCTGTAAGGAGAAGAGGTTTTCGTCTGCTGGTAAAGTAGATAGGTTTAGATGTGAAGTGGGTGAACTATTATTGGTGAGGGCTAGGATAATTTGGTGAAGTGTTTGTTGAATTGGGTGGCAATATTATTGGTGGTGGTGTCAATGTTAGGGGGTGGAGTATTGGTCTTGCCTGGTTGTAGGATTTTATTAATGGCAGCCCAGAATTTTTGTGGGTTATTTTTGTGTTTGGTTTAAATGACTATATAGTGGTTCTTTTTGTCTGTCCTAATTTGTTTTCTTTTTATTTTTTGGCTTTGATCCTTAGTTCCTAGTATGCCTGCATATTAGTTTGAGTTTTATTTTGATGCCACAAGTCCCATGCTTTATCTCTTTGTTTTAGTAGTAGACAGGTATGCCAGGAGGCATAGATGGATTTAGTTCTGACAGTTCTGATAGGGGCAAGTTGATTTAGAATGTTTAGGAAAACATTATTGAAATAGTCTACAGCACTTTCCAGGGGGAGAGATGAGAGTGGTCTCCCATTGCATTGATTAAGTACAGATATGAAGTCATGAGTTTTACAATTCTTTGTGTACCAGATTTGTTGCAGGGTGGAGGATTTTAATGGATTCACTTGGTGTCTAATTATAAAGATGGGAGGGTGGTTACTGAGAGTGTCTGTGAGGGAGCCTGAGAGGTAGGACTGAGATGGTCAATTAGTAAGGATCCAGTCAAGGATGTACTTCTTTTTTGATGCTTTATCTACCCATGTTGTGGTTTTGATTAGTTGAGATAGGACACACACATGCATGTCAGTGAGGCCCACATACCCACCAGCAGTCTCAGCCAGCAGGACTGGTGTAGATGGCCATAAAGAAAGGCTGGGCTAAGACCTCCAGTTGATGGCAGTGGTTAACAGCCCCCCTTCAGACCTACACAGACAGACTACTACAGGTATGGCAGTTGTATGTTAGTTCTGAAGGGTAAGAAGTCTGAAACTGAAATGTAGGCCAATAAAACCTAAGATCTGTACTCTACTGATATGCTTCCAGTCTGCATGATAGGTCAGAATACAAAATGAAATGGAAGCTAACAGAGTACCTGAAATACCAGTACAGTCATAGCAAATGTTTAAAGTCTTCAGGTGTGCCCCCCCCCACAATCCTTTGTAGAAATTCAGTAACATGTACATGTGAGGTGTAATAACAGTGGAGCACAGATTACCTGAGCTGGCCCAATCTACAGGATAGATTGTTGCATGTATACAATATGCAGGGGTCTGTGTGTTAGGTTGTTGTGTGCTTAATATTGTCTGGAAGTGGTTAACATGTAGGCATGGAGGGCCATGTCTTGGTGGCCTATGGCCACTACTGTTGATGACAGGGCTATGTTCTGACAACTGCAGTGCCAACCACAATGCTTCTCAGCAATACTCATGTCAGCAGTCATCCATGCTCACTGTCCAGATGTCAATATCTGCCACCGTCTGAAAGATGGACATGCCATGAATGTGGGCCCAGACACACACACATTACACAGGTGGAAGTACCCTAGACAGAGTACATAAAATGTAACTGTCAACTGCACAAAACTTTGGAATTGTACATATAGGTTAGTAGCACATTAGTTGTCTGTGTAGTATGGAATACTGATGTAGTCTGGCCAATCACTGGCAGACCACAAAAGGCATGATTATGAAGTAATGAGAGACTACCTATGTCCCCATGAGGCAGCATAAGGGGAAAGTCCCATGTATATCTGTGAGTCAGCTGCAAGAAATTTACATATCACACATGCACTCAGCTCACCCCACCATTAGCCACAGATTTATCACAGGTCAAATCCCTGCTGTTGGGAATGAGTACAGTATGACCCCCACTTCTGTATGGGAATACCCACAGAATGCAGCATGCTGAAGAGGTTCCCATGCAGGTGTATCCCTAGCTGTAAGCAGCACTCTGCCAGCATCCAGACCAATGGATTAATATGAACAGGAACAATTGCCTTTTGAACTTGGTCGACTTCTTCGAAACAGTCACCAAGGCCATTGATGAGGGAAAGGCAGTCCATACAGCCTACCTTGACCTTGCAAAGGCCTTCACACAATGCCCCACTGGTATTGTAGAAAACGTACCAGCTTAAATGTAAACCCATATGTCACAAGATGGGTTGCAAACTGGCTTAAGGACAGAACCCACAGGGTTAGAGTTGCTGGCGCTATGTCAGACTCCAAGCCAGTCACAAGTGGTGTCCCACAGGGCTGGGTCCTTGGCTATTGTTTGGCATCTACTTCAGAAGTACAGGCCAACATGGGAGGACTTTGGCTGACAAAGTTTGCAGACTACAAACTGGGCCATAGTGGAAAGTGCATCGGACACGGATATCCTTCAGAAGGGACTCACGGAAACAGATAGCTGGTGCCAGAGCCATGGCCTGAAGTTAAACAGCAAAAAATGTATAGTCATACCCTTGAAAAACAAGGTAACCCCAAGCTACCATATAGGTGGCAATCCACTAAGCACAGAAGAGGTTATCAGGGACCTGGGGACCCAGGTTGACAGTGGCCTTTCTTTTGACACTCATGTTGCTAAAGTGGTTAGAAAGACCTTCTACATTGCCCACCTGATCATGAAGGGATTCACATCCAGATCTAGTGAGGTCATTGTTCCCTGTACTCTCAACTTATCAGACCAATGATCGAAAGTACAATGCCCCATTCGGGATGTATCTCATCCGACATCTGCAGCAATTCGTGTGTCCCCAAAAGTTCCTCACCAAAAGGATAAGGGACTCCAAAATCTGTCATATGCTGCCAGATTGAAGAAACTCCAGCTCTATTCAGTTGCATACCGTGTGCTCAGCCCTGGCATGTGCCTGACATACAAGGCCATGCCCAACCCGGATTTAATGGACATGCTCCACCTCAAAAAATCCAAATCCACCAAAACCACTAGAGCAAGCAACTTAAACCTTAGCACGGATATAAATAGGACGTGCTGGAGGGATAGATTTATCACCAGAGACTCTATGCTGTGGAATAAAATGTCCATGTGAGGCAGAGCACCTCGCTGGCTCTGTTCAAGAGAAATCTTGACCTGTGGATGGGAGATCGTAGGTTTATCCCGGGAATCATCTCTGTGTCATTGCTGGGCAGAGGCACAACAAACTAATGGGCACAGTATTTTTTCATATAAGGGGTGAAGCCAAACATTTGGGCTAGGCTTATAAATGCCTTAGGGCAGATAGCCTAGTATAAACCTATGAACCTATGAACCTATGAACACCTCGCACACTTACCCTGTCAGCACAGGGGAATCCAGTGGCTAGCAGCCTGGGAATGTAGGAGTGACAGAATGCAATGGCCTGCTACAGATGGCTGACATCACTACCAAATGGCCTACAGTCCTCTGTCAAAGGCCTCTGCCTCACCCGTAGTGCCAATGTATGTTATCTCATGGGGCTCCAACTAACAACGTAATACAGTCAACAGAACACAAATGCAAGGCTATGTTGACAAATCCCAGTAGCATGCCCACCATGTCCTACTACATAAACTGTGGACCAACCCCTAAATACTGCTGGGATGAAGGGACAATTATAGGGATACTTCTCAGATATTACTCGCATAATGTTAGGAAGAGGATAGAATAAAAGAGCGGGGGTGTAGAAGCATGGAAGTCATGGAGTGTATGAAGTCTGAAACTCTGATGTGTGCCCATACTACCCCTGCCTGCAAACCCAGTAATGGGTGGTGACAAACATGCTTGTAAACCACTATGTGAAGGGGAACTGACCAGATATATGAGCCCTGCCTCTGTGTAACCTGGGTGAATCTGTACAGCTGAGAGGTATGGCTACAGCAGGATATGACCATTCTGTTATATCGATTTATGTACAAGAAGGGGATCCTCAGCCACCATAGTACCGAGGTGCTGGACCATTTACACAGACCTATCAGCAAGTGTCTGCAGCTACCCCTCCAGAGTGGCATGAGTGTGCAAGAATATGTAGGCTGCAGACCACAGTACTGCACACAGCGTCATTCATCTTGTATTTCCCAGGAAATATCTGTGAGCAAATAAGTATACCTGTCAGTAGTTGATGACATAATACAGCACAGTGTAAAACAGTTCATATTTCTGAATATCTCTGCTAACACCAACCATGTAACACAAGCAGTACAGACATCAATAGTTACAGTATCCCACTATCTGTCACCCATTGTGAATCCATATTGTCAACCTATCTACATATATACTGCAGAAACAGGTTGCTAGCTGTAGGTGTAGAACACCAAACCCTCGACTGGAGTACAACCTGCCTGGAATGGATTCACACACTCAATACAGAAGGTCATACTGGGCATGCTCCTACACTTTGAAGCCCATGTCTGACAACACAGTGGACTATACATATCTGTAAGGCACAGATGTCTCTGCACACACACCACATTGTACACCATTCATGCTTTGCACACACATTGGATAGGAATATGCACACATATCCAAGGCCAACACACTATAATATGTCAAACATACACACACACAGAGATGTGGGAGAGAGAGACAGACAGTGACAGAGAAATTTCCATTATGAGGCCTGTCCCACCCACCACACATCCAATTGGCCAATATCACATGATGTGCTGATGTCAATCACTGAAGACATTCCCTTTGGTAGTCCTCAGTCCCTATAGTGTCTGTGGTGCTTGTGATAAGTGTGTAATATGATAGTACAAATCAGTATTCATCTAGCATTTTTATACCCAGTCCTGTCAAATATAAAGTTGTGTGTGACTGAGTGTGTGTATGTGTGTGTGTGTGTGTGTGTGTGTGTGTGTGTGTGTGTGTGTGTGTGTGTGTGTTTCCAGGGGAATTATTTATGGCCCATTCACACACACACTGCACTTCCCTTGCCCATGTTAGCACTCTTGCTTTTAGTCTCCTTGAAATAACCCTCTGGACAAATCTCATCCCGATAAACTGTGTGGCGCATGTGATACATGTGTAATACTGTAGCATAGAAAACTAGTTAGGAAGGAGTTCTAAACCCAGATATAGCAACTGTGTGTGTGTGTGCGTGTGTGCGTGTGTGTGTGTGTGTGTGTGTGTGTGTGTGTGTGTGTGTGTGTGTGTGTGTGTGTGTGTTTGTGTGTCTTTGATTATACCTGATTTTATGGACATTGAAACTTACTACTCTCCCCTTACCCTTCCTTTAGCACTGCTGCTGATGTTAGTCACCTTCAAAGATACCTTTGGACACTTCTTCAACACACAAGTTCCATGGCACTTGTGATAACTGCATAATACTATAGTGTAGCATACTAGGTAGGTAGTACTTCTAATCCCAGACATGGCAACTGTGAAACTGTGTGAGTTTGTGTGAGAGAAAGTGTGTGCGTCTTTGATAACACCCAATTGTATGGACATTAACACTTACTCTCCCCTTACCCCTCCTTTAGCACTGCTGCTATCAGTCACCATCAAAGATACCTTTAGACAACACTCTAACATATAAGCTCCGTAGTGCTTGTGATAACTGCATAATACTATAGTGTAGCATACTAGTTAGGTAGGAGTTCTAATCTCAGACATGGCATCTGTGAAACTGTGTGTTTGTGTGTGAGAAAGTGTGTGTCTTTGATGATACCTGCTTTTATGGACATTGACATACACCCCTCTCCCCTTACCCCTCTTTTAGTACTGCTGCTGATGTTACTCACCTTCAAAGATACCTTGGCACAGCTCTCCAGCATGGAAGCTCCATGGCGCGTGCCATAAATGCAGATCAATGTAGTAGCAGTAACTATATAGGCATGGGTTTGAATCTCATCCATGGCAAGTGTCTATGTGTGTGTATATATTTGTCTGTAACCATTAGATTTTGGCCTCATTTAGACCCAGTACACATCTCAGGTCCTGACTTTAGCAGTCCTGCAGATATCATCCACCTTAGAAGTACCCGTTGCCAACCCTACACCACGTAAGTTCAGTGGTACATGTGGTAAATGTGTAATGTAATGGTCCATAAAGATTGATAGATAGAGGTTTGAACT
This sequence comes from Protopterus annectens, assembly GCF_019279795.1. Classification (NCBI taxonomy): domain Eukaryota; kingdom Metazoa; phylum Chordata; order Ceratodontiformes; family Protopteridae; genus Protopterus; species Protopterus annectens. The sequence continues at coordinate 229,948,134 of NC_056729.1, read as the reverse complement.
TCACCCCTGGCAAATGTAAATGTGTGTGTCGGGTAAATGTATTTTTGGGATCTCTCACCCACTACATCACCCAATGCCAGTATTTATAAGGGCTGGTGATGTTCCTCACCTTAGAAGAACCTTGGAACAACATCCATCATATAAGCTCCGTGGCATATGCGATAAATGTGGTACACTATATTCGCAATATATAGCTAGGTAGGGGTTTGAATCTCAATACTGACAAGTGTCTGTCATCAGTATCTGATGTGGGGGTTGCTGTGATTGTGAAATAACAGGATCCATTGTGGGATGGGTTTTGCTAAATTATTATTTTAAGGACCTAGTATATGTCACAATGTCCACCTTACAAGGCCAACAGATGTCAAACACTGGAGAGGTTGATGTAGACAATCCATAGCCCTACATGTGACAGTATGGATTGGTGAACAATATAGGCAACCATGCTATTACTCAGAGAACACTCTCCACCCATGTCTCATACACAAGCACAGTTGGCTAGGCAACAGCCACTATATTGGTAGTTCCCTGCATATTGCTTCATAGATAGTAACCACGGTGTGATTGCAGTGGACTACATGCCTGTTGACCACAACAGTGGCACTGACATCAGAAAGTACTTTGATGTGTTACATCTCCTGACTGAGTGTGTGTTATCCAGCAAAAAAAAGGACATGGCACCCTGTTCCATCCCCTCAATAGCCAAATACATGTGTACATTGGCTCTTTTTTCATGTTCCCCATTGGACGCCTCCAACAACTGTAGAGTCTGCAAACTTAACCCACAGTGGGAATACCATGCCTTATACACATACCCTGTATGGACAGATGCCACTAACTCCACTGAATACCCATATCATTATGTCAATGTAGGCATAAGCACAACTTCAGTTACATAGTCAGATCTCACCAAATGAGGTCAGGAATGCTACATCAGAAGATAACAATCTGTCCACACAACATGCCCCAGAGATCTCAAGTACACTTCCACACATCAAAGAACATGCATGTGGGACATGTGCACAACTCAGACACTGTCCATGTTATGGAATATAGATCACATACATGGGAAGCAGTGCACATCACTGCCCACCCACAATAGTAACCCAGATGAGTGGATGGTGAATACAATACCCACCCCTGGAGACCAGTCCAGGGACTACAGCTCTGAGCCACACTGGGGACTATTGTCATGTGGCCTGATGCCAAGCTATTTCCTTGGCCTAGCCATGTTGAGCCTTCAGGCCTTTCACCTACTACACACCTATGAAGCAATGAACCTATGGATCTCAGTACTGGCAAATGTGTGTTTGTGTGTGTGTGTGTGTGTGTGTGTGTGTGTGTGTGTGAGTGTGTGTGTGTGTGTGTGTGTGTGTGTGTGTGTGTGTGTGTGTGTGTGTGTGTGTGTGTGTGTGTGTGTGTGGAGATGAATGATTTTGAGGCCATTCACACTCACTACACCTCCCATTGCCCCACTTTAACATGCCTGCTGATGTCAGTCACCTTGAAATAACCCTTTGGCCATGTTTCTGCCCTATAAGCTCTGTGGCACTTGCGATAACTGCGTAATACTGTAGTGTAGGAAACTAGTTCAGTAGGAGTTTTTATCCTGGTCCTGCCAACTGTGATAATGTGTGTGTTTGTGTGAGAAATTGCATGTGTGTCTTTGTTGACACCTGATTTTATGGACATTCACAATTACTACACTTCCCTTACCCCTCCTTTAGCAGTGCTGCTGTCACTCACCTTCAAAGATACCTTTGGACAGCTCTCCAGCATGTAAGCTCCATGGTGTGTGCAATAACTGCATAATACTGTAATAGCAGTACATAGTCAGGTATGGGGTTGAAACTCAGTACTGGTAAGTGTGTGTGTGTGTTTGTGTGTGTCATCAGTATCCTGCTGGGGTGATTGTGTAGTGACAGCATCCATTGCAGTGTGGGTTTTGCTACATTATTATATTGAGGACCTATATGTCCCAATGTCCACATTATAAGGCCATCAGTTTTCAAGCACTGTGGTTTTTCAATCCAACCTA
>NC_056729.1:229844668-229864870 GCF_019279795.1 Protopterus annectens | reverse complement strand
CCCCCATCCTCAATAGCCAAATAAATGTGTACATTGGCTCTTTTTTTCATGTTCCCATTGGGCCTCCAACAACTGTAAAGTCTGAAAACTTAACCCACAGTGGGAATACCATGCCTTATACACATACCCTGTATGGACAGATGCCACTAACTCCACTGAATACCCATATCATTATGTCAATGTAGGCATAAGCACAACTTCAGTTACATAGCCAGATCTCACCAAATGAGGTCAGGAATGCTACATCAGAAGATAACAATCTGTCCACACAACATGCCCCAGAGATCTCAAGTACACTTCCACACATCAAAGAACATGCATGTGGGACATGTGCACAACTCAGACACTGTCCATGTTATGGAATATAGATCACATACATGGGAAGCAGTGCACATCACTGCCCACCCACAATAGTAACCCAGATGAGTGGATGGTGAATACAATGCCCACCCCTGGGGACCAGTCCAGGGACTACAGCTCTAAGCCACACTGGGGACTGTTGTCATGTGGCCTGATGCCAAGCTATTTCCTTGGCCTAGCCATGCTGAGCCTTCAGGCCTTCACCTACACACCTATGAGCAATGAACCTATGGATCTCAGTACTGGCAAATGCGTGTTTGTGTGTGTGTGTGTGTGTGTGTGTGAGTGTGTGTGTGGAGTCCGCAACGTGTGTGTGTGTGTGTGTGTGTGTGTGTGTGTGTGTGTGTGTGTGTGTGTGTGTGTGTGTGTGTGTGTGTAGAGTGAATGATTTTGAGGCCATTCACACTCACTACACCTCCCATTGCCCCACTTTAACATGCTTGCTGATGTCAGTCACCTTGAAATAACCCTTTGGCCATGTTTCTGCCCTATAAGCTCTGTGGCGCTTGTGATAACTGCATAATACTGTAGTGTAGGAAACTAGTTCAGTAGGAGTTTTTATCCTGGTCCTGCCAACTGTGATAATGTGTGTGTTTGTGTGAGAAAGTGCATGTGTGTCTTTGTTGACACCTGATTTTATGGACATTCACAATTACTACACTTCCCTTACCCCTCCTTTAGCACTGCTGCTGTCACTCACCTTCAAAGATACCTTTGGACAGCTCTCCAGCATGTAAGCTCCATGGTGTGTGCAATAACTGCATAATACTGTAATGGCAGTACATAGTCAGGTACGGGGTTGAAACTCAGTACTGGTAAGTGTGTGTGTTTGTGTGTTTCATCAGTATCCTGCTGGGGTGATTGTGTAGTGACAGCATCCATTGCAGTGTGGGTTTTGCTACATTATTATATTGAGGACCTATATGTCCCAATGTCCACATTACAAGGCCATCAGTTTTCAAGCACTGTAGAGGTTGTTGTAGACAATACACAGCTATATATGTGTACTGCCATGTGTAATGACTATGTGACAGTATGAATTAGTAAACAATATAGGCAACTGTTATAATACCTAGATACCACTCTCCACCTATGAATCATACACAAACATGCTTGGCTCTTTCTCCCTTCCTTTCTTACTTTCTCTCTGTCTCTCTCTCTCTCTCTCTCTCTCTCCCTCTCTGATAGATGTGGAAAATACATCTGTTTTGCATAGTCAGCAGCTTAACTTTTGTAGGTAATTCTCATGATCAGCTGATGGCCTGTGCATGAATTGGAGTCCCCCACTTGCTAATTGCATGTGGAACAGCTGTGGTATCATTCCTATAGCCAGTTGCATGGAAACACACTCCTATAACTAAGCACTTAATGTGGGTGTTGGCCCTTTTCCTTCACTGTGAGCAGGACTTCATGTGGGTGCCTGACAAACAGCATCACAGAGGGTAGTTGGAAATACCTCTTACAACATTCACTGTAGAGATAGGCCAACAAACAGGAGGGGATGTTCCAGACATGGGGACAGAATGTAAATATTGCTGTTTTACATTTAAAGTAATATTGGTTTAATAGGGTTTGTGTGGATATGGCTGTTCTGAATGATTTAAAGTCTGGCATGACAATGTTATATGGTTGAGGAAACTCTCACCTGTAAGGCTTATCTGCAGACAGGCCAGAGTATGGAGTCTTAGATGTGGTGTGTTGCTCACACATTTCCTGTCTTTAGAAATGCAGTGGAATACTCTGATGATTGCAGTCAGTAAATGGTGACATCTATGTGTGTTACTGACTTCATATCCCTCAGAGTGATATGTCACAACAAACCTTGTTACACCAGCAATGTTCTCAGTTTATCACAGCAATATGTCAATATTGGCCCTGTGTTTGTGTCTCTGTCCCCAAAGTCTGTCACCCTTTGTCCATAGGTCATGCAGTAAGAGGTACATATGTACAGTATATCATTATTTATTGACATCATTCCTGATAACAAGCCAGTAATATATCAGACTGCCAGACATGTTATGTATAGTAGGCCTTATATTTAAAGACAAAACCTGGACATTCTGTTGTAGTCTGTATAATAGTGAGGTCTGTGTACTTATGGTGATTGTTGACAGAGTGTCAGTATTGTGTAGCAGTGTATTGTGAATATGTTGCTTGGCCTGTGTACAGACTGTGGTAGATGTCAGTGTCCTTGGTCCTGTTCTATCTGACATTGCATGCTGCTCCAGTTTCTGGTACTCTATCGGCATATATGTTTGTAGGTCCAGACTGAGATATGTTGCATACCACAGTCAGGCATCAGACTACACTGTGAATTGGGCCAGTATATGTAGGGTTGTGTGTGAGTGGCAAATATGAGGATGGTTTGGTTCACACAGTCAATACACTGTACTATTAATTAGGCTTACCATAATGTGACTGTGACTGTGTTGAGATTGGTTGTGGGTATGCACTTTCCCACTGGTGTCAGTTACTACGTGCTGTTACATGCCTGTAGTGCCTGCTATATTTGCAATTACATGTGTATTCCCCCATAGGAAACTTAGATCAGTGTTGTTGCAGTCTGTTTGTAGTTTACATGGTGCTTGGTGACATGCCTAGCAACTCAGTGTATTTACCTAGTGTGATATTATGTTCAGATATTTGTCAGATGTTGCCTGGCCACCATACGTGTTGTGCATTTCTGAAAAAGCAGGGGGATGCTGTGAAGATGTATGTCACTAACTAGTGGGAAGTATGTGGGCTTGGGACCTCTGCTCCTCCAGTTAATATGTGTTAGGCCAGACATGAGGGTGCGAATGCATCAACTGTGTGAGCTTTTCTACTCCAGTATTTGTGTTATAGCCTTATTTTCATAGCTGTAAACATCCCCTTTGTCAGGCTTGGTCCACACGTCTTGCACTAATGAGTTCTGTGTATACCTCTGGACTGACCAGATTGTTTCAGACTGTCCATGTTAATTGGTCATATTTCTGCTATGTTACACAGGATCATTACTGTGATTTGTGTTGCACTTCACTATAATGATTTTATGATGTCTGTCAGAAGAGCCTTCCTACACAACATGTCTGTTGACACAACACCAGTTACTGTAGCACATTCTACATTTATAACTGCAATACTTACATGATGTTCTCTTGCACTAAGAGGTTGTGACTTATGCTGTTGAGGTATGACTCCACTACATGCTATGGGCATATGTTATATATACATACATATATATATATATATATATATATATATATATATATATATATATATATATATATATATATATATATATATATATCTGTGTGTGTGTGTGTGTGTGTGTGTGTGTGTGTGTGTGTGTGTGTGTGTGTGGATGTATACATATATCTATATCTATCTCTCTCTCTCTCTCTCTTTCTATATATATATATATATATATATATATATATATATATATATATCCTTGTTATGTGTAAACATGAGTGTTGTATATACCTTCTCAAATGTATCCCACCATATTTATCTGATATGTGTATATTTAGATATAAAAACATGACTCATTCAACACTATTTTCACTAACAAGTAGTAAACAATTGTAGTAGTCAAAGCAATTGGTCACTACTATTCAGTACATGTACTGAATGATATATTTGAACAAGCAACATACATTTGAGCAGCTCAGATGGCTTAGTGGTTAAGTGCTGTGACTATAGTCTACAGGATCCTGGGTTGAAGACCTGCAAGGGCTGTTATTTTGTTGCTAGGCAAAACAAGGACTGTTGGATACAGAGTGGTTAAGGCAGTTTTGAGGAGCTTTAAGTAGGTTTGCACGACAGTAAGCAGTGCTAACATATGGTTAAATGAAAAGACACTTACACTGTGTAGGCTTCGGTTACCAGTGAGCAAATCTGCTTAGCATTTACATTTAAGCAATGCTTACACCTGCTAAGTATAGCTCAACCCTGGTGACCAGTGATCACATTCCAGTCTGATCAACGAGCATGGCAATGACATCTTTAATAAGTATATTTAATTCCATGTACATAACATGCTTCAATGTGCTGTCATTACAGTAGCAAGGGGTGTGAGTATACTGTATGGGACACCTGAGTATACATGGCTAGTACTGCAATCTTTTCTCTTTGTATGTGTTTCATACACGGGTAGTATCCCATGTTATATGTAGTCACACTTACATGTATTGTATCATTACATTGCTACTTTTAACAGTGCTTTTCCAAGTAAAAGTATATTGCAGATTGTAGTACTGGAACCATACGTCCCCTGCATGCAAAGCTGGACTCTGAGTACTGACTATCATGTTCTTGTGTTGTAAGCTGTATGTTATTAAGTATCTCCTATTGGATATTGATCTGATATGTGGATATTAACTGCAGACTACTATGTGTTTAGGACATGTCATTTAGGGCTGCTGTCATGTAGTAATGGCATACCTATCAATGTCAGTTGTCTATCTGTCAAAACATTCATGCTAATGCATAATCTGCTGGCTAGCTGATTTCTGTCTGTCCTCTGCACAGATGTACAGATGTCAGGTATCCATCTTGGCTGCTTAAAGGCAATCTATGCCTGACTGACACTGACATGTCTTCCCAACTGTGTTCTGAATGCAACAGCTAGGAAACCCTCCCTGTATGCACTACATGTCATGGATACCTCAACCAGACTACTACAGTCAACAGAACATGCTTGGGTACAGGTCTCTAACCCAGACACTGGCCATGTTATGTAATATACGTTGCATACATGTCAATTGGAGAACCTCACTGGCCCTCTGCAAGAGAAAACCAGATGATTGGATGTTGAATTTAACTGTCACCCTGGGGATCACTCAAGTGCCATTGGCTGATAGTTGGCCTGCTGACAAATGTCAGGTGGCATGATACCAGTGTAGCCACATGCCCTACTCTTCTCATCTCTCCATGGACATCAGACTGGTACACACCTAAGAACACCTGCACCTATGGACCTCAGTACTAACAAATGTATCAGTGTGCATTACTGAGAATAACAGTGTCTGTGTGCTTGTAAACTTGTAGTTGAAAATATTCTGAGGGCTTTCTCACCCACTACAACCCCCATTGCTATACTTAGAAATGGCTGCTGCTAAAATTGACATCAAATGTACCTTGTTACACTCTTCACCCTATGGGCTACCTGGAGCTTGCAGTACCAGCATAACACTGTTCTACAAATGGGTAGATAGGCATGGGCTACCCTCTGGGACCTGGCAAGTGTGTGTATGGTTGTGCAAGTGTGTGTGTGAGTGTGCATATTTGTAGTAGACAGCATTCTAAGGCCACATTCTCCAAATACAATAAACCTTGACACACATTATAAGGAATAGTGATGTTGCTGACATTAGGAGAGCCATGACAAACCCTCACCCTACTATCCCTCTGGCATGCGCAATAAATGCATATCCCTGTAGTAGCACTGATTAGATAGACAAGGGTTTGTATTGCTGTCCTGGTCAATGTGTGATTGTGGGTATGTCAGAGCATTATCATGGGTTTCAGTGAGTACAATATCCAATGTGGGGTGTGGGTGCTGGGTATACTGTCTTTATACCATGGTACCACCAGTAAATGTCCCAAGGTCCACTGTATGAAGACCGCTGTCACCATCAACCATACAAGTAACTGATTAGACCATCCAGCCCAATGATGCATGTGCTGTGTGCAAAACCTCTGTAACAGAATAAACTCACTGACAAGGTAGTTAGCACTGCTAAACCCAGTTCTGTCAAATGTGTCTATTACTGTATGTGTTTGTCAATGTTTATACAACAGTATGTCATACAATGTATTGTTCTTTAACACCCAGTACATTCCCGATTACCATACTATACAAGGCCTGGTGATGTTCTTCACTTAACAGGAAACTCTGGACACACCACACTCTAAAAGCTCTGTGGTGTGTGCCATTAAGGCCAAACACATTATTAGCAATATGTACCTATGTAGAGGTTCTACTCTCAGTGTTTCCAAGTAAGTGTGTGCGTGCATGTGAAGGGATCTACTTCAATTTGCAGAAAATATATGTCCTAGGAGATCATTTGTCTGAGAAGTAACTGGCAAAAGGTAACATTTCAAAGCAATCATCTTGTGGAAATACAATCAATCAAAACTAGTAGTGGATGTGTAAATGCCTTCTTCCCCAATGTACAGATGTACAGCAATACTGTAGTTGGTATATATACATGGGTATGGGTATGGCTATTGTGGGCACAGCCACCCACATTGGGGTTATTGCTGTGTGTATCAACCTGCTTAGTGTGCCGTTATACTGTACAGTTTATGTTAACAGGTTACATATTTGTTAATAACACTATGTGTGTTTCTATACCACCCCACACCCTCCAAATTGGGAGGCTATGCCATCTATGTTTACCAACTCCAGGACTGCACTACAATTGGGTAGAGGACATATACCCTGCCAATACCATTGTCAATGACATTAAACTGGCGGACTGATGATTTACTGATGTGATGTTTGGCAATTTTGTCTTGGTGGAATTACATAGGCCAAAATGAGCTCACTGCAAAAATGAGGTACATCCATCATCAACACCAAAGCCTCTGTGTGTGTTTTATTCACAAACATTTGGTGTGCGCCACCCAGTACAATTACCATTGTCCACTGTAGAAGAGCTGCTTACATCAGCCTTCATGCACTCACCTGTATACATCCCTCAGACCTATCAGCCATGTGGCACATACAGTAACTGTTATACAGACCTGTTACCTGTGTTTGGCTGTACCCGGGATATGACACAGTCAATGTGTCACCACAGTGCCACACTCTTTGTAGGAAAGGGCAGCAGACCGACATCCTGCTGACACATAGACACCTAGAACACAAACAGAATGCATTATGGAGACCACAAGCAGTCAGTGTTAATAAAAACTATAATGCATCATGGCTGGACAGCTACACACCTTGACGTGTAAGCATTAATTATTCCAGCTGAAAACACATTAAACAGCATTACATTGCTAAACCTTAGTACATTCACCCTGTGCATCAGAACCGTATTAGCATCTTCCTGCATCGATGGTATGGCTGACAGGGATGTCACACAGGTATCATCATATGCACAGGGTGTGCTGCATGTTTTCCAGAGGGCTGGGTTGAGCCATTTGGTTAATAACATGTGTGTGGGTTAGGGGGTTCTTTATTACATGGGCTATGCAGACATGGTGTCGGTAGGTATGGAGGTGCCCTAGCTGTATTGGTGATGTGCGTGTTTGTGTGTGTGTGTTTGTGTGTGTGTGTGTGTGTGTGTGTGTGTGTGTGTGTGTGTGTGTGTGTGTGTATGCACACATTTCTCCCATGTGACTGCCCTATACAGGAGTTTGTTGGACAACTGCAGACCGTACATGGCAGGGTGTACAGTTCACAGTGACTGGCCACGGACATGGGAACTGTGCCTTCCAGGGGTTCCATGGGCACTACCAGGCAGAATCACAGATAGGTACCCTCCCCTGATGATGACAATTGTCTGCTGGATCCGTGTCCCTCTTGGGACCAGCCAGGACCAAGTGCATGTGGCCTGCCATGTTGTGGTGTGGACAGCACCCCCACTGCAGTGCTGGTGCTGGTACTACCACTACGGCAGGGTTTATGAGTTGTTGCACATTCATGGACACCTCCACCTGTTGGTGTTGTTGACCTACGTCCACGTGGCTGACACCCTACTCCCACCACATGCTGTACCACAACACCACATGGTCGATGATTCCCACCATCTCACCCCACCATCTATCCACGACCTCTGCAAAATAAAGGTGGGCACCTGCAAGATCACAAATGTTGTCACGTACAGCAGGGAGAGTAGCCCTCTGGAGCCTCGGACTATCTCTGGTGTAACATTCCATACATGCCTGTGCCTCCATGATAGCCCAAAACATGCATCTGGTGACACCTGCTGTGGCACTTCTGCCAGGGGCATGATGGCCAGCAGCCCTCCTACGAGCACCCAAGTACATCTGCCTGTGTTGTACCTCACCGTTCATCTGGCTATGTCTGCTGTGTGCTGACACACTTGCCATAGTCACCACACCTTCCTTTTCCATGCCACCACCCTCTAACCGTTCCTCATCTATGGCCACTGGTGATAGGGTATGTATGGGCATTGTGACTGTGTGCAGGGATGGGGTGGATAAAAGTGGGATGTCAACCAATGGCACAGAGTCAGCCCCTGACAACCCTGCCTGTGCCTCACTATGCCTATCATCATTGTCAGAGTCCATATGGACACTGACATCAGTTTACCTGCAGGAGGGACCCTGACCCACCTCAATAACTGTGATGGGCAGACAAGAAATGCAAATTAAGACGTGTACATCATGGTTTACTTTTACACACACAAACATGCACACACACACTTGCTGGTGAGGTGCAGAAAGATACTTCACAGACCTCTCATTACCCAACTGTCAACATGCATGACATATGGCACTCAACATCATGCACTGCAGCCATATCCAATCCACGTTACCAACATTATACATGTCTGTGATGCATGAGTTGCGTTAGTAGGTGATGTCCCTTCCTCTGAACACACTGCACCCATGTACACAGTATTCCTGTGCACCTGTACAGCACACTGGCATGTACTGTGCACCATACCTCACAAGTGTAAACACCATTGCTGAATGTGTATATGTTTGGCAGTTATGTTTGCTCTGTTGCTCACAGCCCCTATGTGTTTGTCTGACACATACCTGGGATGATATGAAGACTGATGTCAGTAATTAATGCCTGTCCTTTCAGTTGCAGATCTCATCATCAGCAGTGCATGTATGTGCAGTAAAATCCAGTTACACTGACAACCTTCAAAGCTTAATGCAGATATGAGGAGTGTACACACCCTTGTTGACATGCAAGCCTCTTCTATGATATGCAGTGGGGCCACAATACTGCATTTGTTAATATTACACACACCTGATATGTGACATATGACCTGTGCAGTCCAATGCAGTATCAAACAAATGTGTTAGTCATGCAGATGCTGAATGAGATGCATACAATATGTGGTTTGCATAAGTGTGCACACTTTAACACAATGGTTTGTTGAAGCATCTGTTAAGTGAACTACAATAGTCACTATTCCTAGAAGGGGTATACTAGCATGGCCCATCTTCACTTGCCATTATTTGGTCATCTGCCCTACAAAAGTCTCCCAACTCTGCCAGATTGCAAGGTCATCTCATGAGCACAGCCCTTGGAGGTTACACAGTGGCTTCACTATTGCTGTAGAGTCAGGGTTATGTCTGGCACCATTCATAACCTTCACTGTGTTCAGATACAGCCATTCTTAGCAAGCTTTGTATATATGCTTCAGTTCCCTGTTGTGTTTCAAACCAACACCCCTCCCCATCCTCAGCCTTATTGCAGATGCTTGACAACTATGGGCCACATATGAGTGTTATTTTGCAGTGTTCCAAATACCGAACACCATGTGTTCCAGCCTAGTTCCAGCTTAATGAACATCAAACCTAAAGGTGTACACTGGCACCAGCAAGCTAAATATTGGGGATTGTAGCCCTGAGATGGGGTGAGGTGGTGCTTGTGCACCACACGTATCATTATGAATACTGTCTATAGATTTGAACTTTGGTCTCATGACACCATTACACATTGCAACACATGCCTTTGGGAGATTTGATGTTATGCTTGTGCTACCTGTAGAGAGCCCTGGATGATGTATCATGTGGGACAACTCTTCTATCTGATTACCCTAACCCATAGGCCACACTTATGCAGAATCCAGGCAATTGTTGACAAAGGTACTGCACAGGCAGTACTTGCTAGACATTCCTGCAAGTCCCTCAGTGTTGCTGCATGTTTCTGGGCAGCCTCCATGACCAGTTTGCAACATGTTTTGTCGTCTATTTTGGATGGGCATCTGTTTATTTTCCACATCAATATTGTCCCATACTTTGTACACACATACATGACTGTCTGCAGTGTTTGCCATGATATATGCAATGGTGAGGTAAGGTTACTTTTCCCACTCCTGAGAGCTACCTTTCAGATATGGGATCCTTTTCATGGTTTGTAAGATCTGTGCAAGCCACGGCTGCCTCTGTTGCAGGTGAGTGGGCAAATGTCATGGACATACTACTTGGACAGTAGACCATGACTTGGTGTGACACTGAGGCCCTGTACTTGATGGAAGGTGTGTATTCAATAAGAGTGAATGCTGTCACTACATCACAAGCTGCATCCACAATATCTTATTTGTAGTCTGTGCACACATATACTTCCAGTGTTTGTTAAGGTATGTATTCCTCATATTTGTTGTCTTAACATAGGATTCCATATTACACATTCATTGCGCATGTTATGATCACATTACAAGTTGTAAAAGGTGTGGAATGTGGTATTGTGATATGCTGTTGTGTAGATCTGTAACAGTTGCCACTGTAATAGTGGTGTATACACTGTTATAGCCACTGTACAAGGGTAATGTTTCAGACATGTCCCTACTGTAGGCCATTTGTTCCACCATTATGTTCATCTCTGTCCACACATCTTGCACTGACAGGTTGTTAGGTATACTGCAGGACTCTTACATACCCTTCAGATATGCCAAAATGGTGACCACTGTAATGCAGTGCAATTAACATCAACAATAAGTGAACATGTACAGCATGCATTATGGGTAGGTGTGTTAAATGTGTGCATGGCAAATAGCATGGCCATAACATGGCCGGTGTATTGGCAAACTTGAACAAAACAACTCCATACTCAACAGCTACAGGCTGCTACCCCAGTTGTATACCAGAGGGACGTAATAGTTGTGAGACAGAAATAATGTCAGTAGCCACACCTGTGGCATTGGTACAGGGTGGGAGCAACATTTAAGCACATTGACAGTACAAACTCACAATACTAGAGATTATGAACATCTGTTCATTACTACACTGCAGCAACAGACTATCTTATCTGATATATGCATGTATATACTTTACAGATGAAAATGGATAAGAAACAGTGGTCTAGTAATGTTCCCTGGGGCCTTACCTACATGCTCTTCGTCCATTGTGTGGGTGGAAACCAAATCCACAATGCTGTTTTCAGCCTGCAGGCTTGGCTGACAGGCTGATGCCCCAAGGCTGGCGAGGAGCTCCTCAGCATGTGTCAGTGGGGGCTGGATGGTATGACCTCCACCTGTGGCTAGCTGTTTCCTCCTAACTGCAGCAGCATGCTGATGGGCATGGCGTATATGATCTGGAGTGTGGGTGATGTGCATATCTCCCCTGTACTAATGTTGTGGACAGGGCGCCATTGTTCCCACCTATCCCGTCTGATGCAGGCTGCCTGTATCCATGGCATGTGTGTATGAGGTGTGTTTTACCCTAGTACAGGTTGACATGTGTTACTGGCTCTGAGACTGTATACATATGTGTTGACATGGTTGCAATTGGCCTTGGTGGTTTGGATATGTCTGATTTCTAGTCATAGTCAGCCTTACAGGAAGCCACCAGTGAACATACATGCTTGCTCAGATAGAGGTGCACTTGCTTCCAAGTTGTGGTCTGCATGTATGTGTCACTGTACAGCCACTATAGCAACCTATTATGTGCTTTGTGTCTTGGTGCTGTCCACCAAGGGGGATTACCCTATCATTGGTGGAGGATGGTTGTACATGTAAGGTACTGCTGATTCCATATAGATACAGTGGATATGAAGTGTACACATCCCCGTTACAATGCATGGTTCTTGTGCAATTGGAACATGACCCCACAAAAGCACGTCAACACAATCCCTACCTGTGATGTGTCCTATAGCCTGCTCAGTTCAATGGGGAACGTAACAACCTGTCCAGTGAAAACATATGGGAATTAATACTCAGTACAGTAAGACAGTTGGATGTGTGTGCACACCCTTATACTATGTTGTGTAAACACTTGCTGAGATGATTACAGCATCCATTTGTCTTGGTTTGTACTCTAACGACATATCACATCTTCACTTGGCACTGGTTGCTCACCTTCCATGAAACAACTTTGTTTCTTTTTCAATAGAATTTTACAGGTTATGGGTCACATTTGAGGTGGGAAATGTTTTGACATGACTTTCTGTGGTGAGCTAATCGAAGGAAGGACACACAGCAAACTCGGAGCTACAATATATAACATTAAGTATCCTGTTTTTTGTTTATTTTGTTCTTTATTTCTTTGTTGTTTATAGCACTTTGTGTACTGTGTATTTTTTCTAGCTAGTTTCACTGTGTGTGAGGTATTAACTGGAAATTGTCCACTCTTATTAAGCATCTGTTGGGTTGTTTGTTTATGATAACTTGTTGCAGTTAAACTCTTTTTTTCTAGTGGCTCCTTTAGCTGTTTAAAACTTTCATTTAAAGGCTCACTGCTGCTTTTCAGCTGTGAGTAACATTTCTGCAGTTTGTTCTAAGTAGTGGGGATATTTGTAGCATTTCCATATTCAGGCTTGTATTTGGGCCTAGTGTTTGTGGAGGCTGTGTGTCTGAGCACATAATTCAGGGACATCTTGTTTCAGCCAAGGCCATCAGGCATTTCAGTGAGAGAGAATTGTTTGAGGTCATTGGCTGACTGAGGTCTCCTGGACTACAGCTTAGACTAAGCACCTCATTGGTTCTTTTGAGATTTCTTTCTTAAAAGCTGTCTCAGGTTTCAACTTTCTGTTACCTAAGAAGCTCAGTTGTGAGTGTTCAGCCATTTTACAGTGAGCTAATCAAAGGAAGGACACTCAGCAAACTCGGAGCTACAATATATAACATTAAGTATCCTGTTTTTTGTTTATTTTGTTCTTTATTTCTTTGTTGTTTATAGCAATTTGTGTACTGTGTATTTTTTCTAGCTAGTTTCACTGTGTGTGAGGTATTAACTGGAAATTGTCCACTCTTATTAAGCATCTGTTGGGTTGTTTGTTTATGATAACTTGTTGCAGTTAAACTCTTTTTCTAGTGGCTCCTTTAGCTGTTTAAAACTTTCATTTAAAGGCTCACTGCTGCTTTTCAGCTGTGAGTAACATTTCAGCAGTTTGTAGTTGGTGACTTTGCAGTTGCCCGCCCCTAGTGTAAATTTGATCTGGGACCCTCCTCCCAGTCTAGTGTCATTACCTCATTCTACCCAGTACAGGGAGAGCATTTGAGAAGGCCAATCAGCTTAGTTTCTGCTACTCCTTTCTCTCTTTCCTTTCTCTCTTTCCAAAAAAAAAAAAAATGATCTGCTTTTACTGTATTTGTGTTTTTTCCTACTTTATTTTGCTTTTGCGTCATCTTAAAAGTACTCAATTGTATTTATTACTGCTTGGTGTAACTTATTGTAAGCCTTTTAGTTTAAGCACCTGGGCTTCAGACCAGTTTTACATTAGGAAGGTTTGTGGTCTGCACTGTAGTGGCAGAACAGGTAGCTTACATCCTTCTAAGTTGGGAACTGCTGATTGAGGGCTCAGTGTCTGTTATTCTAAAAGTGTATTAGTTCTGGTTTAAGCACTTGGGCTTGAGGCCAGTTATTTTACATTAAGAGGGTTCGTGTTCTGCACTCTTGTGGGAGGAGAGGCTGGACTCTGTCCTTCTGAGCTGGGAATTTCTGGTTAAAGCTTATAGTGCCTGCATATTTGAACTGCTTCTTACAGAAATTGGTACACCTCGTTTGCTGTAGCATAGACTAGATCCAGGCCTGCTGAATCTAGCTTTGTTTGTATAACTTGAGCACTAATCCAGGCATTCTTTAAAGTACTCAGTTGTATTTATTACTGCTGGTAGTAACTTGATTAAAGTGTAGCTATCATTTCTAAGTCTTTTGGATTAAGCACTTGGGCTTCAGACCAGTTGTTTTACATTAAGAAGGTTTGTGGCCTGCACTGTGGTGGCAGGACAGGTAGCTTACATCCTTCTAAGTTGGGAACTGCTGATTGAGAGCTCAGTGTCTGTTATTCTAAAAGTGTATTAGTTCTGGTTTAAGCACTTGGGCTTCAGGCCAGTTATTTTACATTAAGAAGGATTGCGGTCTGCACTCTTGTGGGAGGAGAGGCTGGACTCTGCCCTTCTGAGCAGGGAATTTCTGGTTAGAGGATTATAGTGCTTGCATATTCTAACTGTTTCTTACTGAAATTGGTACACCTTGTTTGCTGTAGCATAGACTAGATCCAGGCCTGCTGAATCTAGCTTTATTTGTATGCTTGTTGTTTGTTTATTTCCCTGAAACGCTAATTCTACTTAAATGTGGCCTTTTAGCACTTCTGTGGATCCCTAGTGATATCTGCATTGCTTACTGTACTTATTTCCTTGTTTCACTTGAAAGAAAGTTACTGTTTGTTGTTTTTGCATTTAAGTTACCTGTAACACATTGCATTTAAGTTACCTGGCACTTGCTCACTAAAGCAATTATATAAGTCAGCTCTAAAAAATTAAAAGCACTACACCCTCACAAACACCCTTGAGTACCTTGTTCCCCATTGGCCCTTTTTTTCAATTATAAAGGAATTCCCAATACTATTCTAGCATGTCCAAAGGTCAGTTGTCAATCTCCTCTCGGTCCAGCTGGTGAATCTGGGAATCTTGAGGCAATGTTACAACTGCCTCATGTACACAGACAACCCTCTCCTCCTCCCAACAAATTCCAACACATGTGAGAGATGCAACCATATAGCCAAACTGGAGGCTAAGTTCTCTCAACTCAGTACTGGCATAACCAGTCAGGAGGAGAAGGAAACCACACTCACTACAATTCCAGTCTCACATAGACCTACCACGACAACAAACCAAACACATAAACACAAAAACATACTCGGAGGCTCTAAATAAAAATCTGCCTAAGCAGCAGAGACCTCCAAACCAGACACCCAAGCAACCGCTACCCCAAAACAAAACACATTCAACACATAGCTCACAAAGCCAGTGTGCCGAACAGTCACAGCCCTTAAGGCTAAACAACACACCTGATACACTTGTAATAGGTGACTCTATCGTCAGGCACACTGACATCCTGCTCGCCAGGCTGAACAAGGAGAAGGTCATGGTGAGCTGCCTGTTGGGTGCTAGGATCCGCCACATAACACAAGCACTCAGGTCACTCCAAGGCAAGTACAAATATGACTCAGTCATTGTCCATGCTGGTGTGAATGACCTGAGATGTACCTCCCTGGACTACATGAAAAGAGACATAGAGGAACTCTCTTGAGCATGTAGCCCAGGCCGGTATGACCCTGACCTTGAGTAGCATCTTACCCTCACCAAGAATGATGCCACAATATGAAGACAAGATGATCAATTTCAACAATTGGCTTAAGTGTTGGTGTCATTCAAAGGGGATCCAATGCCTGTCAGCCTGGGATGACATGCTCGACAAGCCATGATGCTTCGCTAGGGACGGCTTGCACCTGTCACCCCTGGGCTTTTGGATATTGGCAAAGGCTCTTGCTACCCCCATAGTGCCTTTTTTAGGCAAGGCTCAAAAGACAAACCCACCTCCATAGGTATCACAAGGGATAAGAAACTAAGAGTAATGCTACTCAACGCCAGAAGTCAAACCTCAAGATGCACGCACTTGAAACTCTCCTTAGCATGGAGAACATCGATATCTGTGCAGTAACAGAAACCTGGTTCAAGGCTCCGAGAGCACTCCAGCACTACCAGGTTATACCTCATACCATGCTTTTCAGCCCCAAAACTTGGACCGAACCACAAAAGGAGGGGGAGTATCAATATTCACAAAGATACCCACACCTCCAGGTTGGTGGCACAGCACAAAGCATC
Source organism: Protopterus annectens (assembly GCF_019279795.1). Classification (NCBI taxonomy): domain Eukaryota; kingdom Metazoa; phylum Chordata; order Ceratodontiformes; family Protopteridae; genus Protopterus; species Protopterus annectens. The sequence goes on along the minus strand of NC_056729.1, from coordinate 229,848,764 downwards.
AGAGACTATCCATGTGCAACTAACTGTGGGTAAAACTGCCTTCCAGTTTATACCCTGCTACAGACCACCCTCCCAAACACAGGAACCCCACTTGGCCTTCCTGAGAATACTGGAAAATATGAAGGTCTCTCCAAACACCATTATATTGGACGACTTCAACTACCCAAACATAGACTGGGAGCATTACTCTAGCTCCAACACCCTAGCCCAAAGGTTCCTAGAATTTATAAACTCAAATGCTATGGAACAACTTGTTACCACTCCCACAAGAGGAGAAAACATACTGGACCTGATCATCACCAACATGGGGATACTATGCTCCAGACCAGAAGTGTATCCCTCACTGGTAAGATCAGACCATAAACTAATCTCACTGGATATTCACATCCCGACCCCACCCCCTGCCCAGAAAACCACAGTGAAAACTTCTCTAAAGCAAATTTCACACGCCTCAAAACCGAGGCGAAATCCTTCAAAGCCCCTGGGCCTGTGGAAAATACGTCCCAGACCGCAGAATCCTTTATAAATGCATTCTATGAACACCTTCAGGAATGCATGGATCATGCAATCCCAAATAAAACCAAGACCCAATCCTCCAAAGGCAGACGTCCTGTCTGGTGGACCCCAGCCATAAACAAACTATACAATAGAAGGAGGAAGCTACTACATGATAGAGCAAAATCCCAAAAAGGGAAGGCATCTCTGATCAGTATTAGCAAAAAACTACGGGCACTCATAAAATTCTCTAAGGCCAGCTTCGAGAGAAAAATTGCACAGGACACTAAGGATAATCACAAGGCTTTCTTTAGTTATGTTAGGAACCTGGGTGGGAATTCCCAGATATGCACAGAATTAGTCCAAAATGACAAAAAATACACCGAGCCCACAGACATTGCCAACATCCTAGCTGACAGGTTCAGTGCAAACTTCTCCCCCCTCTCCCCACCAAAAGGGCAAATATGTATCCCAACAGAGTGCTGCCCGCCTGACATCTCAGATGCTCAGGTAAGAGCCGCCCGCTCCAAAGCAAAAAACACAGCATTAATGGGACCAGATGGTGTCCTGGGCTGCTTCCTACATGAACTCCAAGAAGAGCTAAACCCAAACATAAAACTACTGTTCAATCTTAGCCTTACTACAGGATATGTACCCAAAGAGTGGCGTACAGCAACAGTGGTCCCTCTCCACAAAGGTGGTGCCTCAACGGATCCTGGAAACTATCGCCCCATAAGCCTGACTAGCTTGGTCTGTAAAGCTATGGAAAGGATCATCATGGACCTCATAAATAAAGATATTGGGGACCTGCAGACACTGGATCCTACCCAGTTTGGCTTTGTTAAGGGCAGATCCTGCCTCTTAAACCTGGTCAATTTCTTTGAAACAGTCACCAAGGCATTGACGAGGGGATGGTGGTCCACACAGCCTACCTGGACCTCGCAAAAGCCTTCGATACAATACCCCACTCGGGTATTATAGATAAGCTCACCAGCTTAAATATAAACCCCTATGTCACTAGGTGGGTTGCAAACTGGCTCAAGGACAGAACCCACATGGTTAGAATAGCTGGAACCATGTCAGACTCCAAACCAGTTACAAGTTTTGTCCCACATGGCTCAGTCCTGGGACCTCTCTTGTTCGGTATATATTTCTCGGCGGTACAGGCCAACATGGAAGGACTGTGGCTGACCGGCTGACCAAGTTCGCAGATGACTGCAAACTGGGTGCCAAAATCAACTCTCCAGCTGACACAAGCATCCTCCAAAAGGGCCTCATAGAAACAGACAATTGGTGCCAGAGCCATGGCCTCAAGCTAAACGCCAAAAAGTGTATAGTCATCCCCTTTGGCAAAAACAAAGTGCCCACAAATTACCACATAGGTGGTAATCCATTAAGTACAGAAGAAGTCATTAGGGACCTGGGGACCCAAGTTGATAGCAATCACTCATTTGACAACCACGTGGCCAAAGTGGTTAGAAAAACATTTTATATAGCCCACCTAATCATGAAGGGATTCACATCTAGATCAGGGGAGGTCATCGTACCTCTTTACTCATCCCTCATCAGGCCCATAATTGAGTACACTTCCCCTTTTGGGATGTACCTTATCAGACACCTGCAGCAACTGGAAAGACCCCAAAAGTACCTCACCAAGAGGATCAAAGGGCTCAAACAGATGCCATATGCTGCCCGGTTAAAGAAACTCCAGCTCTACTTAGTGGCATACCACCTGCTCAGAGGCGATCTGTGCCACGACGTATAAAGCCATGTCCAACCCAGAATTAATGGACATGCTGCACCTCAGAAAATCCAAATCCCATCGAGCTACGCGCTCGAGAGACTTGAACCTCAGCACTGAAATAAATAGGACATGCTGGAGGGACAGGTTCATAACCCAGAGGCTCCCTTCACTCTGGAATAAAATCCCAGTCCAGGTTAGGCGGAGTCCCACATTGACTCTCTTCAAGAAGAATCTTGATGAGTGGATGGGAGATCATGGGTTTTCCCCGGCTATCACTTCTGTGTCACTGTTAGACAGAGGCACAGTATACTAACCTCAAAATAAGGCATAGCAAAATTAATTTAAAATGGGTGGCGAAAGCCAAACACACTCTGGCTAGGCTTATAAATGCCCTAGGGCAGATAGCCTAGTATGAATCTATGAACCTATGTACCTATTGGCATACAGCACACAGACCTGGGATTCTAACAGGGGTGTGTACACATTGATATCCAGTGTATATGGGTATTGATATAGCTGTTAGTGGTAGGCATGGTCAGCGGGTCATGATGCAGTTGTACACTTCTCTGATTACTATGTGATAAGCATGCCTATTCTAGTACCCATATCAGTGTCATAGCAATGCAATAATCAGTAGCAGTACACATTTTATTTTGTTGTATGCAGTGACAGTGATATTACACTCATGTGCAACATGCACATCCTATTTTCCAGACCGTTTGTGACCCATGTTATTACTTCTGTGCCTTTCAGCTGAACATATGCATACATACACATGCTCTGGGGAAAAATGGTACACATTTGTTTTCTATGTCATTATGGCACACTGTATTTATAGTCTTGCAACTCAATCATATGCCTCAACCTGTTATACCAGGACTTCTGGTCATTGGTCCACCTCACTGGGTGAAAAAACGGGGAAGTTTGTTTTCATAAAGTATCAATACAGCTGCCATAACACAAGTATATGACTAAGTGACTACAGATAGCTGTCACAACTGTGAACTTTTTCCAGAAGAACACTGTACAGTTGAATGTTATTCATTCAATATATCACATGCAGTTTAACACACACATCTGCAACAGTGCTTTACTATGCTCATGCCCTATATAGATATCCTAGATTTACAATACAAACTTGTATAATACTCATATTCATAGGCAACATATGGATATGGGCAACATCCCATTAACTGGCCTAGCAGTGGCACAGACACAACTGTTTGACAGACACTCTAGTGGTTGCCATATGTGAGCTGTCCTTTTGCAGGGTGTGTCAGCCTCCACAGCTGTGACCCAACCTTTCCACCTCTTAGAGGATCACATGTGAAAAAGTCTAACATTAGAGAGGAATATATAGGGACAGATCATAGATATGCCTATTAAAAACCTATAAAGTTTGTGTGTGATACATTTCACATTACCATGATTGTTCTGAAGGTGGTGGGGTCTGAAACTCGTGTCTGTCATGACTTCATTACTTCCACCTTCAGCAATTTGCCAGACTAATATAGATGTTTGGAGGGACAGAACAAATACTGTGATGACATTCTGTGAAGATCTGCACAGTTGACAGGTATGGCCCACTGCAGACAGAGCCAGATGCTATGTCCATAGCATTTGTTCAGCAGGATATCATTACAGCAAGTATTGCTGGCACATACATATGTTTCATAATCATCTATTTCATTATTACAGACCAAGTACTGCATTCAATTACATGCTTACATGTTTTACATACCTGGTTTATCTTCAGGTTCCTTCTGTGTACAGGATGTCTTTTTTTACTTATTTCAAGTTTTCTTATGTTTTGTGTGTGTGTGTGTGTGTGTGTGTGTGTGTGTGTGTGTGTGTGTG
>NC_056729.1:229807168-229842168 GCF_019279795.1 Protopterus annectens | reverse complement strand
GGTTAAATATGCTTACAGACAGTTAGCCTTAAAAGTGCTTAATCTGTGTAGGCATTGCTTAGTGCCATGCAAACAGGCTTAATCCCGCTTACTACTACTTAAAAGTGCTTACTCCCGTTTACCCCTGCGCTAATTTCTTTAAAAGAAAAGAAAAAAGGGGTGATAGGAAAGTGGTGAAAAAGGGGCATGCAGAGGGAAAGAAAATTGGGAAAGTAGCAAGGGATGTGCAGGACAGGTGTAGGGAAGGTCCATAGCTGTCCATTTCTTCTTACAGCAATAGCTGTGCATATATACTGATTTTGGAGGTATATTGTGACACTCAAACCCCTGAGAGAGGGGTGAGGACAACAATAATGTTTTGAGAAGCCAATTAGACCAGATTACATGTGTCCAGTGAACACATGTGCTAAATGGACAGCTATGTGTGTGGCAGGGATTGAACATGTTGCCTTTTTTGTTTTAAGGTGAGACTGGGATGTTGGGGATGGATAGTAGGTATATTTGGGGAGGTAGGCTGGGTTGGAAGACAGACAAGACAGACAAGACAGCATACAGGGGTAGTATATGACACATGTGGGGGTAAACACCTTGAATGGAATGAGGTGTTTGGAAATCGGAAGCCCATGAGCCCCCAAATGGAAACAGTGGGACTGAGGTCCCTAGCCATGGGCAGTCACCACTGCACCATCATGGCCCTGAAGGTGGCTGTGCTGAGGGCTGAGCAGGAGGGGCTGGCTGATTCTCTAATTGCACCACTCAGCCCTCAAGCTGGCATAGATGATCTCCAAACTCCTTTTGGTGCTCACTACGCACCAAACCTCAGACCTGGCTTCAGTTGACAGGATCCTGTCTGCGCCCACTCCCAGGCGGATGAGCCCCATACCCTGAGGCAGTTCCACTCAAAGTGGTGCAGGACCAGTGGATGAGGAGGTCCCTGGGTGGGTTCCAGATGTGCTGGGGCCTGGTGCTACAGCCAGATGAGGTGAGAGAGGTGGGTCCGCTGGGACAGACCTTCCCAAATGTGCTATGGTGTTACAGTTTTAGAACACGTGGGTTAGTAATAGTCAACACAATCCAGGATTAGTTATGACAGCATGCATAGATATTCCCATTAACCCAAAACAACAGATATGGAACAGTTGCATAGCAAACAAAACAAATGCATATATGGAATCACAGTGACCATTACAACGGCATACATGTTACATTAATAGCAACAGGCCACCAATGATAGTATTTCAACATGGAGCATTAATAGAAACATATTTCAATATTTGTTGAACAATAGAACATAAAACCAAGAACAAGTGAAAAGCACCAATAAAGCAAAGCAGATCCACAACCTGGAAGCTGGCTCTGGAAGCCCAAAATGAAAAGTTGATGAAATGCTGATATTTCTTCTTCCGCAAGGCAGAAAATGAAAGGCTGCAACTTACATAAAACTTTCTTGCTTTAATAACAAACAAAAATCTCCTCAAGCACTTTCGCTCAGCCTGGTGCTGAGTTTTTTCAAGATACAATAAAATCAAGCTGGTTGTTCTTTATATACATAGTCAAAACTTGACCAATAATTCAATTAGTAAAAGAGAAGGTCTAATTAACCCTTCAAATTACTTGCTGGTACAAAACCTGCTTGCAGGCAAACCATTACTAAGCACAACTCACTGCAATGTCCAACAAAGTATATGCATAAACTTAATAATCAATTGTTGGTGTACACACAGATTGCCATAAAAATATACAGTGTTAAAAATATGCAATATTAAAACTATGCAATGTTAAAACAATATTCAAAAGCCAATACTATACACATACTAGTATGTTAAAAATGTTTAAATGTGCTGTTTATTCAAACAATGTCCTGCCTAATGAATCAGAAATGCGGGAGAAGCGTTTTGATTTTGGAGCGTGGGCTGGTCAGCAATTTTGGTTTCGTGAAGGTACTGTCAATTTTAATACTAATTTAAACAGTAACTCTGACATTAATGCTGGCATTGAAAAAGATTTTAGCATTCTTCGTGACAAGCTTTATACTTTTAAAGCAAACCAATTGGAAATTAAGAAGTGTGTCAATGTGGGAAGAATACCAAAGGGACTGAGGTGCTTTAAATTTCCCAACAATGTGCAAAAGGACTCTAATTACTACAAGAAATTGTGTGGTGTATTTAATCGTGCTGGTATAGAAATGTTAGAGGTTATGGTTGAAGAATATGAAACAAAAGCAGAAGTCTTATTAAATGATTTAAAGGCTTTGAACAACAGTTTAATTAACAATGAAAGATTTGTTTCTGTTAAACGAAGTTATGATAATATTTTTAAGGAAGTTGACCAACACTGTTTGAGAATTCTTAATTGTAAAATACACAAATTAGAGAGGGACTTAAAGGAATACAATGAAAGGGTGGCCTACCCACTGCCATTTAAAGCTAAGCAGTATAACAACATTAATAGTGGTGCACAGGGAAATTTTAATAGGGGTTACAGAACAGAAATGCCGTATGAGACACCAAGATACAACCAAAGGTTTGCAGAGAAGGATAGAGGCTCCTTACACCAGGATTTTCACTTTCCCCCAAACGGGGGGGGGGTGGAATGGATTTTTTCAGGGGTGGGGGAACAAGTAGACCAGGACATGCAGGCTATTTTGAGCTATCCACACACGACCAATGCTGTGGCCAGCTTGAATGTTTCAAATTAGGTTACAGTGGCAACAGAAAACAATTTTTCGTTTTATAATTATACCAGCATTAGTTTGGGAACAGAACATTTTGATTTATTCACCAAGGGACTGCATTTTGTGCCAGCATTTTCTAACAGGATGGAACAGGAGTTGATAGATTTAAAAATGTTTAGCAGGCAACTGAACCTAATGCTTTATTTTAAAGGGGAACTTCCTGTAAGTATGGAGCTTTCACGTAGGAGTACATTTAACCCACCTATGGACCCAACAGTCAAAATATTTGAAGAAATGATGGAAAAAGACATCAGGATGATTAACAATAATAAGCAAAGAAATGACCCCCATAATATCAGTAGGAATGAGATGAATTTAATCAAGGATCTCAAAAGTAATAACTGTAGGGCTATGAAAACAGATAAGGGGGGGGGTTAGTTCTGATGTACAATTCAGACTATATTCAGTACATTGAACAGATGTCGCAGGACCCGGAGCAGTATGAACAGGTGTCCAGGAATGAGTTACATATGGCATACTCAAGAATTTCTTTCATTTTATATGACCATCTTTTGCAAGGGGTTTTTAATGAAAAATTGTATAATTTTTTAATTGTTGCCAAGCCAAGAATTCCTGTAATATTTGGCATCCCGAAAACACACAAAGGTCTGGACCCCCTGCACTTCAGACCTATAGTATCTGGGCAAGGAGGTATAACAGAACTGATTGGGAAATTTATAGACCACAGTTTGAAGCAATTTGCTGCTTCTTTGAAGTACATCTGCAGGGATTCTTGGGATTTTCTTAGGGGTCTGCAATCCCTAGCATACCATCCGGATCTATTGCTGGTAACTATAGACATTGTTCAACTGTTCCCCAGTATACCTCATTCTACAGGACTGAAATGGTTTAGTGATGTTTTAGTTAAAGAGGCAAAACTTACTTCCAACACCACAAACTTGTTGGTGAAGTTAATGGAACTAATCCTGGAAAATAATTTTATTTGTTTCAGCAGTCATTTCTACAGGCAAAAATCAGGTGTTGCAATGGGGGCGGCCTGTACCACAGTTTATGCAAACATAGTGTTGCATAAATGGGAAAACACATATATTTTTGGCACAGAGTGGGCACAGTACATCAAGCATTATGTCAGATTTTTTGATGACATTTGTCTTGTATGGAGTGGTACTAGGGCAAATATGGAGGATTTTTTTCATTACATCAACAGCACTACTTCTTTTCTAACCTTTACACACTCATTGAGTTTTGACAGCTTGAATTATTTGGATGTGCACTTGGTTAAAGATAAAGTTAACAATATTTTCATATCAAGTGTGTTTAGGAAGCCCACCTATTCAAATGCTTTTTTGCATTTTAAAAGTAACCACCCTGAATATCAAAAAAGAGGCATAGTCAAGGGGCAATGTATCCGTGCCTCCAGAATGTGCAACACAAAGCAGGTGTTTATGGAGGAAATTAGGTTCCTAAAAGAAAGATTATTTGAAAGAGGGTATCCTAGCCTTCTTGTTGAAGAGCTAGTGACAGAGATTATTAGGTGCAGGGAAACAAAATATCCACCTCTCCTAGACACTACAGGCACATCAATATGCCAAGTGGGCAGTAGCCTGCAGAATAAGGAACAAAAAGGATACATCCATACTTTTAGTATTGATTATGAGGTTGTGGAAAACAGTGTAAAGAGATACTGGCTGATCCTAAGACTGGACGATAGGTTGGGTAATATGATTCCAGAGTTTCCTAGATTCATTAGACGTAGGGGTACCAATTTAAAAGAAATGCTAGAGGTGAATCAGAACAAACCAATGGCAAGTAGTGATAATAAAAAAGAAGGCACATACAAATGTGGAATGTGCAAGCAATGCCCGGCTATATTCAATGGACATAGGTTATATTTACCATCAAGAAAATTCTTATATCAACCAAGGGGCCATTATAATTGCAGTGCCAAATGTATTGTTTATTTAGGTTTATGTACTAGATGTAAAAGTTTCTACATAGGAAAGACTGAAAGAACCCTCAGAAGACGTATTTATGAGCATCAGTATGACATAATTAAGAAAAAGGAAACTAATGCTTTTTATAGACATTCCCTTTTTTGTCCCAACATGGAAATTAAATTCATTATTTTAGAACAACTAAGGTTGGATGAAAGGAGGGGGACTGGGGGTCTCTTTTAGAATACAAAGAGTTACTATGGCAGCTAAGACTAGATACAGGAAGGCGACCAGGGCTCAATGACGCTTGCAGAATCAGCAGCGTCCTGAGGTTAAGGAAGGCTAAATTATGAATTTTCGGTTTTCCATTGTCTTCAGGGTTTACATACAGAAATAAAAATTTTGCTGAATAAACAGCACATTTAAACATTTTTAACATACTAGTATGTGTATAGTATTGGCTTTTGAATATTGTTTTAACATTGCATAGTTTTAATATTGCATATTTTTAACACTGTATATTTTTATGGCAATCTGTGTGTACACCAACAATTGATTATTAAGTTTATGTATATACTTTGTTGGACATTGCAGTGAGTTGTGCTTAGTAATGGTTTGCCTGCAAGCAGGTTTTGTACCAGCAAGTAATTTGAAGGGTTAATTAGACCTTCTCTTTTACTAATTGAATTGTTGGTCAAGTTTTGACTATGTATATAAAGAACAACCAGCTTGATTTTATTGTATCTTGAAAAAGCTCAGCACCAGGCTGAGCGTAGCGCTGAGGAGATTTTTGTTTGTTATTAAAGCAAGAAAGTTTTATGTAAGTTGCAGCCTTTCATTTTCTGCCTTGCGGAAGAAGGAATTTCAGCATTTCATCAACTTTTCATTTTGGGCTTCCAGAGCCAGCTTCAAGGTTGTGGATCTGCTTTGCTTTATTGGAACAATAGAACATATGTCCCAACAGTAGGTTTGGTGTAAAACATGCCCCATTCATTTGTGTGTTTAGATTATTGTTGCAGATATGGTGTGGGTGGGGGGGCAGATGTCAAGTAACATCTTGTATATCCTTGCAGTACTCACAACTTTAATGATCATTGCTCTAATCATTACTCTACAGGTATTATTATGATACCCTATGGCCTTGGTTTGGGCAGTGGTATGTTTGTACACAGTGTATACTTCAAGGGTCCTATAGCTAAATTCTACTTCTCTTACCTGGTAAACCTGTGTAGGGAATGTTTGTTAACACTACATGACTGTTTCTACACATATTCCCAGATTCCTAGTTATAATTCTACACATACCTCTCAAACTCTTAATGGAAACAATCTGTACAAAGCTTGACAAACTGGGGGTACAAATAGGGACATATTTTAAATATTGCTCTTATAAATATTTAGAAAGTTGTTAGAGTAACAGGATTTGTTTTAATATACATTTTCCGAAGGATGCGAAGTCTGACACTCAAATGTATATCATTATTCAGCAACTACAATCCTGAGATCATCCCAGTGATTTGCCAGGAAAATAGAGGAACATGCCAAAAATATGAGGCAAATATCTGGACATTCTGTAGAAATCTGTACAGTTGAGAGGTATGATTATGGATACAGCTTACTACCACTCCTTGGATTCGAACCATGGCTGTATGTGCTAAAAATACAACAATTTGTGTTTCATCAGCGTGAGCTATTTAGAAAGTGCTGGCTTTTCCTTCAGTGTTTTCTATCTAAGTCTCTCTTGGTTGTACAATCTGATGTTATAATTATGAAATTCTTATACAGACATTCCAAGACAAATTTTTTATGTAGCACAGTGTGAGAAATAGTTGACACAACAGTACTGTCCACATACCAGATCTTCATGAATGCAACATGTGAGGCCATACAATACCAGCATAAACACAACCAGTCCAGGATTTAGAACTTTATTGCCAGGCAGGTACACTTTTATTTAAATATGATCTATATGGGACTATTACTGTCATATTGTCTGTTTTTTTCAGTACAGATCACACACATTTTTTATAGTGCCAGGTGACATTTTACTCCTTTATATTTATTTGATATGACTACTACAAGCAGGATTGTTACTCACCAGGCTCGCAATGCAACCTTTGCAACCTGCTGGTATGGGCTTCCTGGTTCACAACCCACTCAGCTGCAGCTGTAATGAAAATAGAGAAACATTTATACATACCTATCCTTCACATACACAGGCTGGACTTTGGTAAACAATTATTGCTATGAATACTTACACACTGCTGGGACATCTCCCCTGTCTCTTGCTTCTTATACCCACTGTTTCAAGAGCTCCCTCTTCCTCCGTTTCAAGTCTGCATAGTGGTGCCAGACTTGCTCACCAGTCCCTGGGATACCAGTGGCACTGGTGAGATCACGGGCAAGACTTTCCCAGGCTTCCGCTTTATATTGGGAGCCATGATACTGGTCCTGCAGCAGTCTCATATCATGTTTTTTTACCAGGAGTCCTACCATGACCTTGGACTCCTGTATGACCCAGAGCTGCACTCGGAAGTGCATGCCCTCTCCAACTCTTGCCATACTGCCTACAGTGGAGAGCTACAACCAGTTTTGAGCTGTATTTCCACCTAGAGGGTTTAAATACAGAAGATTTCATGCCCTTTGCCATGATTGGACAGTTTTGAAAAGGCTGAGCTAAGCTAAGCTACGGGCAAGCCTGCTTAGCTAAGGTTGGCAGTGCTTAAAGGGGCAGGTTCAGCATTGCTTACCAATGGGCAAATCCACTTAGCTGGGCTATCCATTGCTTAGTATTCATATGTACACAACACTTACACCCGGTCAACATAGCTGTGCAATGCTTAGCATTGCTTATGTTTTATTATATTGGTCTACCACCTGTATGGGATTGATTCATCATTCATTACATAATATTAGATTTATTTACCTTCCCTGACATCCCGCAACGTGCTGTGATTAATTTATTCCTGTGTGACTATATCGTATGGGGCACTTGTGTTTATATGGGGGTTTCACTACTTTATTACACTGATACCTCACATCTGGGCCTAATACACTATGCTGGTTGAGAAAAATTAGTTACTTCTTATATAAATATGCAAAAAATAAAATGTTTAATGCTTACACATACAAATTGGAAATGGCTTTGGTGTGGCTCAAACCATGAATGAGTGCATACAAGGCATACACTCTAACTGCTACACTACTGCACTTATGCTTGCATTGGATGTCTATTGCTTTTTAACTTATCGTGCTGTTTCAGCTGGCCTAAGCATAGCTAAGCAATGGGCACACCTGCACATCTACTCTTAAACTTTATTGCAGTATAAAAAAATGTATTTGTTGTGTTTTTTAATTTGTACCCTTCAGAATATCCATGCTAATGCTGAACCTGTTATTTTAGTAACTTTCTGCTTTGTGGGATGATCCCTTATGACTTTGTCCACATTATTTACTCTAACGGGTTGGGAGGTTTGCTCTATGTGCTTATGCTAAATCTGTTATTCTATCAACTTTTAGCTTGGTAGGGACGATTGTCCTTTATGGCTTTGACCACATTTCTTACCCTGATGGGTTGGGGGTGTTAAGAGCATTCTTGCTCATTTTAAATTGCTGAAAGGCAATTCTGGAGTGCAGGGGGCATGTGCATTGTGAGAGCTCTGCTCTCAGACACACCCCCTGTGCTCGTACATGGAACCGTGTCCATTTTACAGCATGGCAGCATGCCCTCATACATATGCTTAGCACGCTGCAGTGCTAATCAGGAATGGTCACTACGATGCAGGAATAACTTATTTCTGCACAGCTGCTTGCTGAATCCAGGGGATAGTTTCTGCATTATTGAACTTTGGTTGTTCATTAGCTAAACATTCAATGGTCATGTTGTTTTTGAAGAGAAAAACAATGTTGCCACCTCTTTTGTATATTTTGTCTTGTCTAAGAACAGTGTAACTAGGTGGAACAAAGTTGTTATTATTGTTTAGTGGCTTTAGCCAGGTCTCTATGAGAAGGACTATGTTGGGGGAGTAGAGGGCTAGGGTAACGTGTAGCTCCGGGATTTTGTCCAGTGTGCTCCTTATGTTTATGTTGTGTATAAGGAGATCTGTTGATTTCCTGGGGGAAGTTAGAATATTATTTGTTCGATAGCGGGGGGAGTTATTACTGATTGTAGGGCCAGGGTTTGAGTGCACATCTTCACTAAGTATGAGTCAAGATACTAGTTGAATTATAATTTTTAGACATTTGATTATAGATGTGTTATACTTTGAGAAAATGTGTTTGTTTAGTTGATGTGGGGTTACCTTGAATGTGGCAAGGTCAAGATTTTAGATGTTGTAGACAGAAGGAGATATTACTGAAAAGTCTGGTTTCTCTTGTCAATGGGTAGGGCAAGTAGGGGATTTAGTCTGAAATTTTGAGTTGCTAGTGTAGTGGTAGGAGGGTAAGTGTGAGGTGATGGTGAGACTTATTATTAATATAAAGGTTTTTCGAGACTTATTATTAATATAAAGGTTATGGGCCACATTTTGCTTGGACAAAGTGCTGATGCATTGTTGTGAATTTTTAGTAGTGATTTTGGTGTGGCTATACTTTATGTAGGTTGTGGTTAGAGTGGGGGATTAGGTAGAGGGTATTAGCCTAAAGAAGTTGATGGTGATATGGATTGAAGAGTGTGACAAGAGGAGTGGCTATATAGAAATAAAGTTGGTGTAAGAATGAGGCTTAGGGGAGTTGCTAGTTAGCTATTAAGGTCAGGAGCCTGGTGGTGAGTGGGAATGGGGGTAGGGTGGGAGAGTGGAATGGCCCTAAGCATATCAAAGGGCGAATGAACCAGGAAGAGACAAATTCCAGGTATGTGCAAATAAAAACAATTAATTGCTCTGAACTATTGGCTGCTTAGTTGTAAATTTGTTTGTCCATTAAGCTATAACACTTGATATTGTAGATATTAGTGAGACTGCCTTGGTATGGGCAGCTAGGAGTCTAAATAAATTTATATAATAAAAGGGCTATGGTTAAATAGAATGATGGAAAAGTGAATATAAAATGTATTTAAATTGAGAAGGGAGGTGTGGTGACCAATCAAATTACTATAGGGATTAGAGGAAAAACTGTAATCCAATACCATGTGCAAGCTACTGTAATATTATAATATTGGAAGAGAAAGAAATAGAGTAAAAAATAACTCTGTTGCTGGCTCTGGTTTTTGTGTTTAGCAAGTTAAGTATTATCATAAAATACAGCTTTATGTAGTGAAACATACATATAACAGTGTTTGGTTCTTCAGGGCAGCATAAACTCCCAATATATTTTAGGTTTTACAGAGTTGGATTTTTGTACAGTAAAAGGAGCTGTAGCAGTGTCACAAACACTGAGAATGCACAGCAATTTATGGAGGAAGTGAGCAAACATGCTGATCTGTTGAACATGTAGATAAACATGATTATATTTTACAGCAGGCCATTGGTATAGAGATCAGATGTTACATTGCAATAGTGATCAAATAGTATTGTATAGTTTGGAAATGTGGTTTTTGAACTCACAACCTCTAACTATTCTCTGATGTTGTACTGCTTCTTTGGCCTACAGACTAATGTATGCATATTTTTTTTATACAGTTGAGAGATGCATGTTCAATTTGATACAACTGTATTAAATACAAAAAAAAGCTGTCTTTAACTTTTAATGCCACAATAACAGTACTGTTCTGATACATATATACCATATGCTTCTCTCATCTTTGCCAATCTCATGGCATGGGTCATCACATTCAATGCTCTCTTCGTGGTAACTGTGGAAAAAAAACAGAACAGAGTAGAATATCATGAATACCAGTCTCCACTATATTCAGCTTTTAACTCTTACAAGTAGTCAATGAAATTGATACTTACACATCTGTGGGGTGTTCTCACTCCTAAATTCCCCAATCCAACAGTCAAGGGGATCCCTCTTCCTCCTTCAGAGGTCATTGTAATGGTGTTGACATTGATCACCAGTGCGGGTGATACCTGTAGCACTTGCCACAGCCCTGGCAACATTATTCCATGCATCAGATTTGTATTCTGAGTCTGAATAGTCCCTCTGCAGTAACCAGAGCCCATGATGCTTAACTAGGAGTCTAACCAACACTCTGGACTCCTGGACACCTCACCTTTGAGTTCAGAAGTGTGCTCCCTCCCCCACGAACACCAGCTATGACTACCAGAGATCAAGCCCAATGAAGAATGAGGTTTTCCTACCAATTGCATTTTGCATCATGATATTTTGCAACCAATGCCAGTTATTGCATGCTTACTGAGTGTGTGCACAGTGTTTGAAAATGTTGTGTGATGCTTATCATCGCACAAGCACAGTGCTTGATGTGCACAGTGGTGAGCAACATTGCCTAGCAATGCAATTTCAGGTTTATTGGATGTGCAGGTCTTTATGTATGTGTTTTAGGCAAAAGCGAAGGTCATGACCAACCACATAGCAGCAATACACTGCCAAAGGACTAGTTACATGACATCCCCTATTTTACTAATTTTCTATTTGTGCTCCAGGCCTGGTTTCTGCAATGCCCAAAAGCATTAATTGAATATATCCAGTTTATATTTGTAGCTGTCTGCTTCCTAGGTGGTCCAGTTTGTCCTGTTTCTGCAATGCAGTACTTTGCTCAAACCAAATGCGTGCAGCCAAACCTATAATGTATTTGTTGTCCCGTAAAAGTAATAGAAATACGAAACTGAAAAGAAGGAGAAATATGTGAAATGAAGAAAACCAGTGTATGACATACATAGTAGAACATAATAGTATATGAGATACGTCTGCATAACTCAGGATTTGAACTCTCACAACATTGCATCTTCAGGAAAACAGGATGGATGCCTTATTCCTTTTTGCCACAGAAACAGCTTTGCAGCAAAGGACTGAAGTCATTCTTCACACAACCAACTGTAACAGAATGTACACTGCTATCAAACTATCAGCTGTTATTTGTACATTTAATTATCATTATTATATTTTGACATAATGTTCTTACAACCTGTTATGATTATGCTTGCATATATACAGCTGTGTCTTACACTTCTATGTTTCTTCTTAATTCATCACTTATCTGACTAGTAGTGTGAGCCATGCAGTATGTAAGCCATTCAATATCTTTGGCCTTAAATTGTGTGAGGATATTAACTAGGGGAGTAATATGATATGCTGATGGCCAGGTTGGGTGGCACACACAACCATATACTTTTCTTTTGGGGTTAGCATAGGTGAGTTACTGTTATGGCACAAACAACGGTATATGGCTCTTTTGGGGGGGGCAAAGCTGGGTTACTCTTATGTGGCAAACAAGCACAGCCTATTCTTTTATTGGGGAGCAATGGTGAGTTACTGCTTTGGCACAAACAAGGATATGATGCTCTTGTTACTCTCCTTGTTCTGCATCTTGCCTGTTGTTTTATCTTGGGAAGGTTGTGAAGTCAGAAACTGTAATGTAGATTGTTCCTTTCTATCTTTTCTCTTTAATGACTTACCAGTACAAAGCTATGGTGCTAAACTGAGGGCATGCACTGATCATCAGTACTTTTGTGAGGGAAGACTGTGTGAATTATGATGCCTGAGGTCTAAGACTTACTAATGGGAACATATAAGTAAAATCATTGCTCCGCTGTCATATGTTAAGGTAGCTTCTGTAGAAATCCAACAATATTTTCTTGATTACTGTACCAAATTATGATATACAAGGATATGACATATTATTATTAAAGAATACATTATAGGTTCAGGACTTCAAATCCTTTTTAATATGTCCAATAACTGTAAGTTTAAAAGTATGAGAGGGGTAGTCCAGTATATGCCTGTATAGAACATTTGTAGTTTTACATTTTTTAATATCCAAAAGATGCTCATACACCCTATCTTTCAATTTCCTGGAGTTTATTCCCACATGGAAGGCAGAGTGTGTGGAACAACAGGCTACAAAAACAACCTGCTGTAAATCAGATGTAAAATGCCCTCTTATTTGGTAAACTTTCCCATTGATGGAAATGTGATCCGTAACCATCACATAAGGTCATTGACTACACCTGCCACCTTTTGCCATCCCTGCCTTACTATTTGTTGCCAACTTGTTTTGTTCCAACACTTGTTTAAAATATTTGTCCTTATTATATGCAATGTCTGGTTCACTCCCCAAGGATTTAGCCATGTGATTATCAATAGAAAATAATATCCAATTTTTTCCTAAGTGACTCTGAAATAGCATAATTATCCAAAGTAAAAGTGGCAGTAAAGCATTTGTGATTATCCAGCCTAGGTCCATGCTGTTACTCAATGCCCTCTCATTCTGTAGGTGTGATACATCTGATCATGGAATATCACAAGAAGGCGGACAAAGTAATGGCACATAAAAGCCATGATTTCTCTTAAATATAACCTCATCTCTGATCTCATGTAAACAAATCATAGAGTACCCACTCTTCTCAAACATGTCCATAATCATTTTAGTCAGTCTAACTAATTAACCTTTTACAACAGCCTTTTTCTGTAAAATTTTCTGAAAAATTATCATTATACTTTGCCTCATAATATTCAAACAGCATGCAATTTTGCAGTGAAGCATTAAGTTGATCAAATTCTTTAGAAACTTATTTGATCACTAAATCATTATTTTTGACCATTGCTCTCATAATGTCACTTCCATATTTATTAAAAATAAGCAAAAGCTTGTTATGCAGCTAAGAACCTTTCTATACACCATTTGGGTACTTCCAAATATGCATCCTGTTTTGTACCTGATTGGCTGCAATGTTCCTGAGAAGATAGCTAATTTCTAGGTGCAGTTTTTTAAATAATGTAAGCTTCTTTTCAAACTTAATTAATTGTTCCAGAATAGTGCCAACAGGACAAAGGACAACCAGTCTCTGAATATTTGTATTGATTTCAAAATTATTAACATTCCAGGTATAAAAATCAATGTATCCATGAACTTGGGATACAGGGTCTGAACCAATTTTGAGATTGCTGAGTCAATGGAATCCTCAACGTTTCATCAGAGCTAAAATGGCAGTTAATACTGAATGCTATGAATTGGCCAGGTCAAAATGATTCATGTTCCATAAACTGTTTATTAAATCTGAAACACTTGGAGATCTATCCTTTTGTTTAGTCCAATTTAATTTTGGATTTCTATTAATATTTTAATGCTTCATGTATATTAGTATGGTAAGAAAAATATTGTTTTATTGTTTTATTTAAACATTATATATGTGTACTTTTTTGTATGCCAGTTTTAGGATTTTCTGAATTTATTATGGTGCACTTTCAAAATAATTTTTAATAAACTCAACCTGATTTTACAACGTGTTTGGCAAACATTCAGGGTCCCTTTAATTTTTATTGGGTTTAATTAATTTATTTAACCAGTCATTGTATGTTTTAGACTATTTAAGCACTAGTAGAGCATTACTACACTAGTTCTGAAGAAGTTTATTTACATATGGAAAGAAAGCGCTTAGCTGTCTTTTACTGCTTTGGAGTTATTTCAGTCAAGACTCAATGGATAATATATGGACTGCTTCTGGTCTGTATTCATCCTTCAACTGTTCCCACAAGTTTTTAACTCTGCCAAGTCAAGCAGCTTATACATGGAAATGGCAAGGCTAGCAGCAAGTGACAGTATTTTTATTAATTGCAGAGTAGAGGATTGGTGAGACTCCTACTTATATAAAGTACCTGGGGATGGTGCAGAAAAGCTGGAAAAATTTGCTATGAATTGCAAATCAGCAAGATAATCCTTCATTAGCATACAGTGGGTTACATCATTCCTCATTTTCATCTCATTATGTACTCATTTGCTTAGGCTTATTTGTGGCCATTGCATGCTAGTGTAAGTGGCCTCTATGAATTGTGACTTATCTGTGCTCATTCACAGACCAGTGTAATGGCTATAAATGCCACCCTTTGTTCTTAAGCTGAGTAACCTGAGTCCAGTAGATTATTTCTGTTTTTTTATTTGTTTGCTCTTTTGTCCTCTCTCTGAAAATATTTACTTATGATCACCGACATTGTGCCTACAGCAAGGACAGCAAACTTTTAGTTTTGTCAGCTGAAGAGAAAGCCAAATCCTTTGGTAATGAATAGAGTAGTTGGAAATTTCAACTGCATTTCATGTTACATATTCTTGGGACTAGTCAAGGCTTTAAAAGAAAGTGGCACTGTATTCACGTGCTTTTCATATGGGATAACCTGCCAGTTTTAAATGATTTCCAGGCTCTTGTTCATTACAAGATATTCTGTCATTCAGTGTAATAAAGACACTCGAAGTGCTGTGGCAGCTTGCATGGACATAGCTGTGGAGTAATTCAGTTAACTGCCTTTCTTCTGCTTTTCACGCATTCCTATAATGCATTGATTATTCTCTCTCACCTTATTTGTAAATCAAGAAATTTGATTTCTAGCTTAGCTCTCACAGCCTCTTTCTCACATATTCTGAGTATAATGATACATTTGTCGCAGATCATTTTTCTGTTGCATTAATGTATTCTGAAGATGTTGAAGAATGCTTGGCAGTTGCATTTTAGTATGTTCTATGTTCATTTCTACTAGTGTGAATGATTTCACACCACTCTTCAAATGTTGTCCTTATAGCTATAATATTCTCGGTAAAATTTCTGTTCTGGTTGTTATCTTGCGTTAATCCACAAGGTGAAGTATTTTGAAATAGATAATTTTCAAGCATAAACTCTTTTGTTTCAAAATACATGTCTCACTCTAAAAAAGTGATGTTTTATATAATTGCAGCATTGTTTGTTTGGGCAAATTAATAGCTTACTATATATTAGGACAGGCTGTAAAAGAAAAGGAGTCTTGAAAAGTGGCTACTGTTTCATTAGTGTACACTTGCACACCCTTAACTCCACAGAAGCATTGTTTTAGCAAGCATCTGCATTCATTTATATTTTTTGCATGTGCTTCAGGTGATATGGGAAAATGAGTATCCTGTGCATGCTCGTTCTAGGTTTGTTTTTATTTAAAATATCAAAATGGCTGCTTCCTTAGTGTGCTGTAATATATTGTGTTATTAAAAAGAAAACTAGAGATTTTACATTTTAATAATAAACATATAAAATTTATCTAAAATCATGTTTAAAATGTTACTATTGCAATTTATTGATTTGGGTCACAAACAAAAATGCATCACGTGATTAAAACTTTACGAATTGCAAAAGCCATTGCAGTGCTGTATAACCTTGGCCTTACTTATCATTGGTCCGCAGTATGAGCCACATCCATGGTGATGACATAAGTTTAACCACACCTTTACACCCCACTTTGGACATCTGAAAAGGTGGCAAACGAAATGGCTCTGAATTGCAATTTTCCTGAGCTATTGTAGCAATTACTGAGAGGCAAGAATGTGCGTGGACTATATTATTATTACTTCATTCAATTAAATGAGTTGCCAGACACTACTTTAATATTCAAAAGCACATTAAAGATAGACAGACTGCAGTAGCACGTAATAGTGTGCAATGTCACAACATAAAGTGAGTGTTCAGGAGTAAGAAATGTACCGTAGCAAAAGTGTTACCGGTGTCTTGTGAAGCAGGAAGTGGATGCGGAATATGAAATCAAGAAGCAAAAATGTCATGTGTGTGGATCATAGAAGATACCTTGTGCAAAATCCAAATATAAAAACATTCCTCTTAGAAACAAAATCAGAATTAATCTTGTAAACTCAGAGTCTGATATAGAGAACATTGTCAGTATAAGTAGTGAAATGGAATTAAGAGAGGTAAGTTACATACATCTGCAAAGAACTAGTTGTGTAGCCAACACGTGTATTGTATCTTGTTTAAAAATGTTGCAAGTTACTGATATAAAAGTTGTTTTGAATGAAAAAAATGAAAACAATACTTCTAAGAGTAGAGTACCTGAAAGGACAAAGTTGGTTGACACATTATGTCCACATCTAGTTCATAAGCAAGTGGAAAACAGTAAAATGTATAAATGTGAAAGCATCAGGATATTATAAACTTAAAAGTCGACCCTCATAATAAATTAAAAGCACTTATTAAGTACAATCACTTACAGGCTGGGAGAGGTCCTTAATAAATAATGTTCAACTCAGTCCCTAGATAAACAAAGAGAATAAATGTAAAACTGCACACATAGCCTATATACTATGAAACTAAATGCACTGGGACAGTATAACAGCTTTGCAAACATAAGCAGAAGATACCCACCCCCCTTTCTTTTGACTGACAGCCAGACAACTAGCATCAGCTATATATGTGCAAGTAGCTGGAACAAAGGCATTGCATGGACTCTGCGGGAAAATCAAAAAAGAACTAATGTAAAGTAACAGCATCATTTCTAAAGTAACTCCTGTCAGACTAACTCAAAAACATGGTTTAAGCTTTGTAAATCAGACAACTAGTACAGAAGCATTCAATCACATATCACACAACATACCCTCATCTCTTGTCCTAATCAAAACCTTATATCAGAAAGAAACAAAGAAAAAGAAGAGACAAATCATGACCCCAGTACCGCAGCACCATTCATATGTCTGTCCATCAGTATATCTGACAAAAAAAGGAAACAAAGTGACAAAGAAATCTCAGTCTTCTGTCACAGAAACTTCACCCAACCATCAAGTTCCTCCATGTCGAAAATCTCATCGGACTAGACCCTACCGCATAGTCTAAAAAAGCATGAAACAGGCAGACAAGGTCAGGCAAACACAACCTATCAGCAAAAACATAAAATCAGCACCATAAATCAAAACCATGGCACTAAAAGCAGATATCACCATGGATAGAAACCAAACAGGTCCACCATCAAACAATCAACATAATTTACAGGAACCTTTGCATTAATACACATCATACATTACAAAGTATAAGCATGAAAGGAAAGAAAAAGACCAACCATAAAATGAAAATAGTCCAAACTAGAGAGACAATATCAATAAATAGAAATAAAAAGCCAAGTTAGAAACAAATAGCACAACAGCATCAATAGAAAAGCATATCACTGAGGGACTAAAAAACAATAAAGAAATCATGAATTATACAAATTACACAAAGGGAAATACAGGTGTTAAGTGAATGATAACTTATTCGTTGGTCAGATCTGACCATAAGCTAATCACCCTAGATATCCACATCCTGCACCCACCCACCATTAAGGAAATTACAGTAAAACATTTCTCCAAAGCCAACTTCATGCTTCTTAAGACAGAAGTGGTGAACTTCGTGACACCCATGCAGATGGACAATACAGTTAGGACTGCTGAATCCTACATAAATGCACTTTATAAGCATTTACATGAGTGCATGGATTGTGCTATCCCAAACAGAATCAAGACATTATCCTCCAAAAAAAGGAAGCCAATCTGGTAGTCCCCTGCCATAAATAAACTCTACAACAGAAGGAAGAAACTGTTGCAAAAGAGAGTAAAATCCCATGAGTGGAGAAGCTGCCTGGTCATCCTCAGTAAGAAGCTGAGATCCTTTATAAGATCCTTCAAAGCTAGCTATGAAAACAAAATCGCCACTGATTCTAAGGGCAACCACAAAGCATTCTATAGCTATGTCAAGAATCTCAATGACAACATCAAGATCTGCTCTGAGTTACAGCACAACGGCATGAACATTACAGAATCAACTGATATTGCCAACATCCTAGCAGATAGGTTCAGTGCTAACTTTACCCTCCTCTCACCCCCTAAAGGGCCTATATCTATACAGGAAGAATGCAGAGTCCCTGTAATCACATCTATGCAGGTAAAAGCTGCAGTCTGTAAAATCAAAAACACAGCATCCATGGGACCGGACAACATCCCAGGCTGCATTTTACATGAACTTCAGAACGAACTGGCTCCCCACCTAAGCACCATGTTCAATCATAGTGTCACATCAGGCTTTGTGCCCAATGAATGGTGCACAGCAACAGTTATCCCACTTCACAAAGTGGGAGCCACCACTGATCCTGGGAACTATCGACCTATTAGCCTGAAAAACCTGGTCTGGAAGGCCATGGGACGTATCATCATGGAACTCATAAACAAAGACTTTGGTAACCTCTAAACTCTGGTCCCCACCAAGTTCAGGTTTGAGAAAGGCAGATCATGCCTTCTGAACCTGATTGACATCTTTGAGGCAGTCACCAAAGCTGCAAACAAGGGTAAGGTGGTTCACACAGCCTATCTTGACCTCACCAAGCCTATTGACACCATCTCCCATTCTGGAATTATAGCTAAACACTAAACTAGGTATAAATCCCTAAATCACAAGATGGGTTTCAAACTGGCTCACTGACTGAACCCACACTATAAAAGTTGCAGACTCCATATCTGACTTCAAACCAGTGACAAGTGTAGTACCATAGGTTTCAGTCCTGGGACATCTCCTGTTTGGTATCTACTTCTCTGAAGTACAGGCTAACACAGAAGGCCTCTGGCTAACAAGGTTCGCAGATGACTGCAAACTAGGAGCCATAGTCGAGTCCCCAAATGATGTGGACATCCTACAGAAGGGCCTTACTTAGACAGATGTCTGGTGTCAGAGGCATGGCATCAAGCTCAATGCCAAAGAGTGCATTGTCATGCCATTTGGTAAAAACTCTGTACCCATGAACTACCACATAAACGGCAGTCTACTTAATGCCAAATGTGTGATAAGAGATCTTGGGACCCAGGTGGACAGTAGTCTCTCATTTGATAATCAAATCACCACAGTAGTCAGGAAATCCTTCCATGTGGCACATCTCATCACAAAAGGGTTCTCTTCCAGGAAAAAAGAGGTAATTGCTCCCCTCTACTTGGCACTCATTAGACCCATTATAGGGTATAATTCCTCTTTTGGAATGTACCTCACAAGACATCTGCAGCAGCTGGAAAGGCCACAGAAGTGCCTTACAATGAGGATTACTGGCCTCAAACAGATGCCCTACACTGACCGTCTCAAAAAACTCCAGCTTTACTCTGTAGCATATCACCTAATCCGAGGAGATCTCTGCCTAACATATACAGCTATGTTAAACCCCGAGCTTTTGGACATGCTACACCTTAAGAAATCCCAATCCCTCTGAGCTACACGCTCTAGGGACCTAAACCTTGTCACCACAATAAACAGGACATGCTGGAGGGATAGATTCCTGTCCTAGAGACTTCCTATACTCAGGAACAAGCTACCCATCTATGTCAAACAAACTTTCTCATTAACACTCCTCAAGAAAAATCTTGGTGAGTGGATGGGAAATAGGAAATACACCCCGAGGATCACTTCTGTAGCTCTGCTTGACAGGGGCACAGGAAATTAACTTTCTTGGGTGGCGTAAGCCAGGGAACCTTGTTGGCTACGCTTACTTAAGCCCTTGGACCAATAGTCTAGTATCTACCTGTGAACCTATAAACCTATAACATCCAATTAGCCCATACATTATAACTATATACATTATACTTATGAAATTAATTAAAAACAGAAATAAAATAATTTACCTTAGTAAAAGGAGATCTGGATTTCCCTTTTAAATTCTGTAAGAAGCTGATCAGAAAAATTTCTATATAAACAGAAGCTCATAAATAAAGAAGAGCAGAATATGCTATACTGTAATATATTGACAATATATATTAATAAAGTCATTTGTGTTTTAGTTTCTTCTTTCCATCATTTGTTTTCCACCTGGATCTTTCTGCCTGTCTCTATCAGGAAGTATCTGTCCAGCCCATATCATCAATTTGTTCAAGGATGTTATTTATTTTCAAAATGGAGATAGCTGCTTCTAGATCCTCAAAAATTTTCATTTCATCTGGAAGAAAGATTTTTATCCTGACGACAAACAACTGGACTTTGATTTGCCTTATCTTCAGTTCTCTAATTAGAGGGAGAAAACATTTCCTTTTAGAAATCACTGAAGTAGAATAGTCATTGTCAAAATGAATGATCTTGTCTTCAATTTTAATAGGACGATTTGCCCAAGTAGTTTTAAGAATTAATTATTTGTCCTGTGAGGATAGAAATCTAATAATTGTAGATTTCATAGAGGATTTAGTTTTTGAAGAAGGTGCTGTAACTGAAGATCTGTGTATTCCCTCAATGGCAAAAGACATTGTCTCAGGTAAATCTAGAGCTTTGGGAAGCCAGGATGATAAGACATTTGTCATGTTGTTTCCCTCTTATTTTTTTCTGGGAGAACAAACATTCTGATATTGTTTTTACATGATCTATTCTCAAGCTCATCAATTTTATTCAGAAAGGAAGTATTTTGTTTTAGTAAGAATTTACTATTGTGTTCATCTTCCATCAGTCTCCCTTCCATATCATTTAGTGAGTCCTCAATACCCCAAATCTGTCCCTTCTCCTGCTGTAATGCTTCATGGACTAGATCCATCTATTTACTACATTTTTTTACGTAAAATTATCTAATTTCAAATCCATTTTTTCCACTTTTATCAATAGTTCCTGGGTATTAATAAGAAAAGACTGTAACTCTGTTTTGAAAAAAAGAGAACTGTTTTTATTTTAAGTGACTCATTTTGAAGTTGTAAGAAAAGATTTATTTCCAGATATGTTTTTGACAGGAACTTTTTTTAATATCAAATTAGTTTCCTGATACTATCTTAGATAAGAGATTGCTGTATGTGAATCCTTACCAAAAAAGTAATAAGATAGTTTAAAATGAATATTTCATGTTATAAATAAATAAAAATAGCAGAGGAGCAGAATTCAACTGCTATCCTGTAAGCATCCTAGTCTTGCCCCATAAATACTGATTCATAATGACTTAGCACCACCCCTCCCCATGTCCATGATACTTAATGGGTAGCACATCCCTAGCAGAGTACTGCCCATGGGCTTTCTCTACAGTCTCTTGCTAACATCAGTGACTCTGTAATATCCTGAAGCTACCAGTCTACCTAAACAAAGATAAAAAAGTGTCAGCAACTCTTGTACAATACAGAGAATGAGAGGCACACATGATGACTCATGGATACATGTATGTTCCAAAAAGCTTTGCAGAAAAGCAGTCACCAGGATTATGGCAGAGAGGAGAAGAAGACAAGAATGGTAATGTGCTCTGTGGCAACAAGGATGAGAGGAAGGATGTGGGTATATTATGACTGTGACTGCTATAGGGCACGTGAGAACTAGGGAAATGCATCATGCAATGACTGCTACTGCTATAGGGCACATGACAACTAGGGAAGTGTGTCATACAATGACTCCTACTGCTATAGGAGACATTATTTTATTTATTTTATTTTATTTTACATTTGTTAATTGGGCTAGTCTAGCTGGATATATGTCCATTTTCAGTAGAGGCCCGGGGAGAAAAGCTCCAGTATTAATTACAAAATTACAAAACAAGTATTATTGTGACATAAACATATTATTAATTACAATGAAATTTAACATAAAAATTGATAAAAAAATACATTGAGGTGAAAAGGGAAAGGTATTAGAGATATGAGGAAGAAAAAGAATAGAGAAGAAGTGAGAAAGAAATAAGAAAAAGAAAAGAGGAGAGGGTTAGACTGGGTTAGTACAGGAACAAACCAGAGAAGTGTGTCATACAATGACTGCTACTGCTATAGGGCACATGACAACTAGAGAAGTGTGTCATACAATGACTGCTACTGCTATAGGGCACATGACAACTAGAGAAGTGGGTCATACAATGACTCCTACTGCTATAGGGCACATGACAACTAGAAAAGTGGGTCATATAATGACTGCTACTGCCGCTCTCTGGAATCAAGAGGTGTAGAGTGAACAAAAGAGTTGGGGTGTAAAGTGTTTATCATTGTTGCCAAGGGAATAGCAAAATTCATATTAGGAAAATTCATATTAGGAAATGACAAAAACTAATATTTGGAAAATTAATTTTAGGAAATCACAAAAAACTAATATTAGGGAATTATGACATTTACAGTCATTACATTGCTGCTGAACACATGGAAACAAAGAAGTAAAATTCAGATAATTAAGCAACATGGATCTGAAGCTGTATATATCATTTGAGGCTTTCACGAATTTCTGTAGTCTTAATAACATGGCATTTTCATGCACATATATAGACACACATACAATCACACACACACACACACACACACACACACACACACACTCTCATATATATCTATCTATATATATATATATATATATATATATATATATATATATATATATATATGGATCAACTACTATTCACCGAAAGCACGTTTCACTGAAACACATTTCATCACGCACTTTTCACCAAAAGCACAATTCACCGAAAACACACTTCACCGAAACACATTTCACCGAAAGTAATATATGGCCTTTTCCCCACTGTAGTGTGACCCTGGATTTAGTATATATAGTAAGGAGGGGTGTGTATATATTTTCAATTAAATACATGGATATATGTAATTGCAATATATTACTGTTCTCTGAAAATAATATATACATAAATTATGTGGAGGCTATGCCCCCACACCCCCCAATGTGGTGGGCAGTGCACCCCACACCACCCCTTACTATATATACTAACTCCAGGGTTGCACTACAGTGGGGTAAAGGCCATATATCACTTTCGGTGAAATGTGTTTTTGCTGAATTGTGCTTTCGGTGAAGTGCACACTAATTTGGTTTTCGGTGAAATGTGCTTTCGGTGAATAGTAGTAGATCCATCTATATATATATGCATTCAAACACGTGTTAGTTTTCTGCGGAGCAGTTCCCACAGGATAAGAATCAGTTTTACAACACTGACTTGGAAATGCGTAGTATGTTTTCACTTCATTATTTCACTTCATTAAATAATCTGAATATGTTCTACACAAAAGGCCACAGGCAAATTGAAAGTAGCTAGAGAAGAAGGAAATTTGGCTACAAAGGTAAAAATGCAGTGATATTCATGGTGATCCCTGCTTAACATAGAATTTGATTGTTGAATGACTACTGCTTCTTGCATAATTGAGTGAGACATCATGAGTGTGACTGAGTACATGATCAGCTTATATTTGAAATGTACAGTGATATGAAAGGCATTAGTAGATGGCTTACAGGAGACTGTCATAATGGTTTGAGTAGTGTTTAATGTGGAGACATGTGGAAGTAATCTTGTATTAAAGCAGCTAACAATAAAGTATTTTAAGTGGAGTATACTAACTCTAATGTAAAATCACAAAAGACTGGAATAACTCTGTACAAAGCTCACAGCAAAAAATATACTGGTTGATAGGAACAATTCAGAAATCAAGATAAAATACAGAAAGGTTTTGCCAGTGCCACTAAGATGCTACGTTCCGTATTTAGAGGAAGAGATTCCACAAACAGATAAGATATATTATACCTATGCAGATTCATATTCAGGGCACATCTGGATACAATGTGCAGTACTACTGCATGCACTGGAAGAAGAAGTACAGGTTAGTCAGTTGAGAATAAAGGAAGGCTAGCAGGGTTATATGGGAATCAAAGGCAAGTGATATTAGTAGTATCAAGAACTACTAAACCTATTGTCACTGGAGGACAGGCAAGAAATAAGAACCTTTAGATGGCATGAGAGAAACATAAGTGGCAGTGAGATGGGATAGAACTTAAGAGGAAAACAAGGACAGTGAATGACTACATGAATGATACAGATTTTTTTTCTTCATAGCATCAGCTGCTCTTTTCTACCCCAGTTGCTCAAAACATATGCTCCTCAGCAATATTCCCCTGGCCTGGGACCACCATGGCCATAGTAGGCTGTAAAAGGTCAACAGAAATATAGAAAAGAATAAGCATGCAGCAGGTCAGGGATATTTTCTAATACATTGTAATTGTGTGGAATTGTTTAATATCATATCCATCAGTATCTAGAGGCAATTAGCTCCAGCACCCTTCCTCAAGCAAAATTAAATAGTTATTTGGTATGGGATTCCAGCACTAAAAGCTGCCACCCCTTCCAACATAGACAAGCCAACTGCAATGGAGAAGGCTTAATCAAATAATTGGTAAGTTTTGGATGCATTCTTTGAAGAAAACAGTATTGAATAAAGAGAACAAGATACTTTAAGAGCTGTGGCCTGAAAAGTTTTTGAGTCTTTAAAGAAGGCTTGGTATTGTTAATTGGCTAGAAAAAAAATGGGACATGTTGGTGTCAGAAGAAAGGTGATAGCACCAGAAATAGGACAGGCTGCATAGACAATGTATCATTTTCTTCTGACACAAATATTTCATGTAATGAAAAGGAAGACATGCTTTTCTGAATAGGACAAGCATCCCTTTATCAATTATAGTTGTTGCCAAGAGATCAAGTAAGACTTGTATAAAGATAAGTAAGGAAAACTGCAGAAATATATAATATGTTCTCTAGAGAGCTTTGCAATTTTACTTAAAGTTTCATTCTCAATAAACAACAATGTAATCTGATTAATATAATTGTTTGGTGCTTATTACAACTAACAGTGTAAACAGATACATTAATAATGGGCTTAATTTAATATGAGAAAGTACTGAGTTAAATGCAGGTGCATCACTTTTTAAAGGGAGGCTCAGATATATGCTGTTTCAATAGGTATACATTTTTCATAGACACTTTCTTGCAAATAAGGACAGAACATCCATTACCCAGAACAAAGATGCATTAAACAAGAGTTATTTCTGGTATATAACTCATCCCTGGCTGGTCCAAAAGCAGGTAAGGCTATTTTTTTTTTACAACAGTGCTTTATTTGTATATAGTTGACATTGAGATTGAACAGAATTGGACATGCAATGTTTCTTAAACATTCAACCTAATATGGAAGGGATTTAACTTTGCTTATGCTGTCTTGAGCCTGGCAATTAACATTAAATGCCACTGATCGAGATTTATTAACATGAGCAATAGAAGCTTCAATTGTTCAGGCTAAAAACATACAACTGCCTAGTAGTCTGTGTTAAACTGCATACTGGTAAGATAAGGTGCGCAGCTTAATGGATTGCTGGTAGCATCTGTCAGGGGAGCTTGAGAAAGGTCAACAGCTAGAACAGAATTAAAAAAAAGGAAAAACAGTGAGATGTGTAGAGGCTATTACGCACCCTTTGTAATTGCGTTTAACCCATGGCTATCCTAGACTAAGGTATTTAAATGAATTATTAGTTTATTTCTCTTATATGGTGAGGCTAATATATTTTTGTTCAGTAAAACAAGCCGATGACTGTGAACATAACTGAGTCTTTCCACAACTGTATCTTGTGATGAATTGAAGTATGATAGTTTCTTGAAGTCATTTTGTGCATAATTCCAGTTTGTTGTATATGATGCATCCTTATAATCTCTATATCACACACACACACACACACACACACACACACACACACACACACACACACACACACACACACACACACACACACACACACACACACACACACACACACACACACACACACACACACACACACACACACACACACACACACACGCATACACACATGCACACACATATGAGGCTTTCCAGGCTATCATATGGCAGCATGCCTGCAGGACCAGTGTCAGCACCCCAACCCTACAAGGATGACATCAGACAGACAGAGAGAAAGTGATGCCTAACCTGGGAGATGTATGCCAGAGTTGTTCCAAGGGATTTTGAAGGTGTAGAAAAATAAGCTTAGATGGAAGAAGAATAAAATAACTCAGGAGAAAGCACTAAATAAATAAAAAAACATAGAAAAAATGGGGAGGATGGGGAGACAAAAGAGAAAAGACAGTCAGTTTAATAACATATCATGTAACATGTATTGCATTTCTTACTTTAAAGCATTTCTATTTCAATAAAATTTTATTAAAATAAAATGAGAATGTATGGGAAGTATTTATTCATACTTTTATTTGAAAGTGCACAAGATATGCTTATGCAAACATTGAGATGAAATGTTATTGGAAGTGCTTATGCACAATTTTGGGATGAGATTTTACAGGAAGTGCTTATGCTTACTTGGCAGGATAGTGTTTGATGCCATGTAATGGTGGGGCTTGCATGTTGCAGTCTATTACACAAACATAATGATCATATTTTGCCTGATATGAATCTGTTTCCGATACTGCATTAAGAACACCCTTCATAAATAAATACAACTTATAAAATCAGTGATAGACCTAAATACCACAGTCATTTCAGTCGTGCATGCAGTACTCTACTGAATGCAATCTAGTCATTAGGGTTCTGATATCTATCAGCAATATGCTTATATACTCTAATGACATTAGTTTCTGTATGTGTATACTTAAATCTGAGACTGTTTTGCTTGCAGTAGAATAGTGATTGCAATCTATACTTCAGTTAATGTCATATATCAATAATTTATTTATGTAGAAGAATAAAATCAGTTAAAGACAGAAGTACTGCAGTTATAAACTGATATATGGCAATGTCTTGTTTGCAGTAGTGTACTGAATGCATTCTATTACTTAAGATAATTCTGTATGACTTATTATTCCTTATTTTCCCTTAGACAGACAGATAGACAGATATACAGAAATTTTATTGAAATCAGTTAACCACACTGTTACTAACTACTAATTTACTCAGACTTACTGGAGGATGCAGTCCACCTCTCCAGCCACCTCACCTGCTGTCTCCTGTTATAGGAGACCTCCACCTCAGCTGTACAAAGAAGAAATAAGACAATTATTTTTCCTGTATTTCATATTTTTTCATTTATATATAAGTTTACTATTATCATTTCTAAGTAACTGCATTCATTGCATTATTTGCTTACCCAGGTATTTCCTCAAATGTATTATATATCTGAATTATCATACTTTGCTAATCTTCCCTTTACTGTCACTAATAAAACATATCTTTGCTGCCAATCATTAGCGGACCGGAGTTCCACTGTGGCGACCCATAACCGGGAATAGCCAAAAGATACAACAACATCCTTTGCAAGTACCGGCCTCTGAATTTGTTTCAACATGAATGTGCAGACACACAGAACAATGTAGCAAGCTGTAACTTAGCTAAGGTGGGAAAACATGAGTGCTGAAGTGCTCTGTACAGGCAGATAGAAATTAGCAAACAGTTTGCTACAATTTAAAAGAAGATATTTATTTATCTGTACAGGCAGATATAAATTACCAAACAGTTTGTTACAATTTAAAAGATATTTATTTATTTATCTATCTATCTATCTACTTATTTATTTAATACAATCTGTTAAAGGAAGGTTGGGAGTAGTCACAGAAACAGGACCTGAATGTAGGGGCTGGGGTGGGGTGGTTCATGTATTTGGCTACCTGGCTGATGTGCCAGTAGAAGGAACATCCTTTTTTTTATTTTGCTGTGGGGAATGCATAAATAAAAAGGATGTTCCTTCTACTGGCACACCAGCCAGGTAGCCAAATTTGGTGTAATAAGCCTTAAATGGTTGGCTTATTACACCAAATGTGTTGCTCTTCAGTTTTAGAGTTCAGGAGGTAGGGTGCAGGTTCATAGTATTGGCCCAAGCCACTAATTGTACCAGCTACTTTTCTGGTAGCACGCTATTAAAAGTTTTCATTCCCTAAGTTGTTCAAGTGTGTGCTTGATAGTTTTCTCCCTGAACAATTCTAAGCATATAGGGTGATGATTTAAAAATGCATGCAGAAGTAATACAAAGTTAATAGGCAAGCAATAATGCCTGACAGGGTGCATGTTAATGTGTAATTAACACTTGCCCAGGTGGTGTTGGGTCTCTACACACCTGAAAGGGCATTAATTACACAGTAACACACACCCTGGAGGGAAGTATTGTGCTTAGAGAAGGGGCTTTCTGTAAAATTGTTGTGTTTTACTTATATTTTTTTAAGTACTATATATATCTTTTATGTAAAACAGTTCCTCTACCTAATGTTTCAAACTTGCTCTAATATATATTAATGGTGATAGAGGAGACCTGTTACATCCAAAATATAACACTTTAAAAAAAGTCTAGGTATTTACTTTATTTTATTGGTTCCTTTCTCCTAAAATTTTTGGCTTGTTACCATTTATTAGAGACCGATGTCTGTAAATTATGACATAAATTTAAGTTTCAGATTTTCTTTTCATTTAGAAAATTCATTCTAACATAAATCCTGTTATTTAAGCAACTTTTATAACAACAATAATTAAAATCTGTTTCTATTTCAGAGACTTTGTTCTCCCTTTATTTTGTTTATCCATATATCATTGGCTGAAGAGAGAAGTATTTAAGCATCTTTACTACTATTGCCAGAGGTGGAGCTCTCTCATGCAGACACACATACAGACACCCCTGCTTCAGAAAATGCAAGCTGACACAAATCCTAATGTTGAAGTAATGCTGTGATTTTTATACTAGGATTATGTAAAAAGATATTGTTACTTTGAGCCTTTGTCCCCTGTTTATTTTTTGCTTATCCAGATATGTTGAGGCAAGAGGTCGAGAGGTATGCAGACCTCTTTTAATTGCTACGGCTGCCAGTGATTGTTCTCACTCTTGACTCTCTCTGTCTCTCTCTCTCTCTGTCACACACACAAACACACACACACACACACACACACACACACACACACACACACACACACACACACACACACACACTTTATTCTAAGTTTCTTTTCTTTTTTACTTTACACTTAATAAACAACAAAAAGTGCTGCTTAGCAAGTGTAAAATAAAGGCTTGATCAATCTCACTGTTCACGCTGTCTCTCTCTCTCTCTCATATACACATATACAGTTTCTTCTGCTTTCACCCACACATACATATATACACACAGTCTCTTCTGCTTTCATGCACACATTCATTCACACATGCAGACAGAAACAGAAACACAATCATACAAGTGCATATAAACACACACACACACACACACACACACACACACACACACACACACTTCTTTCTGTTTTTTTTTTTTTTTTTTTGTTTTACACTCACTAAACAGCAAAAGCACTGTTTAGCAAGTGTAAAACAATGACTCGCTCGATCTTGCTTTCACTCACCTGCACACATACACTTAACACACAAACATAAACACACACATTTTTTCTTTTAATTTTATTTCTATTCTTTTTTACATTTTACACTCGCTAAACAACAGAAGTGCTGCTTAGTGACCATGAAATAATGGCAGCCATTTGTTTTTTTCTGTCTGAGCTCCACAATGGCTTGATATGCTGCTGTGAAGCAGCAGACTCATTTTTCTGTGGGCATTGCTTATATATTAATACCCTGATGGAGAATGTCCGTTCTCCAATCAAGATGTGATCTACAGATCGCCCATTCTCTAATATTTATTTGCCAAAAAAGTATGTGCTTGTCATTCACTCCACAATACAACAACCCCTACCACTCTTCCCCAATGTCTAATCTGAGTAGGGTGTAATGTCTGACTGACATTGGCCATCTTGTATGTGTGCTTACAATTCTGCAAAGAAAGGACTTTCTTGTATAGTTAATGTACTATGAAATATTTCCTGGCCAAGACAAAATTTAAATACTATCGAAAGTAACGCAATATGGAATTAAAGTATAGAAATGCAAACATTTTGTTTTCATTCTGTCTAAAGACATGCACAGTTGTTAGAGTACCTATACAGATCTATACGCAGGATTTTCAGACAGATACATGCAGATTATTATTTTACTCATGCATATGTTACACTGTTTGTGCAGTCAATTACTGTTATCATATAAGCATTAAATATTTATATGCTGATGCAGTTCTCTGTACAGATATGTGCATATGTTATTTTCAATTATTATAACAACCTTATGCATGTATTTCTGCTGGCACACATATTTCCTCTAGTTAATACCTTCAACTTTGTGATGCTGTTATATGATTTACAATTTACCTATGTTAAACATTTCCCATCCTCAGCCTACCTTAATTATCTAATCATTTCATACTTACAATGGAACTCTATACTTCTTGCCTCGACATGGTCTACACATTCAGCTTGCTGGTCAGGCCTTTGCTTCTTCAGATTATTGTACCTATGACAGCACTGTTGGCTAGAGAGTGTGATCACTGTCAGAGTTTTCAAGGGTTTGCCTAATTCTTGCCAAATATCAATCATTTCCCAATTGGATCCTCTAATGCACATCTCAGTCTTATCCAGATACAATTCCATCAGAATGCATATCATTATCTTGATTTCTTTATCTGACTAGCTCAGAGCTTAACCTTGTTCCTTAACAGGTGCTGCCATGATAAAAAGTGCCAGCACTAGAATGAAGAAAGTATGTGTAAGGTGTGGTTTAAGGTTTTAGAACCACTCCCTCTGGTGCGTGACACAACCTTAATACAATTCAGATAGCATTACAGTAAGTATTGTTATTATTGGCAAGTTTGGTTTAACTCATTACATCCGAGTGACACCTCCAGGTGCATTTGGAGTTAACTCCTGCTGACGTCTCTAGGTAACAAATATTGCTTGTTCATACTTGCTTCAATAATTCCAAAACCATGCTATGCAAGATTTTAAAAGATTTCATCTTAAAGCTTACACAATGGCAAACTCAACTCTATTAATATTTGACCTCTGTCTAGTGCAGGTAAAAGAAACTGTTTTATGACATTAATTTATATAGATAAAATTTTAACACTTTTCTAAATATTTCAACCAAGTAACACAGACAGAACTTAGCATCATATAAAAGCTCACAACTAGATGAATAAAATGCTGACAGCATGTGTGCAACTTCAGTGGTTGCCGAGAACCTGTAAGTTTCCAAAGTATTACAAATGCAATAGTTACTACACTTACTGTGACTTAGAAAATTCAGTTTAACACCTGGTACCTGAAGACTACTACCACTATAAAAATAGTTTGTTCTGAAGGGTTTGACATTTATACTTTCATAACCCAAATTGTTCCATAAATATGAACATTTGTTTCAAATGTGAGGACATAATTTGATTCTAGCAAAAGGCTTAGGCTGTCCCCATTGGAAGTTATAGTGCAAACGTCCAGAGATGCATTGGAGTGAGTTAACCAAAAATACTTTGCCACCAACATTTTTTAAAGGAATGCATTTTATTTTTGTTTATCTTGTGCATGAAAAATAAATGCGGAAATAATTTCTATTATGTAATAACTATAATTGCCAGTGTTTGTGTATCTTGACTTAGCTATGTTTTTGGAAGTATAACACCTGAATATTATACTTTCTTTCATTGCAGCATCAAAAATGCATTATTTTTTATTTTTTTTTATTTTTGGAGGGTTGGGGGTTTGCATAAATTCATCTGCCTGTGTGGTTGATGAAGACTTTTAATTAACCTTTGTGTTGGTAGAATTGACAAGGTGTGTCAGAGGAGATGAAATGGGCAGTGATTACGTTGTATCGTTGTGCTTACTGCAATGAATAAAACTCCATTTTGCTTTATCAGAATATTTTCTTATTTTGGCACAACTGATCATATCCACATGTTCCTGGAGCTGCTAGGGAAGGTGGGGATGCAATGTGGATGGCTGTGTACTCCTCCACCTTCCGCAGCATGTTCACAGAAGTCTACATTTGTGTTCATGAGTATCTCAGAATAATTTATGCCAAAACAAAGCTGTACACATTTGTACATCACTGTGATTCATAGAGTTAAACATAAAAGATTCCTATTTGCATACAAAATGTATAACCAGACCCAAATTTACACAGGAACGTTGAATACTGCTGTATTAACTTGCCATTATTCAAGTAAGGTGGCAAATGTCTTAGGGAGCTGCAGTCTTCCTAAAATAAGAAAATAAAATATTATAATTTAATAAAAACTACTTATAAACAGGTAAAAATTACTAAGTTAAATTAAAGAAATGTTGATTTTTACTAATATCGTGCATACTATGATGGGAAATTTTGCTTTTACTAATATCATGTGCATACTTCGATGGAAAATGTTGCTTTCACTGATATCATGTGCATACTATGACAGGTATTGCTGTTTGGTGGAAAGTTATCATTTGGAAGAGGGAATTCAGTACACCAGCATTGCAAGTGATTACTGATCACGTACAAATATCATTACTTTGTTGTCATATAATGATTCCCCAGGATTTAATAAAATCCATGTAGGCACGGTATAGAAACTACATGTACTGATACCAAGTCTGTGTACATGGTTCCCCTTCAGCAGCACATCATGCATATTAATGATGGCATTTTGCCAATGGAGAGTCAAGGAACACAGGTATTAAATTGGTGTAGGGAGATGTGCAGTGGTAACCGTGTCCGCAAATGTATAAGAGATTCCCCGGACTGTCCTTTAGTGTGGTGCCCAGACAATGTCCAGACATCTAAAAATAGAAACCAGATGTATTTAATTATTTATTTAAATGTATGTTTAAGCATATATGAGCGTGTTTGCGTGTGCAGCATGGTGCTCAGCACTGTTTATAGATAGCTCAGTGTTATATGTAAAGGCACACCTGATGTCTGAATATTCATCTCGCTTAATTGTTAGAGTCATGGCTTCATGTATAGTAGGTCCAGGGTTTGAATACATGGAAGGCAAATGAGTATTTAATTTTAAAATACACATTTTGCAGATTAATTTGAAATATAGCTCCACTGCACTTTGCTAAGCTCTGCTGAGATTTGCTAAGACCTGCTAAGCACTGCATAAACATGATAATGGCTGCCAATGTTTATGCACTGCTTGGAACTGCTTGGCTGGTTTGCATGCTACTAACCTCCTCTTAGACTATGGTTCTGCTAGTTTTCATGCTTTTCACCTCAGCTGCACAGGTTCTCCTGGTGATAAGCAACGTGGTGCTTTTTTGAATGTTGCCTAATGATGTGCAAGGGTGGGAAAACAGCCTTTATTAAGCCCAATAGATGGGAATACAGCAAAATCCATTGAATGTTGTTTCTGAAGGGTACTATGGCAGGTGTTGGTGAAGGTGCGAGCCTTCGAGTGCAGCTTTGGGGCCTTCTGGAGTCCAAGGTCATGGTTAGACTCTTAGTAAAAAAAAATGAAGACTGGCTGCTGCAGTGAGGTTTCCAGGGCTCAGAGTGTAAGGTGGAGGACTGGGACCAGCTGGCCTGAAAACTCAACAGTGCTACTGGTATCCCCTGCACAGGTGAGCAGTGTTGTCACCACCATGATGACCTGAAATGAAGACAGGGGGATCTGTTTGACACCTGGGTCCAAGAAGCTTGAGCAGGGAATGCCCCATAAGTATGTAAGTAAAGTATGTAAGTAATTTTACCTCTGTTTCATCAATATCTAATCTAAATGTCTGCAAAACTGGTATGCATAATGGTGCATTTCTGTTTCAACAGCTGCAGAAGAGAGGGCATGCAATGTCGAGTTGCACACCAGGCACCTGGTCAGGTTGTGCCATGAGTATATTGAGCACAGATGCATTATGCTAAATGTAAGGGATATAAACAAGAAATATTAAAGCATTAACTGCTGTAATGTATATACAATAAAGCCTGTAGTGCAATAACTGTGGAATTTGAGCTGTTTTGAAAGAAATTAATAATGTCAACTGCTGTGCAATAAAAACATGAAACAATACCAGTAACTGCATTAAAGTCTATACAATAAAGTCTGTAGTGCATTAAATGTGGAATTAGAGCTGTTTTGAAAGAAATGAATAATACCAGCTGTTGTGTAATAAAAACAGGAAACAATGCCAGTAACTGCATTAAAGTATATACAATAAAGTCTGCAGTGCAATAAATGTGGAATTAGAGCTATATTGCAAGAAATAAATAATGCCAACTTTTCTGCAATAAAACATGAATCAATCCAATAACACCAAGGAAAATGGTATACATCAGGATTGTCTTGTTGTAGCCATTGCAGTAGAGCTGTATGCATTGAGGCTGTAAGGTAAGATGCTGCATCAAGTATAACACTGTAATAGCTATAGAATGCAAATGTAATTTCTCCCAATTGTATTGTCTAACACATATTGTACCATTCAAGGCTGTCTGTAGGCCAATATTGTTCACATAATGCTCTATCATCCACAAACATCAGGTAAGCAAGGTATATGGGTGAGGTAGTCCACTCTATGATCTTATATCATTTGTTAACTTCAAAGATATTTCAACCCACTAACAATAAAGTGTGTACACCAGCATGGTTAGACTGATATATAGTGTACCTACTATCTGCATTATTCTTGTGTTTCATGCACATGTATTCTACTGTGAGTCTAGTATAACATTGTAGTAGTACTGCCAGGTCATAGCTTGGTTCCAGGTAAGTTCTAGGCAAATATCAGTCAGTCAGAAATCAGCAGTGACTCAGAAGCTCAGCTTGTTAAATGCTCTATATATAGTACATTTTGCCATACACAGAACAGGTTTCAAATCCAGTGCTAGATAGCACTAAATATTACAGTAGCAGTCATGTAATGCACACAGATTCTCTCTCCACAGGAACTACAGGTAATTGGGTGAG
>NC_056729.1:229684668-229802168 GCF_019279795.1 Protopterus annectens | reverse complement strand
CTGCCATAGATATGAGTCCTATGCCTGTACATTCTCTGGGAAACTGTACACTTGAGAAGTCTGTGTATGTCTGCCCATTGTTAAAAGACTATCAGGATTGTGTAGCAGTGTAGTGTGTATGTGCTATTTGGGCAGTGTAGAGAGGGGATAGATGTGAGTGTCTTGGGCACTTTCTATCTGACTGAGCATGCTGCTCCAGTTTCTGGTTCCCTATCACCTGTATATGTTTGTACATGCAGACTATAACATGTCCCGTAACACATCAGAATTCCCACTACACTGTGACTTGGGAAAGTATATGTAGGGGTAATGCGTGCGTAGCAAACAGGATTTTGTTGCTCACACAATCATTATACTGTAGTGTTCAGTTTGCTTACTGGTATATCACTCTGACTGTGGTGCACTTGCCCGGGGTATGCACTTTCACACCAGTGTCTGTTTTCCACTAGAGTTACATCCCTGTAGTGCCTGTTATATTTGCTGATGCATGTGTACATCCCCAGAGCTGGACTTGGATAGTGTTATGTCAGTCTGATTGTAGTTTGGACATTGCTAAGTAGCTTCTTTAATGTTGTGTTATGTCCACATATTCGTAGGATGTTCAGTTGTCTGGCCGATATCTTTGGTCTGGTCCCCATGACTGTTATGTATGCATGACACATCAGTGGGATGATGTTGTGATTGAAGTCAGTAACTAAGGAGAAGCAACTGAGTCCTGGAATTGTGATATTTCAGTTCATATATGTTAGGACATGCACTGTTACTACATGAACTTTCTCATTTTATCTACTGGCATATTTTGGACGTGTTCCTATTTTCAGGCCTTTACCCCCCCCTTACCCCACACACACACACACACACACACACACACTTTGTCAGGCTTGGTCCAGATTCATTGCACTAAGGGGTTCTGAGGATATCTCTCCACCTCCATATTTTTCACAGAATGTCCAGATGTTTGGACCATACTTTTGTTCAGTTCCACAATGTATTTCTATTTGTCTGGTAAATCATGGTGATGATCCAAGGATTTATGTCAGTAAATAAATGACATGACATTTCAGTTTCCATCCTCATATCCTTCAGTAATTGTCTGCTGAAACACACACTGTTGCTGTAACACGTCTTCATTTGTAACAGCGATTTTTGAGATACATCCATATATGTGGCCCATCCCCCACTTTTACAGCTTTTGTACAGATTCCTTGCACTAAGGTTGAGAGGGATGGTTCAGAGGTATAATTG
Organism: Protopterus annectens; assembly: GCF_019279795.1. Taxonomy (NCBI): domain Eukaryota; kingdom Metazoa; phylum Chordata; order Ceratodontiformes; family Protopteridae; genus Protopterus; species Protopterus annectens. Next base: position 229,800,923 of record NC_056729.1, on the reverse strand, counting down.
CACTGTGTGTTTTTTATATATATATATATATATATATATATATATATATATATATATATATGTATATATATGTATATATATGTATATATATATATATATATATATATATATATATATATATATATATGTATATATATATATATGTATATATATATATATATATATATATATATATATATTTTTTTTTTTTATTTTCCTTCCTTTATATTTTTATATATGTATATCAATATTATGACTCTACTTTTTCATATATATGTTTCATCAGACACACACACACACACACACACACACACACACACACACACACACACACACACACACACACACACACATATATATTTGCCTGACAGTTCATTTGCCCTACAATTAGAAAAGGGCAAATAAAAGGTACATCTCCTTTTCCCCACAGTAGTGTGATCCTGGAGTTAGAATATATAGTAAGGAGAGGTGTGGGGGGGTGACAAACCCCACCTACTTTTGTTTTAGTGAACAGTAAAACATCAAAGTGGACAATATAATACCAAATTAGGAGGGGGGTTGTGCCCCCACACCCCACTAACTATATATTCTAACTCCAGAATCATACTACTATGGGGGAAGGGACCTATACCTTTTATTTGCCTTTTTCTAATTTTCGGGCAAATGAACTGTAAGGCAAATGAACTGTCTGGCAAATGAACTGTCAGGCAATTGGGCTGCCTGAAATTTCTGTCGGGCAAATGAACTGTCAGGCAAATGAAGGTGATCTATATATATATATATATATATATATATATATATATATATATATATATATATATATATATATATGTGTGTGTTTACTATTGTTTGTGCGAACGACATTCTATCAGCTGCAATGTGCCGAAAAACAGAATGTCGAGCGCATAAACAGTTTTGCACCAGATAGTTGACTCCACTTATGCGAATGTACAACTGCATTCACATAAGTGTAAATCGACTATCTGCATGGAGATCGCGGTACAGTGGGGAGTGGAAATTCATCCACATCTCCACTGTAGTATAATCTCGGAGTTAGAATATATAAGTAGGGGGGTTGGGGGGTGCAGGGTGGCTTGTCCCCCTGCAAAAATGTGATAGCTGTATAGGAGCTTGATTTACATTGTGAAAGTATTTTTCTTTTACTTTTGGTATTACCATTTGTTTATTTGATCGGAAAATGTTTTTCCGTTCGAATAAACAATAGTAAACCTTATATATATATATATATATATATATATATATATATATATATATATATATATATATATATATATATATATATATGTGTGTGTGTGTGTGTGTGTGTTTGTGTGTGTGTGTGCATATGTCTATATACAACACAGAAAATGTTCCACAAAGCTTTTTCCCTAATGGTGTATGCTTCTATTGCATGATATGTTTGAAAAAGCAACATGAATGCCTACAGCTCAGATGGTGTAGTGTTATATTCCTCTTACTGTAGTGTTTAGTGTCATGAGTTCAAGAGTTGGGACTGTTGTTTTTTTTTAATTAATGTTCAATGACTTGAATGCGGGATATGTTTGTTAAAGCACTAAAAATGCCCATAACCCATGTGGTGTAGTGGTATTTTCCTGTGATTTTTAGAGGACAGCATCCCTGGTTCGAGACTTAGCAATGTTGAATATTTTGTTGCTGAGCAGAACAAGGTCTGATGGATACAGACTGATTAAGACACATTTAAGCATATTATACTTATAATGTTATGGGTATGGGTATAGAATGCTTACATACAACTACATTTCTGAAGTTTTCCTGTAAGTCTTCACTAGAAGAGATAGAATTTCTGGATGTGTTTGTTAGAAAATCTGATATTAACATATTGGAAACTAGCTTATATAGAAAGACAACTAGGAGAAATTCTTTACTCCACAAGAATAACTTTTTGTCGATGATGTTGTCTCCAAACCATATAACATAGTTGGTCTCACTACCTTGTTGTAGACCTACCCTTTCACTTTTACTGGTAGTTGTCTGTCACAAATCAGTACTGACACTCTTCTCCACCCTCTCCATCTTGCCTGTACTCTCATCCTCACCTGTCCTCCACAGTCGTCATTACTATGAAATGTTGATCCCAATCATTTATAGTCATCCACCATTGCCAGCTCTACTCTCTGTATCCTCAACATTCCACTACCCACTCTCTCATTCACCCATAGATATTTTGTTGTAGTCCTGCTGACCTTTATTCCTCTCCTATCTAGAGCATATCTCTACCTCTACAGGATCTCCTACATCTGTACCTTACTCTCAGTTCAGATGAGGACTCCTGTATGATATTGGCTGTCAACCTGTCTATTGCTATTGCAAACAAGAAAGGGGTCACAGCTGATCGCTGATGTCATCCCAACTCCACCTTAAATACATCCATCACTCCTGCCGCAGACCTCACCACTGTCACACCACCCCTGTACATATCCTGTACCAGTCTTACATATATCTCTGCCACTCATGACTTCCTCATACAATACCACAACTCCCTCTAGGGACCTAGGGACCCTGGCATAGGTGTGAAAGCATTTCTCTACATCCAGAAAGACACAAAGCAACTCAGGACCTTCTCTGTACTACTCTATCAACACTGTCAGAGCAAACATCACATCTGTAGTGCTTTTACCTGGCATGACAACATACTGTTGACCACTACTCATCACTGCCCTGGTTAACCTAGCTTCCACTACTCTTTCCCATGACATCATGCTGTGACTGATTAATGTTATCCCTCTGCAGTTACTACAGTTCTGCATGTCAACCTTATTCTTAAAATGGTATTCAGACACTTTCTATCTACTCCACATGCAACCTCACACTTTCCAAGATATCATTAAACAATCTGGTGAAAAACACCACTGCCATTTTTCCTAACCACCTCCATGCTACAACAGGTATGTCACATGGACAACAGGATTTCCAGTATTCATCTTCTTCATAGCGATCCTTACTTTCTCCTTGGTAAGCCATTGCACTTCCTGATTCACCATGCCCACATCATCCAACCATCTCTCTATAATTGTCTCTATTCATCAGCCTCTCAAAGTAATCTGTCCATTTGCTCAACACACTCTCTTAGCTTGTGAGTATGTTTCCCTAATTATCCTTTATCACCATTATCTGCTGCACATCTTTCCTGGCTCAGTCCCTCTGTTTAGCCAACCGGTACAAGTCATTTCATCCCACCTTAGTATCCAACCTGTCATACAAGCAGTCATATGCCTCATCCTTAGCCTTTGCCACCTCTCTTTTTGCCATACACCTCATCTTCTTATTCTCCTGTCTTTTTTCCTCATCTCCTCAACAATCCCACTCCTTCATCCCAAACCTCGTTCTCTGTATACTGTCCTGTATTTCCTCAGTCCACCACCAGTTGTCCTTGTACTCCTTCCTCCATACACATGTCACAACAAGCACATTTCTAGCCATCTCCCTTACTAGGTCTGCTGTACTTACCCAGATATTTGGTAAATCGTCACTGCCACCCAGCGCCTGTCTTAACTCTTCCCTGAACTCCACCTCACAATCATCCTTTTCCAGTTCCCACCATTTAATCCTTGGTGCTGCCCTCACACTCCTCTGCTTCTTGATCATCAATGTCATCTTACAGACCAACAGTCTCTGCTGCCTAACTACACTGTCCCGTGTCACCACTTTACACTCTCCAATCTCCTTCCAACTGGCCCTCCTATATTGGATATAGTCCGCCTGTGTACATCTCCCTCCACTCTTGTATGTCACCCTATGCTCCTCCCTCTTGTTATAGTTTGTATTCACCACAGCTATGTCCATCCTTTTTGTAAAATCCACTACCATCTCACCATCTGCATTCCTTTGCTTAACACCATGCATACCAATCACTTCCTCAACCCCTCTATTCCCTTCAACATGCCCATTAAAATCTTCTGCAATAAACACTCTCTCACCCTTGGGTACAGTCATCACCATGTCATCCAACTGACTTCACATTCCTTGTACTCATCCATCACGCAACCATCTTGCGTAGCATATTTACTATCAACATTCATCATTACACAATCAATTTCCAGCTTCATAAACATGAATCTATCAGACAGACATTTCATCCTCCAAAAACACTCTTGGCATACTATTACTTCAGGATAACCCCTATCCCCTTTCTCCTCCCATCCATACCATGATAACACAAGTCTGACCTGCCTCTGATACACCTAGCCATACTCCCCTTCAATCTGGTGTCTTGCACACACAGTATATCAACCTTCCTTCAGGCCATTATATCAGCTAGCTCTGTCCCTATACCACTCATACTGCCAACATTAAAGGTTCCTAACCTTGCTATCACACTCCTAGCATTTTCCTCCCTTCCTGCCATGTGAGTGTTGGACATCCTCCAGGGTATGCCTGTCAATGCAAAGGCTACTGTGCTATCAAATGACTCAGGTGTGTTACAGCAATATGAAGACAGTGTCACTAATTTTGTCCCATTACCCCCATGTATGTGTGGTGTCCTACAGATGTCCTGCCGTAATGGGTGGAGAAGGATAAGTGGGCATTGTGGGCATCAAGGGTGAGAATACAATGTGCCATACTGACATAGAACAGAAATGTATATCAGGTATTGCCTGTGAACATGTCAGTATGAATAGGTGTATCTGTCTGCCTCATAACAACAGATGCAATGCCAGGTTAAATCAGCTGTACATGTTGTACATGTGTAATGTTAGTTACTGTGCATCCAACAGAGTATGATTTCTAAAGATACTGTTTGTTGCATTGCCCTGACAAAAACATAGGTAGTAGAATAAGCATGAGTATCATGTTGACATGTTAGACATGTCCAACCATGTTATGAACTTTTGTCCATGCCTACTACGCACAGCCATATGACCACCAACATAGCTGTATGGACTCAGTAATACCTTACTTGTAAAATCTGTCTCCGCCAAAGCAGAGTAATCCCCTTTGCTGGACAGCAGCAATACACAAAACACATAATTGGTTGCTATGTCAGCTGTACAGGTCAGAGTAGGTGCAGGCACCAATGGGGCAGCGAGTCAACCTTTGTCTAAATGACCATATGAGGTCCTAGGTGGATTACTGTAAGACTATGAGTACAAATTGGACACATCAACCAGAGGCAATCACAAGGCCGTCTTCACATATGTCTGCAATCTCAGAGATGACAACACAACCCACCCTGTAATGGTGGTCAATGACACTGCATGCACACGCACCATAGCTATAGACAAACTGCTGCAGAAAGGTTTAGGACAAAGATCACCCCCCTAGCTCACCATCAGTGGAGGTGGATATGCATAACACCTGCACCTCCTCCCCTCATCATATGGGAGCAGGCGCATACTGCCTAATCAAAGTCAACAAAAGCAAGTCTCCAAGGGAACTAAAAATCTTCCTGTCTGCATCCTACATAAACTTAGGCATATACTTCCAGCTCCATTACACACTGTATGCAAGCAATGCCTGAGCACCATTGACATCCCTACTGCAAGGAAGATGTCTACTGTCACTACTCTACACAAACATGAATGATGAATGGTGGTTTATGCAATGTACTGGCCCTCAGTGGGGGGAACATGACACATTAGGATGCAGAATGTAATGCAGGTTCATATTGTGCTGATTAAACAGGGTTATGATGTGGTGATATGTGGTGGCTGATGATAGGCAATGCTGATGTGTTGGCTCTGTAAATGACTCTGGCCAATTTTTGAGGTCCTGTGATGTGTTTTCCCATTTATGTCTTCCAGGTGCCATGCAAAGACAACCGTCTTACACTGCTCAGGAGAATGCAGCAATAACTGAAGCCATCCTGCAACATAATGCAGTGCTGTTTGTCCGGAGCCGCCAAAATATGCGGGAGCGAACTATCTTGTGGTATGAACTTCTCCACAGAGTCAACACCTTGGGCCACCATGGCCGCACATAAGAGCCGACAAGGCATCGTGCAACTTACCTGCTATGTCATGCCTGGCAGTGGGCTGCTGTCATGTCCAGAGACCGTTCCATGACAGATGGGGGCCCAACTACACAGGCCCCACTAACATCAATGGAGGATCTCCTTGCCAACATTGGGGTAACCCTCACACAACAATCATCACATGTAACATCAGTCGTGGAGGTGGGTGGCAGCCAGGCAATAGGCGAGTAGTGTCCAGGCAAGGCCACAGTGCACATGATTTTAATATTGTTGCACTAATACTGTCTGCTATAGAGTATCTAGATGCATATTTCAGGTAAAACTGAATTTGTGGCTGGGGGTTTAGTAATGCATACAAGTGCACATCTATGGTGAAGGATAGCAAATTGTGTACTATCACAGCTTGTGATGTACATGTGCAGAAAAGTAGCATTCATCTTGTAACACTGCCAAATGTGAGTCTGCTGACAATACTTCTCCCACACAACTACATAGGTACCTTTTATCTACTTGTGGGACAGCAGCCTAAAGCCGGTGAGTATGTGATTTTCCTGTTGTGGCTCACCAGTATCCCAGTAATGTTGAGGTCATGCATGTGAACATGCACACACTTGTTACTCTCAGCTATTCTGAAATATCTGCATGTTCACTTGTGGTGTGGTTAACTGCAGTGCATCACAGTGGTCATCACAGGGGCCTACTTGCAGGAGATGTCACATATCTGTACCATATCTCACAACCTGTCATTGCATGAAATGTGGACAATGATTGACAATATGGGGGTAAAAAAGATGAAAACTAGGGACATATTTTATAACTTAGTGCTATACAGTGCATATAAAAAGTATACACACACCTGTTTCAATGGCAGGTATTTGTGAAATGCAAAAATGAGAGAAGAAGAACACAATTACAAACCCTTCCAAACTTTCATGTGACCTATAATCTGTACAATTTCATTGTTAAACAGACAAATCTGTTAGGGGAACAATTATGGCATATGAAAAACTTACAAGAAGCTGGATGCATACATGTGGTCAGGATGAAGGTACTACTGTGGTGAATTAGCTTTGCATATGATGACATCATTACATCTTCTTGGGTATACATCTGCCATCGCTGACATAGACTCTTTGATTAACAGCATATAACAGTCAGCTGTCCTACCAGTATTATTGTAACATTTACTCAGTTGCCTGCAACAGCCATAGTTTTCATAGAGCTTACAAAGCAGCAAGGGGATCGCATCTGTGACAGGTATCAGCCTAGAGAAGGGTACATACACATTTCTACAACATTGCATATACCATGGAACACAGTGAAGACAGTCATCAAACAGTGTGTGCCACTTGAAGGCCCTTCACCTACTAACAGTATGCATGTATAACAGAGGTGTAAATAAGTAATGACATTAATTGGAAAGGGCTGCACTGCATGATGTAAAAGGCCTGTCCAGGGTGTGTATGTAGTGGTCTGACTGTGTTGTGAATGTCACCATTTGGCTGTTGTAAGGTCTGTGTAATGCCTGGCTGCCACCTCGTGTGTGTGTGTGTGTGTGTGTGTGTGTGTGTGTGTGTGTGTGTGTGTGTGTGTGTGTGTGTGTGTGTGTGTGTGTGTGTGTGTGTGTGTGTGTGTGTGTGTGTGTGTGTGTGTGTGCATGTGTAGCAGCAAATGTTGTAGTGCAGGTAGTCATTTACATATGTTGTCTTCCCCCCACAGGTGGTCATGGTAGTCGAGGACCCTTTAGCTCAGAATCTGATGTTTGTGTCTCTGCAGACTCTGAAAATACTGATAGTCATAGTCAGGTACAGGTGGTTTTGTCAGGGGCTGAATATGTACCATGTTTTGGCATCCAACAGTACTCGACACTGTCCCCGCACACAGTCACAATGCCCACGCATACCCCATCCCCAGTAGCCACAGGGAATAGACAGTTGGCAGGTGGTGGCATGAAACAGGATGCCCGAAGGAGGACTGCTGCCCATCAAGCTGCTGTCTTATGTGCCACAACAGGTGTCACCAGATGCATGTTTTAGGCTGTAATGGATGCATGGGCACATAGTTAACACAACACCAGACACCAGATACATACTCAGGGAGGTGGATGAAACTCTTCTTGCTTTACATGGTGACATATATGACCTAGTTGAGGCCACATGTCAAAATACTGAGGTCAGGAATACACGGTGGGGTGAGACACTGGCAATCCTCGACTGTGCTATGTCTGTGATAGAGCATGTGGTGGGTGATGGGCATTGGCCATGTGGCTGTAGGTCAGCAATGACATCAGGTGGCAGTCTATGGGGCCATGCCCTTTCACACTCCCATACTGGCAGTGACACCAGCACTACTGGGGTGTGCAGTCTACATCATTGCTGTCCACATCACTTCGGAGCAGGCCATGGCATGTGGTCCTGACCAGTCCTGTCAGGGACACGGATCCAGCAGACAGCAGTCACCCTCAGGAAGCAGTACTGCATCTGGTCTTGAGCCTGGTGGTACCAGTGAGACCCGTGGCAGGACAAGTTCCCATGTCTGTGACCAGAGACGGTGAACTGGACACCTTGCTATGTATGGTCCATAGCTGTCCAACATACCCGTATGTATGGCAGACACATGGTGTGACTGTGTGCATACATATACACACACACTCATATCTGTATCACACACAGGTCACCCATAGACGCATGCAGCACTTCTGCACAGGCCATCTATTGCATAACCCTCCACATACACACATGATGTCAACAGTATGGCCCAGCCTAGGCCTCTGGCAAACCCACACCACACCCTGTGCATATGATGATACCTGTGCCACATCCATGTCATCCATACCATCAATGCAGTGAAATGATAATATGGGTCTGACGCACATGGTGAATGTAGTACAGTATAGCTATGTAATACTGTGTAAGGTGCTGTCTGCTTGCATTTGTTGTGGGTACACATACAGGTGTGTACACCTTATTAGCCAGAGTGCATTACTGCTGTTAGTACCACTAACTGCCTGTAGTCTGACATGCTGTATTCTGTTTGTCTTCCAGGTATCTGTGTGTCTGCAGGCTGTGGCCCTGCAAAGATGACCAAGAGGGAGTATGGCAGAGTAGGAATGCACCACCCATGTCATAAGTAAGGTACACCTTTATATGCACATCTACCAGGTATGTATGCATGCAACAGTGTGTGAGTGACACTGTTGTCAGACAGTGTGACCTTCCATACATACCCCTGTCATAGACAGGTAGCCTTTATATATGTCACCTCAGTGTTGTGTACTACCACAGGCTCATACAGACAGAACAGGTTACTACAGTACTGTCAGCAGGTCCCTCACAAGCATAGCCATTACATTAACTGCAACAGATTAACTTGGCAACACCTGTTGGCCCTGCCATTTCTTTCCCATACACTCAACCCTGGTGCAGTTGGTGAGGGCATGCATGAAATGTGTATGACAGGTTTGTGCTATGTATTTCTGAGTTTACAGGGTGGAACATGGAAACAAAATGGTATATCTTTTGCATACATACAGTCAGGACTGATAGAGGGGATGTGCATACAGCAGCACAAACACAGTTGGCAACAGATAGATTATTAAAAGTACATATCCACTTTGATTTATTGCACTACTACATACACGACATGCCCCACATAGATGATATGCATGGGAAATTACTCACTACCTATTACAACATGTACTGTTGTGAATGCCTCCTGGATGGTGAGTTAACCAACTAGAAATAGCATCTGGAATCATGTATTGCTCTTACAAGCCTGTACAATTGTTAGGGTAGCAGACATTGCATCAGCATTATGTTTCAGTCAGGTATAATACCTGATGCTGCCATATATGTCAGTACACTGACTGTGTCCTATTTAGCAACAATATCACATACATGGGAATTGTTAAGGGACACAGACCACTTATAGGTTGCAAATATCTGGCTATTCTGGACATATTTGTACAGAGGACTGGTATGGACTGTACAATGGTTTAACATGCTGCATGTGAGACAAATGCCATTACCACACTGTATAAAGTAATGCCATCAGGAGGTGGTAACCAGGTGTGTATGGTACACACATCAAAATGGTATAAGCCACACAGTATATGATTCTCACATGAACACACAAAACAGTATTGGGATTAGAACTCCTACCTATCTATTTATGTCTACTATAGTGTTATGCAGTTATCAGATGCACCACGGAGTTTATACAATGTCACCAGTCAAAAGGTACTTCTAAGGTGAATGACCTCAACAGTCAATTAGGGTGAGGAACTGTGTAGAGGGTGGTACACAACTCAAAATTGTATAAAGCACACAGTATATAATTTTCACACAAACAGTTGCCAGTATTGAGATTAGAACTCCTCTCTATTGAGTTATTTCGACTATAGTGTTACACAGTTATCAGATGCACCATGGAGCTTATACAATTTCACCTTATCCAAAGGTACTTCTAAGGTGAATGACATCAACAGATATAACCCACACAGTATATGATTCTCACACACACTTACTTGCCAATATTGAGATTTGAACTCCTGTGTATGTAGTTACTTCTACTATAGTGTTACACAGTCATCAGATGTGCCATGGAACTTACACAACCCTAACTACTCCAAAGGTACTTCTAAAGTGAATGACATCAACAGGACTAGTAAATTAGAATGAGGGGAAGTGTAGAGGGTAGTACACAACTCAAAATGGTATAAACCACCCAGTATATGATTCGCGCACACACACACACACACACACGCACACACTCACACACGCACACACGCACACACACACACACACACACACACACACACACACACACACACACACACACACACACACACACACACACACACACACTCACACACTTGCCAGTATTGAGATTAGAACTTCTGCATATCTGGCTATTTGTACTACAGTGTTACACAGTTACCACACATGCTACAGAGCTTACTGGGTTAACAACTGGCCAAAGGTGCTGATAACTGCACAGCTGAGGTAAAGTATTACAGGTAGCAGAAAGTCTGCCTTCAGTTTTTCCCTTGGATCTTGCTAGTTCTTTCTCTCTTGCACTTCAAACAGCATAATAGCTTTGTACTTCAACAGATTATCGTATCAATAAGTGTAGGAGACCTGGGAGCCATCAGCAGTAGTCATTCCTCACAGAATCAGCCATGGTACTTAATAGTTATGACCACCCCTCCTGGCATTATTGAAGTGCAGTTTTCTGTGCTTTTGCCCAATAACCTGGTGCACTTGGCCATTCTGTGGCACTGTTTCAACTGACTCATGTACACAGACAACCCTCTTCTCTAAACTCCAAACACTCAGACTTGTGAGAGTTACCCCTGCATCACCAAATTTGGAAATATGCACTCTCCAGCAAAGATTGGACTAGCTAGTCAAGAGGATGAGATCATCACCTGCACCACACCATGTGGAACACATAGCTCGCCACAACACCCACTATCACAGCTCTGACATAAACTCACAAACCAACCACACACCCTCCTTCACAGAGGTAATCAATGGACACTTACCCAAACAGCACAGACCAGCAAGACAGACACCCACGCAGCCACCACAACACAGCACATGCCAAAGGAGACATATGTCACCTACACAGTTTGCCCCTCAACCTTAACCTGTAAGGCTGACCACCTTGCCCAATACAGTAATCATGGGTGACTCAATACTGAGGCACACAGATGTCCACCTCACTAGGATGAATATGGAGAAGGTAACAGCCAGCTTTCTATCACATGTCAGCATCCAACACATGACACACCCAATCAGGTCACTCCACAACAACTACAAGTATCACTCTGTCATCATCCATGTTGGTGTGAATGACCTGAGATGCACCTCCCTGGACTACATGACAAGAAAAATGGTTGAGCTCTTAGATTATGTGGTCCAAGCAGGTATGGCAGTAGCTCTGAACAGTATACTACCATCACCCAGAATGATTCTGCAGTACTATCAACAAATGATTGACTTCAACATTGGCTTACATGTTGTTTGTCATTCTCAGGAGATCCAGTCTCTCTCTGCTTATGATAACATGATTGGCAGACCTCAATGCCTTGCCAAAGATGGCCTGCATCTGTCACCCCTGGGTTTCCATGTACTGGATAAGTTTCTTGCCACCCTTATAGTGCCTTTTTAGGCAGTGTTCCAAATCATATTACCACCGTAACAGCTAGACATGAATGCAATCTGAGGGTCATGCTGCTCAACAGTAGACATTTAACTCTCAAGATGCAGTCACTCAAAGCACTCCTCAAAATGGAGAACACTGACAGTTGTGCTGTGACGGAGACCTGGTTTACAGCAATAGACAACAGCCCTACCCTAACAGGCTATGACACATTCCACAGCTGTCAGCCCCAAAACATGGACCACAGCTCCACAGGTGGGGGTGTCTCCATATTCATAACAGATATTCCCAAGTCCAGACTAGTATCCCAGCATAATGCATCTGGGATACTTCAGGTACAACTGACTTTGGGTAATAGTGAAATCCAGGTCATAGCCTGCTATGGGTCCACATCCATGACCCCAGACTGTCAATCCATATTCCTCAACACCATGGCATCTGTCAAGGTCCAACCCAACACTGACACAGTAGGAGATGTCAACTAGCCCTCCGTCAACTGGGAAAAGTTGTCAAGCACCAATAGACTGGCCCAGTGCTTCCTGATATTCATTAGTTCCAATGCCCTGGACTGGCTCATACTGACCCACAGTAGAGGATGCAACAACCTTGACCTGTGTTGATTACTTACATATGGGACCATTTCACAACAAAAGTAGTCAATCCCTACGTGTTCAGATCCAAACATGATGTAATCACCATGGCAATCCACATCTCACGCACACCCCCCACAAAGGTAACCACCTTGAAAAACCTCTGTAAAGCTGACTTTGGGGTCATAAAACAGGGGTGGATGACTTCACTGCACCCATGCCAATGGCAAATATCTGCATGGTTGTCGACTCATACACAAATGCACTGTACAAACATGTACATGAATACATGGTACTAGGCATAGCCAACAGAACCAAGACACTGTCCTCCAAACACTGGAAGCCAATGTGATGGTCCTCTGCCATTACTGAAGTGTACAACAGAAGAAAGACACTGTTGCAGAAAAAGGTGGTGTCCCAAGACTGGTAAACCCCCTTATTAGCATCAACAACAATGTGAGATCCCTCATGGAATCATCTACAGCCAGCTATGAAGGCAGAATTGCAGCAGACACTGACAACAATCAGAAAAGCCTTTGGCAGTTATACCAACAACCTCCACAGCAATGCCCACAAATGCTGTGAGTTCCTGCACAATGCTAACTCCTATCCTGAGCCAACAGATATTGGCAACAGTCTTGCCAACACATTCAGGGCCAGCTTTACCCCTTACTCCCTCTAAGGGAATAATTACAATGGCAGATGAATGCCAGCCACCCAGCATTACTGCAACCCAGGTTAGACCTGCATTGTCCACAGGCAAGAATACAGCTTCCATGGGAACCAAACATATCTGTGGCTGTCTTCTACATGATGTACAAAGAGGCCTGGCACCACATCTGTGTGCCCTGTTCAGTCATAGCCTCACCTCTGGCTTTGTTCCTCCAAAATACCACACTGCTACAGTCAGCTCTCTCCATAAAGGCGTAGCAACTACAGAACCTGGGATTATTGGCCCATTAGCTTGATGAGTCTACTATGTACAAGTATGGACCGCATCATCAGGAACCTGATTGACAACGATATAGGTAATCTCCTAACTCTGGACCTCACACAGTTTAACTTTGTGAATGACAGATCATGCCTGCTCAACTTGGTTGACTTCTTTAAGTGAGTCACCAGGGCTGTGTATGACAGTAAGACACTGCATACAGCCTACCTTGATCTGGCCAAGGCTTTTGATACCATTCCTCAGTCAAGATTTATTGATAAATCCACCAAACTAGGCATCAGCACCTATATCAGTAGGTGGGGTTGCAAACTGGTTCACAGAATGCTCAGTGTGACAGTGGCAAACTCCAAGTCAGACTGGCAAGCAGTCATGAGTGGAGTCCCACATTGATCAGTACTGGGTAGTCTCCTGTCCAGCATCTACTTCTCAGGAATCCAGCCCAACACAGAGGAACTCTGGCTGACCAAGTTCACAGAGGACTGCAAGCTGGGAGCCATCATTAACTCCACAAGTGATGCAGACATCCTACAGAAAAGCCTCACTGAGACCAATGAATGGTGTGGAAACCATGGCCAGAAGCTTAAAACCACAAAATTCATCATCATCCCTTTTGGTGAAACACTCAGTTCCCGTTAAGTACCACATTGATTGGAGCCCAATGAACACTGTAGGCATTATAAGAGATGTGAGGACACAGGTTAACAGCAACTTCTCCTTCAACCACCACATTGCCACTGTAGTCAGGAATTCCTTCTATGTGGCACATTGCATTACTAAGGGTTTTGCATCAAGGAAGACAGAGGCAATCATCTCTGTCTACTCTTCCCTTATTAGACCACTCATCAAGTATTATGGCCCATTTGGCATGTACCTCACTAGACACCTGCAACAGCTGGAGATGCCACAAAAGTACCTCACAAAGAGGTTCCTAGGCATTAAACACATGCCCTACACAGACTCAGAAGACTCCAGCTATTCTCTATGTCATATCACCTAGTTATATGTGCTTACAAAGCCATGTCTGACCCAGGTCTTTTAGAAATGTTACATATGAAGACATCCCAATCCTTCCACATCACACATTGCAGAGACTTCTACCTCATTACCACAATCAACACAACATTCTGGTGGGACAGGTCCCTCACCAAGAGACTGCTCATGCCCTGAAATACACTTCCCATACATGTCATGCAGAGAACCTAGATGACTCTGTTTCACAGAAATCTTGATGAGTGGATGGGTAATAGACAGTTCACCCCAAGGATCACTGCATTGGCTCTTCTTGATACAGGCACTGGGAAGTAACATTGGGTAGCACAATGGCAGGGCCCTTCTATGGACTAGGCTTGTAAAGGCTCTTGGGCCATTAGCCTACTACACACTTATGAACCTATAAGAGGAATGACATCAGCAGGATTGATAAAGTAGGGCAGTGGGTGGGAAACATATCAAAATACTCTTGCCTACAAACATATACATTTACTGCATACAAGAGTAGAACCCCTGACTAAGAAGCTATTTGTACAATGGTGTTAGGCAGTTATCACAAAAGCTACAGAGCTTACGAGGCTATTAGCTGGCCAAAGGTGCTGATAAGGGGAATGACATCATAAGGACTGATAAAGTAGGGCAGTGGGTGTTAAATGTATCAAGATACTTTGCCCTACAGACACACTCAAATATTTGCCAGATGTGAGAGTAGAACCCCAACCTAGCTAGTTATTTGTACTACTGAGGTTACACAGTTATTGCATGTGCTACAGAGCTTACTAAGCTAACAGCTGGCAAAGGTACTGACAAGGGGAATACCATCAGCAGGACTGATAAAGTAGGACAGTGGGTGGGAAACGTATCAAAATACTTCTGCTTACAAACATTTACCAGATACAAGAGTTAACCCCTGCCTAACAAGTGATTTCTACTACAGTGTTAAGCATTTATCACATGCACTACAGAGCTTAATGGCTTAACAGCTGGCCAAAGTTTCTGATAAAGGGAATGACTTCATCTGGACTGATAAAGTGGGCAGTGGGAAGTGTTGTGGGTGGGAATGGCATAAAACTGTATTACCTATAAACGAATACACAACTCCCTCAGTCTTGCACACAGAGTTGCTAGTATTGGGTTTAAAACTCCTACCTATCTAGCTATTTGTACTATAGTGTTACACAGTTATCTCATGCACTGCAGAGGTAGTAAGTGTCCAATGGTACTTCTAAGGTGAATGACAGCAGAATATCTTGTGCAGTTGGGCAATGTGAAGTGTGCTGAGTGGGAACAGTCTGCTGATACTTAGACCTACAGAGACACACAAACTCACAGGCAGGTGATGTTATAGTAACACTCCAACCTCAGTACTATTACACAATGGGGCACACCTTTTATGCTTGCATGTGCTACTGTTTAAAAACAGTATGTCATTGTCCACAGCAGGACATCATTTATGCCATTCAGGATACCCATGTGTGTGGCCCATGCTGTTGTGTCTGTCTCACTGTGTCTTTCTGTCTATCACTGTCTGTCTTCCACTTTGTGCCCACTGAATGGTGCACAGCAATGGTTATCCCACTCCACAAATGGGGTGCCACCACGGACCCTGGGAACTACTGCCCCATTAGCCTAATGAGTCTGTTCTGCAGGTCCATGAAATGTATCATCATGGATCTTATACACAAAGACATTGGTAATCTCCAAACTCTGGACCCCACCCAGTTCATGTTTGTAAAAGGCAGATCATGTCTTCTAAACCTGATAGACTTCTTTGAATCAGTCACCAAAGCCGTAGACAAGGGTAAGATGGTTCAAACAGCCTATGTAGATCTCACCAAGGCTTTTGACACCATCCCCCACTCTGGAATTATAGATAAATTCACTAAACAAAGTAGAAATCTCTATGTCACAAAATGGGTTGCCAACTGGCTCACTGATAGAACCCACACTGTGAAAGTAGCAGACTCCAAATCTGACTTCAGACCAGTGACAAGTGGAGTACCACAGGGTTCAGTCCTGGGTACTCTCCTGTTTGGTCTCTACTTTTCTGAAGTACAGGTTAACAGGAAGGTCTTTGGCTAAAGAAGTTCACAGATGACTGCAAACTAAACTAGGCCAACACTAAGGGACTCTGGCTAACAAAGTTTGCAGATGACCGCAAATTGGGAGCCATTATTGAATCCCCAAATGATGTGGATATTCTACAAATGGGCCTTAAAGAAACAGATGCTTGATGCCAGAGCCATGGGCTCAAGCTTAATGCCAAGAAATGTATAGTTATCCCCTTTGGGAAAAACCATGTACCCATGAATTACCACATAGGTGGCAGTACACTAAACACCAAAAATGTGATGAGAGACTTAGGGGCACAGGTGGACAGTGGTCTCACCTTCAATAACCACATTGCCACAACAGTCAGGAAATCCTTCTATGTGGCACACCTCATCACTAAGGGCTTTTCATCCAGAAAAAAAGGAGGCCATTGTCCCACTGTACTCATCCCTCATTAGACCCATTATAGAGGACAACACCCCGTTTGGTATGTACCTCACAAGACATCTGCAACAGCTGGAAAGGCCACAGAAATACCTCACTAAAAGAATCACAGGCCTAAAGCAGATGCCCTATGCTGACCATCTAAAAAAAACTCCAGCTATACTCTATGGCATATTGTCTACTCAGGGGTGATCTCTGTTTAACAAACAAGGCCATGTCAAACCCTGAGCTGTTGGACATGCTCCACTTAAAGAAATCCCAATCCCTCAGAGACACACGCTCCAGGGATCTAAACCTTTTCATCACAATGAACAAAACATGCTGGAGAGATAGGTTCCTGACCCAGAGACTCCCCATATTTTGGAATAGACTGTCCATACATGTCAAGCAGAGTGCCTCCTTGGCCCTCTTCAAGAAGAACATTGATGATTGGATGGGAGATAGCAAATTCACCCCATGGATCACGTCAGTCACCCTGCTAGACAGGGGTCCAGGGAAGTAAATATTGTGGGAAGAAATATCCAGGGAATTGTTATGGTTAGGCTTGTAAAGGCCCTAGGGCTGATAGCCTATTACCAGCCTATGAACCAATGAACCTATGAACTAGGAGCCATAATTGAAACTCCTAACAATGTGGACATCCTACAAAAGGGCCTCACGAAGACAGATGCCTGGTGTCAAAGCCATGGCCTCAAGCTCAATGCCAAAAAGTACATTGTCATTCCCTTTGGTAAAAACTCTGTAGCCATGAGCTACCACATAGGTGGTAGTCTACTTAACACCAAAAGTGTGATAAGAGACCCTGGGACACAGGTGGTCAGTAATCCCTCCTTTGATAATCAAATCGGCACAGTAGTCTGGAAATCCTTCTATGTGGCACACCTCATCACAAAAGCTTTCTCATCCAGGAAAAAAGAGGTCATTGTTCCCCTCTACTCATCACTCACTAGACCCATTATAGAGTACAATGCCCCTTTTGGTATGTACCTCACAAGACATCTACAACAACTGGAAAGGCCGCAGAAATACCTGACAAAGAGGACCTCACAAAGAGGATTACCAGCATCAAACAGATGCCCTACACAGACCGTCTCAAAAAACTCCAGCTTTACTCCGTTGTACATCGCCTACTCAGAGGCGATCTTTGCCTAACATACAAAGCTGTGTCAAACCCAGAGCTGTTGGACATGCTCCATTTAAAGAAATCCCAATCCTTCTGAGCTACATGCTATAGGGACCTAAACCTTGTCAGTACAATAAACAAAACATGCTGAAGGATAGATTCCTGTCCCAGAGACTTCCCGTACTCTGAAATAAACTACCTATCTATATCAAACAAAGCTCCTCAAACCCAGAGCTTTTGGGCATGCTCCATTTCAAGAAATCCCAATCCCTCTGAGCTACACACTCTAGGGACCTAAACCTTGTCACTACAATAAACAGAACATGCTGGAGGGATAGATTCTGTCCCAGAGCCTTCCCATACTCTGGAACAAACTACCTATCTATAGAAAACAAAGCTCCTCATTAGCACTCTTCAATAGAAATCTTGATGATTGGATGGGAAATAGGAAATTCACCCTGGGGATCACCTCTGTGACTCTGCTCGACAGGAGCACAGGAAAATAATTTTCTTGGGTGGCGAAAGCCAGGATACCATTTTGGCTAGGCTTATATAGGCATTAGGGCCAATAGCCTAGTACCTACCTATGAACCTATGAACTTCCCCACATCTATGTGTGTGTGTATGCTTGACATGTATAGTTATCTGTTGGCCATGCAGATATATCACATATGGGCCACCTACAG
Source organism: Protopterus annectens (assembly GCF_019279795.1). NCBI lineage: Eukaryota > Metazoa > Chordata > Ceratodontiformes > Protopteridae > Protopterus > Protopterus annectens. The sequence goes on along the minus strand of NC_056729.1, from coordinate 229,781,989 downwards.
CTAGCTGGGGGTAATCCTGTCTGATGTGTGTGTTTAGAGACAGCTAAGGTGTACATAGCTGTCTGTATGCACAGATATATCTACACAATATAGTCATATAGGCCAGTGTGGGTTCCCACATGTCCTGTGATTCTCTAAGTGTAGGAGCATGCCCAGTGTGACCTTGTATATTTAGAGTGGGACTCCATTCCAGATATAAGTGTACTCCGGTCCAGGGTTTTGTGTGCTACAGACATACCTCTCAGAAGTACAGAGTACTTTCCTTGAGGTAATGGTTTGTTTTGGCAGACATTCTCTGACATATCTGTATTCTGACAGTGCAATCTATTGTGTCCTTACCTAGTGTCAGACATCCTCAAATCATCACAGTGCTTTACCAGAGGAATACTAGTCGTATCATGCATAGACTGATATAATGGCAGTTATGTACATTCTTGCACAACAAGGCCAGTTGGGAGGTGTGGCTACAGCTAGTTGAGTAATAGTCCAGCAACTTGTTGATAGTTGATAAACTGGCTGGGGAGCATCTTCTTCTGTGGTATCTGTGTAACCTGAGATGTGATATCCTGGTGTGGCCATACCTGTCTGCTGTACATTTTTTGCAGATTGTCAGGGTGTTTGGCTAGAGGTTTTTTCCAGTCTGCATAAACATGTGTTTTTATGGCAAGTTATTTCAGTATAATTAAAGAGTGATGTTACAAAATATTGACAGACATTACTGTATCAGCCTACATAGGCTTCAAACAATTCCCGCTACTGCAAACCCACACCCTACCAACTTTGTCAGTATGTCAGGGCAATATTTACCACACATGCCTATCATTGTGCCTTTGTTCCACATTTACTTCTGCCCTTGTTCAGACATGTTGCTGTCAGAGGTTTGATGATATGGGTGTGGGTACAGACTGCATTGAACTGTACAGACGTCTATTATATACAAAATCAGACATAAAACAAGGAAAAAAGCCATATTGACAATGCCCACTGGCAACAGTACCAAGAAGCATGATTATTCACAAAAGCCCTAGCACTTCAGCTACACAGTCCTCAAGAAGTCCATTATATGTGTAATATATTTGACATAGCACTGTGACTTTCAGGTATGTTGCAGCTATCTGTACATGGCCCTGTGACAGACAGTCTGTACCTAGAGCAGTACAAGATGACAGACAGTTTATTCCCATTCTCTGAAATAAACTACCTTGTCACTACAATAAACAGAACATGCTGGAGGGATAGATTCCTGTCCCAGAGACTTCCCATACTCTGGAACAAACTACAGATTCTGACAGTATTGACCACATGTTGTGCATAGTTCATTGACCCCTGCATACTGAGCACATGCAACATGTTTTCATGTGTATTGGGACAGCCCTACAAATCTGTGTTATGCTGCTGTTTCCCTGCAGACATACATGTTACTGCATTTCTGTGGGTATATGGGGGGAGGAGCATACCTGTCAACTTTAGACATTTGCAGAGACTGTTCTGATATTTGCCTTACCTTTTGATTCCAGTTATCATACTATTGTGCCCTGTCTTGGGGACTACAGGCATATCAGTAAAGAGGACAGATGAGATTGTAATGACATACATTTGCATGTCAGACTTGTTACCCTTCAGAGCCTTACTGCAACTGCGAGACTTGCTGTGCTATGACTGTGCGGGTCTGTGGGGGGGGGGGGGGTGATTCAACATTGCTGCCATTTGTGGAGCTTTTCCAGACATTTTTCTCTGGTTTTCTACAGCTGACTTGCTGTGTGGGTCTGAGGGATGGGTATGGGACCCCACACTGACATCCATGGCTGGGAGCTATGACCATAGGCGCTGGAAGCTGTTAAAGACTTGGGGGCGGAGGGTGACAGGGCCACCTAGTAAAATAAAAAGGGTAATTTTTTTATAACCATTTGCTACCACAACATAGATTCACTTGGAGGACATTTTTAGCTTAGCCAATTCCCTTTTGGTGCTTGAATTAACATTTTCTGATTGGTCTAAGCTATCTCCATGGCTGATAATTGTATATTAGCCATAGTGAAAACAACTGTGATCATACCATAGATAATTTGAGGGGGCCATGTAACGGATGCAGCATTTAGGAACTGTCTCTATCCATTAGTGGCAAGAAGGGAAATCCTGGAGTACACTTTCTATTGCCCATCCTTAGATCCAAGTTGCATTTCAATATGGATGGATAAGCTTTGCTTTATTTTTATGGATAGTCTGTTCCAGAACAGTGGTAGCCTCTGTGATATATATCCATCTCTCCGCGACATTCACTTTAGATACCTGGACTGAGTATTTTTGATGCCATTTGACTTGCTGATGTTCAGTTGGTCCATCTGTATTATGTCGGAGGATGCTTTGTATGCCAGACATGTCACCTCTAAGCACTCTGTAGGATACTGAGTATAGTAATAAATCTTTGAGGTGGTCCATGCAAGACCTATTGTTTAGGACTTGTATCCTTTTAGTAAGGTATCTCTGAAGGTATTCCAATTGTTGCATGGGACTGGACAGATACATGGCAAACTGGGCATTATACAAATTGATTGACATGAGAGCTTTGTAAAGGGGGGGGGGCAACATCATCTCTAGATCTAGTCACAAACAATTTGTTTATAAGCTGTGCAATATAGAAAGGCTTTATCACTCTGGGCACATGTTGGTCAAAAGTTAGGTCACTGTACACATAGTTTCAAAATGCCAAACAACTGGATCAGTTCTCAGAGGGCATTGTCATGATTTTGACAGCAGTTATTTATTTGGGACAAACCTTCCTGCATGATGGTTAAGTCATTTGTGGATTCAATAACTTCTCCTAGCTTGCAGTCATCTCAAACTTAGCTGGCCAAAGCTCTTTGGTATTTCCTTTTACTTTTGAGATGTATATGCCAAACAGAAAAAGTCTCAGCACCGAACCCTGGAGGACTCCATTGGTGACTGGTCTCTTCCCCTGTTTTGATCTCCTGCATCCCGTGAGCCATGTTACCAATGCAGCTAGTGATGTAAGTGTTTGCTCCTACATTATTCATCTTTTATACTACACCTGAGTAGGGGATTGTGTCAAAAGGCTTGGCCAGGTCAAGGTAATGTGCTGTGAACTGTTTTACCTTCATCCATTGCTTTGGTAACAGGAGTAAAGCTTAAAATTTGCCCATGATTTTGAGCCTTTCCCACTTTCCTCTGGGCTGTTTTCACAAACATTTTTAGGGCCATGCATACATGTATGCATTCCTTGATTCACCTTCCTGATTGTATTAAATTATATTCCTTGTATAATACAGCACACTTGTTAGACTTAAGTTAGAGCGCATTTTAAATTTATTGTTTAAACATTTTTCCAGTAGGCAATGAAACAAAAATGCATTAACCAATAATGACAAAACTGCCCTATTCAGAACATTTCCATCATAAAGGTCTACTACCACACACAACTGCATTTTAAATGTATTGTTTGAACATTTTTCCAGTAGGCAATGAAGCAAAATGTATGCACCAATAATGACAAAACTGCCCTATTCAGAACATTTCCATGATGACAGTCTACTTCTACACACAATATATAAATACAGAATCACAGTAGACAGTAAGCCATAGGCCTGTTGCACAGCTTCTTGAACTTATTATCAATTGGGGGGGGGCAAAAGAACAAAGTACGGTGACATTTTAAACATTGTGTATAATTTTTGAAAGTTGCTTGCATAAAACATTGCTACCACCATGCATTTTGCTGCCAAGTCTTGAACCCAGAACTTGGTATACTACAATCAGAGCAACATACTACTAAACTAAACCAGCAGTTCTTGAAAGACAGGAAGGCAACTTAAATGGCTATCATATCATTTAGTGAATTCAGTTCTCACTTCTCACCATAGCTCTCAACCTCTTAGCACAAAAATACAGAACAAAGTCAATAATGGGGGAATACAGCCCCAAAATAGTGACACATTTCAAATACTGATTTTATAACCATAGAAAATTGCTAGAATAAACGGTTTTGTCTTACCACTCCTGCAAACCAATAAGAACAGAACAAAAATGTGAGGCATAAATTCACAAGTGATGGTGGCTTTGGACTTTAGGCTCTTTTTACCTATACTCAAGGTACAGGGTTGAAGATTGAGTACCTCTAGCCACCAGATGTACCTTGCTGGAGGCATTTACACACACACACACACACACACACACACACACACACACACACACACACACACACACACCCACACACACACACACACACACACACACACACACACACATACACACACACACACACACACAATTGGTGTACTCACACTGATAGACAGACACTCCATTCCCCCACTCTGCAATTATCTCCTGTCCTACAGTCCAGATGCAGCAAACAAACTCCATTCTGCAGCAGCTTCTGAATATCCCACTCGCAAAAGCCAGAAATGCGCTGATTCTGTCCCACATAGTTAGTTGTCTGCTGCTATCCAAGTAGTCCATCCCATTCCCTTGCATGCATGCAACAATGCCATACATATGCTAGCAGAACATACTGATACATTCATTTACTGTTAAGGCAACTGACTTACCTTGTGCCAGTTGTGTGTATGGAGCTTGAGGGCATGGTAAGTTACTCTGTGCCTGTGGGGACCTTGGCAATGGTGGGGGCTGTCTGGCCCTTTCCCATCCTGTTCATGCTGCAGCTGTTTCTGCAGGATCATATTGTGTAGCATGGCATATACTATGAACACGTGTGCACATGTGAGTGGAGAGTACTGCAAGGCTCCAACAGATATCTCCAGGCAGTGGAACTGTACTGCAAAGCTCCACCAGATATGTCCACGCAGTGGAACCGTGACTTGAGCATCCCAAAGAAATGCTCTATATGATCCTGGTTTGTGCATGTGACTCATTATGGCATTCTTGCATGGACGTGTGTGCATTTCTGATGGGTGTCATCATCCACAGCTCCAGTGCATAACCAGCATCGTCCACCAGATGGTCATACTGGATGTCCTCCCTGGCAAATCCCTGATACAGCTGTGAGGAATGCCAGATGGTGGGATTTTATTTATTTATTTAACATTTGTTAACTGGAAAAGTCCGACTTGGAACAAAGCCAATTTTCAGCGGAGGCCCAGGGAGAAATGCTCCAGATGTATGTCTTTCTAATGTGGGAGGAAACCAGAGCACCTGGAGTAAACCCACACAAATGCAGGGAGGACATGCAGATGCCATGTAGAAGGCACCCCATCTGAGAATCGATCCAGAAATCCTCTTGTTGTGAGGTGACAACGCTACTGCTGCACCACTGCGCCGTCCAAGTTGTGATAGCTTCCAGGGCTGCCAGCACACACATTCATGATAATGCCCTGGTCATTGCACATAACCTGGAGGGGAAACCCTTGCAGTTTATGTAGACACTACCATGATCACCGGGTGGTACTTTGATGTGGATGTGCATACAGTGTATGGCACCTAGTACCGCCGGGTATTCAGCTACATGGTAGAAGAGATGCATATTGCTGGTCAATTCCTCACAGGTGTTGGGGAAGTATATATGGTCATGGCCATTTCATAGCATGGCATCCAAGAACTGGTGGAGTACTCTTGATGCAGATGCTTGTGACACCCCCATGATATCCCCAGTATGTCTTTGGAAAGTACCTGTAACTAGTATTCTTAAGGCTACACATACCTTAGTATCCACTGGGATGGGTTCCCCTCTGTTCATTCTGGATTTGAGGCAAGGCTGGCACAGCTCCACAATTTGTTGAAGTATGTCCCTGTCCACCCTCTTATGCTCTACTATTTCCAGGTCATGTAGCCCCTGGTAGGTTACCCTGAGTCTGAACACTCTTCTCTTCCTCCTGAGTCAGGGATGGTTATCAGCATTATCCTCCTCACCACCATCAGCCTCCAGCACATACTGATGTATGAAAGTGATGGCAACCCCTAGCATTTTGTCAGTTAAATTCCTAGGTTTACTCCAAAGGTGCAGACTTTGTGGGAAAAACCAGCCCAAGGGGGTTTTGCATACTTTATAGTGGTGTGCTGCAACTGCTGACTGTGATTGTGTCTAAGATACATTCCAGCTGACAGCTATATTACTCATGGCTTTGAATTGGCCACTGTGAGTGTTAGAGGCATTACTGGTATTTTTTGCATGTTTGCCTTTATTCTGCTGTTGCCCCTTTTTATTTCTTTTTTACTTATATCTTCTTCCATTTTCAGCTATGCAACCACCTGCCAGCTGAATTACTGAATGCTTTCACTGGCCCATTGTGAGTTGCAAGAGTCCCATATTAGTGATTTCTACTTCAGTTCTCCTTTATTGTGCTGTTGCATTTTCTTTTTCTTTTTTTTTCCTTTTGTTACATCTCCTACCATTTTCAGCTATTCTTCCTGTTTAAGCCCTGGGATGTACTGTGAATATCCGTGGAGCTAGTGTAAACAATGATGTCATTAGCTAACCACAGCTAAGCTATCTGGGACACACCCCCTAGTTCAGCTGTGCTTAGCTAAGTGCATACCCAGTCCACGGACCTTCATTGTGCTTACACCAAGCATGACACGCACCCTTTTCATGTTAGCTACCCCTGCTGCCTACACCATCATGTTGCAGCACCTACATGGTTAAGTGCAGTGTGACAGAAGTATTTTGTGATTCAGAATAAGCCCCCTCATTTACGTACCCCACTGCCTTAATATCTAGTTACTGAACTACACCACGGCCTTCCCCATTAGCAACCACTGTTCCCTACCATTGTTTACCTTCTGCATGCCGTTGACTATCATGGCAAAATGCAGATTTCCCCTACACTTGTCATTTCCCTTTTTTTTTATTTTCCCCACCATCCCATTTGCTCGGAATTTCCTCATACTTAAATGGCCGATATCTGCCAAAAAAAAAAAAAACTTTATTTTTTAAAATATTTGGCTTTTTAAAATGCCAATGGCCATATATTTGGCCATTGGCATGCCCAATGTATTTAATACACATTTTCTGGGCACTGTCAGGGCTCTGTTTGTTTATTTCCAGAAATGTATTTGGTTAGTAACTGAATACATTTCTGCCAATACCACTGTTCCTGCACAGAGACCAGTATCCTTGCACGATCACTCAATCAGCTCATTTGCATGGTTTTCACCAGCAAATGAGCTGATTATTATCCTGTACAACAGTGTAGGGCCACTCAAGCTTGTCAAAACGGCACATTTGTGAATTCTGAAGCGGCCATATTCTGTGCAGGAGTGGCTACACTGCCCCTGCATGGAATATTTTCGTCCTGAATCGCGGGGATACATGAAACATATCTACAACACTCTAAATATCAAATCAGAATTTACCTATGCTTTTGTATGAACTAAGTCTGAGAATGCAATATCAAAAAGAATGTCTCTTACTTCACAGCAGTGTGTTCTTCTTTCAGCTTTTCCCAGTTAGAGGTCGCCACAGCAGAACTCTGGTCTGCTAATGATTGGCAGTAGATTTTTATGGTGCCAGCCCAACACCCAACCAAGGAACACCCATTCAAGCATGTCGTTCAAACGCCTCTCAACCACGGGGAGGACATGCAGACTCCACACAGAAGGTGCTCCAGCTGAGAATCGAATGGGAGAACCTCTTGCTGTAAGGTGACAACACTACCGCTGCACCACCACAGCTTACCTCTTACTTCACAGCAGAATATTCTATATTAGTAGGATGTTTTAGTGGTTATATCACTGACCCCCATGAAAACTGCTTTTCCATGTAATTACAGTAAGCATGAACATTTTCTGTATTTTATGAATGTTTATATTTGATGGTCTGTAGATTGTAGTGAGTTCTTTAAATGTCTTCCATAGGAGAAAAAAATATCTAGCAACATCAAACAAATTTCCTTTCAATTTTTGTAATCCTTTATAAATTACTCTAATCCTGAAGACATTTAAACCGTTCTTTGTACCATTTTAAAACTTTGATGGATATATCATGGAAAGCATTTCCTGTAGCAGTAATATGGTATTTTACTCTTACTCTTGCAGTGAAGGTAAATATAAGAATACAAGCCTCTGGAAAAACTTTATACCTATGTCTCTTCATATTAGTTATGACCATTCCATCCTGTAAAGAAGAGTTAGTTTAGTTTTAAATTGCACATTAGTAAAACTCACAATATAGACTATTGCCATACAATGTAAAAACATTTGACCATTTTTATCTTCAGTAGAAACACAATATTTAGTTCCCATTTAATAAAGTTAAAAATGGACTAACACTAATGTCTGTGGATTAGAAATGCCACATCAAAAATCAAAGCCAAGTCAGCACTATTTACTATGTGTGCTGGACAAGCCCCAAGCCTCATAAGGCATGTTCCTGGCCAGTTTGTGAAATAAACAGATCCTCATCATAGCCACAGTATGGACCCATGGAAAATGATGCTATGGCAAACCCCCCTGTTTTGTCATGTCACACAGCATTAATTAGGAAAGCTATTGCAGGAGTTGTACTCAAGGGTCAAGGAAACACATAGCAGGTGAGGAAGTAAACCCAAAACTTTATGCAGTGAGTATCTGTTAAACATAGCCTTAACAAGTTGTGCTACTGTAGAAGTAATAGTGAAGGAGTCAAGGAGACATACATCAGGGGAATGTTACACATGGATAGAATAGGGGCAAAAAAGTATAACTAGGAGGAGATTGAGACACTCCACTCTGTGCACTGACAGCATGCTAGTCAGAATAAAGGCATAAGCTTTATTCTGTTTCATAACTGACAACTGCTGCAGAATGGCACTCTTCTTATTTATATGACCAGTAGACATATTTGTAGTGCAAGATATAGACTGGGTGTCATTCTTGCTCTACAACTAGTAGTGGCATTTCTTGTTGGTTAAATATAGGTTTTAATGGTGCTCTCTGAACCGTTACACAATGTTTGACCACAAATTATATTTTTAAAGCCTATTTTGTGCATGAATGTCATGCGTTTTTTTGACAGATTAAAGGTTGGGAATGGTAACATAGAACAGAGATGAAAAGGGGAAGCAAACAAGCACAGATTAGAACAGAAGGAGAGCAAATAAGGAATGAGCAGTATGGAGATGGGGTAGAAGTAATAAATGTGTTGTGTGGGACAGATGTCTATTTTTTATGAGAAGAAGTGAGGGAAAGAAGTAAGGGAAGGAAGACAAAAGTAATAGGAATAGATTATATAGCAGGGAAACACAGGAAAGAATAAGAGTGAGGGAGAAAACACCATAGAAAGAGAGACCAGACAAACAGAAAGAGGACAATGGTAAGGGAGGGTTGTTAAATCAACAGTGGTGAACACCGACACAATAGAGAGAGAGAAACACAAGGTTGTGGGATATTATAGTGTATGTGCAGATGCAGTCTCTGCCATATTAGATGCAGTGGGAGAGTACTCTTCACCCTGAACCCTGTCACTATTTTCTGTCTCAAAAGATAGAGCCAGGACTTGGTATGGATAGGACTCAAATAATTAATGGAATATGGTCTCCATCTGGCCATAGCGGACATCCAACCTCTTGTGAAATATACTGTCCAACATGTCTGCCACCTGCCAATGGGGGATAAAGGTCTTACATCCATTCACACCATTACAGGTGGTCACCACTGTACCAGCCTTCAGTGCAGGTGTACCAGACACAAGTGGAGCAGGCAGGACAGTAGATGTGGAGGCAAATATGTCAGGTCGGGATCCGGATTCACTTCAGTTGTTGATTGCAGTGATGGTGATAGCAGCTGCAGATGTCACTGTAGGGGTGGAGAGGGCTTGCTAGTGAGCTAGTCGCAGGTTGATCTGCTGCTGCATATAGTAAAAGAAATGGATAGAAAAAAAAACTAAAGCAAAAATATATGTAAGAGGAAGTATAGCGACAACGAAGGTGGGAGAAGAGAAATGCAGACACACTAATAACTGCATTGTAACTATTGCCAGGTGTAAATGAAAGGTTAGTTCTTAATGAAACCATATTTTTGTGGAAAAACATAAGGTTAACCAAAATGAGAGGTTACAACTTAGGTACTCTTCTTCTGGAGAGCAGAGCAATATGTTAAAAAAAATAATCTCAAGTCAACCTGATTATCTGGTTCAAATGGAGAAAGACATCTCCCAAGATTTACTCAGCAGATAAAGATGAGCTCACACAAAGTATCATAACCAAAAATAAAAAAAAGCTCAGCTCAAATCACCAGTGAAGATACAAAAATATTGTTTGGATAACATTAATAAATCAGTCTAAAAAACTTTCACAAATGCTTTATCAGGCTTCACTTAATTTTTTTCATTGCATTGATAATTAAGTCTGATCATGTGATATATTTGTACATGTGTTTTAATGTGAAATGACACTCCCTGGGAGTCATAAAGCTTGCGCCAGGTGCAGGCATAGCGTCAGCGTTCTAACACCAAATATGGCTGCCGAGCGATCCAGGTATGAGCTGTTCCCACATGCACTACCTGCGTATGCTATGCCCGCACAACTCCCGGGCTCTGTATGCTGATTACCCCATGTGTAGTAGTGTAGCATGCAAATGAAGGTATGTAGTGATCCAGGAAGTGGTGCAAGTGGAGTGTAAGCATGCAGAAATTTAAACCATAGAAAATGGTTTACATTTTGCAAACATAAAATCGGAGCTATGACAGCCGACCAAACACATGTATTATATTGTTAATGTATGGCAATGACAAAATATATATAAAAAACATGTACAAAATATAAAATTAACATTTAATATATATAGTTGCACTATCGCTACGTGGAAGCGCAGGGCAGCAACGCACAAAGGGAATCGCAAGGAAAATATAAAAATATAGCATAAAACTGCAATGTAACACATATCATGATTTCCCCATAATAGTCAATGGCAGGCATGCTGCACCATACTATGGCACAAGGGTTGCTAAGGGGCTGTGACAGTGTTATGTGCGGTAGCTAGGAATTAGTAGGCAATGCCATGCAAATGAGAGGAGTAATAGTGAATCACAGATTCCCCGCTGGTGTAAGGATGCACCTCACAGCGTAGCATTATAACACCGAGGTGTACCCTTGAGATAAAGATGACATCAAGAGAGGGGTGTGTCGCCATTGCTGTAAGCACATTTGAGCATTGCTAAACTGGTTTGCCCTTAGCTAGGCAAAGCTGCAGAATAGGGGTGTGTTGAACTGGCCATAGTTTTGCTTAGCTGAGAGTACATAAGGTAACTGAGTATGCATGTGAATGGAGATGAAAACGTGTGTAAACCCGGTAAACTGGTTTGCGCGGCACGCAATGCAGCTGAAACAGGAAGGATATAGGAAAGAAATAAGAAAATGCTGCAGCAGGGAAATTGGAGTACAAATGACTAATTAACACCTCGGAGCCTACAATGGGCCATTGACAACAGCTAAGAAGGCTGCAAGCAGCTACCTGCAGCAGAACAGGAAAGGGGAGGGGCTGTACTCCAAAGAAAACAGTAAAGTTTCAAAGCAGAACAAAGGTAATTTGCAGTATATCAGCTACAAGACACATTTTGCCATAACTGGGTAAGGAAAGTACAAAACAAGAAAGATGGCAGGTGGATGCATGCATGATAATGGGAGGGGATCTAGGTTCAAAAGTGAATTAAAGGGCAACAGATTATTCAAGGCAGGCAAGCATAACTCCACAGTAAAGGCTCCACACTTGCATAACTCATTGTAAAAAACATAATTAAGACATTCTGCAGCTGGAATAGCTCATACACATCCAATGACATCAGTTGCATCCATAGCACAATAGTATAAATTGTGAAAGCACCTCACACACATTTGTGTATTCCCATACACTCTGCACCAGTGGTGTATACAGACGGGGAACTTTTAGTATGTACATGTAAGGGGCTGCCATAGCTTTGATCCACCAGCATGTGTTAGAGAATGAAGGGGGTGTGGAGGATGATGCACACGACCACCTCAGGAGGAGAGTGTTCAGACCCAGGGTAGCCTACCAGGGGCTACATGATCTGGAGATAGTAGAGCATTACAGGTTGGACAGGGACATCCTACAGCAACATGTGGAGCTGTGCTGGCCACACCTCAAAGCCAGAACAAACAGAGGAGAACCCATCCCAGTGGATACAAAGGTATGTGTGAGACTGAGAATACTAGCTACAGGTACCTTTCAAAGACCAACTGGGGATATCATGGGGATCTCACAGGCATCAGCATCCAGGGTACTACAACAGTTCCTGGATGCCATGTTACCACATGCCAAAGAGCACATATAATTCCCCCGAACGCAGGAGGAGTTGGCCAGCAATATGCGTCTCTTCCGCCATGTGGTAGAATGCCCGGCGGTACTGGGTACAATATACTGCAAGCACATATACATCAAGTCACCACCCGGTGAGCAGGGTAGGTGCTACATAAACCGCAAGGGATACCCCTCCATCAACTGCCAGGTTGTGTGCAGTGCCCAGGGCATTATCATGGATGTGTGTGCTGGCAGCCCTGGAAGATCTCACGACTCCCACATCTGGCATGCCTCACAGCTGTATCAGTTATTTCACAGGGGGACATCCCAAATGGCCACCTGGTGGGGGATGCTGGCTATGCACTGGAGCCATGAATGATGACTACCATCAGAAATGCACACTCCCATGCAGGAACCCCATAATGAGGCACACGCACAAACCAGAATAATCATAGAGCGTGTGTTGGGAATGTTGAAATCACAGTTCCGTTGCTTGGATATATCTGGTGGAGCCTTGCAGTACTCTCCAGGCACATGTGTCCACATCTTCATAGTATGTGCCATGCTACACAATATGATTCTGTGGAAACAGCTGCAGCAGGGACAGAATGGTGAAGGCCCTCACAGTCCACCACCATTGCCAAGGGCCCCACAGGTACAGAGGTACTCATACCATGAACACCCTGAATCAGCCCCAGTAGGCAGACAGAGGTGTGCCCAGTATGCCCATGCCTTGGCAAGGAGGGAACATATAGCACACACACTGACAGTGTAGGCACCTAGGGACCTTTCTCCACCTGCCGGCACAGTAAAAATCAATGGCGCAACACAAGACTACCTGTAAATTGTCATGTATAGGCAGTCTACTGTGTGCATCCAACATAGGCAGCCCTCAACTATTGCACACACAACTGCCATTGGTACAAGGTATGTCAACACCTGAACAGTAAATTAAGCTATCAGCATGTGCTGATACTGTATGTATAGGTTCATAGGTAGATAGCTGGCCAAATGCCAGATGCCATTCATAAGCCTAGCCAAAATGTGTCAGCTTTTGCCACCCCATTGATTCATTAACTGTCACTCTGTGGAGCAGAGCCAATGATGGCATCCCTGAGGTGCATCTACTGTTCCCCATCTACTCTTCAAGGTTTCTCTTGCAAAGTGTTAGTGAGGGGCTCTGTATAATGTAGTTAGGGATGTTGTTCCGAAGTATGGGGAGTGTCTATGACAGGAATCCATCCCTCCAGCATCTTCCAGTTATTGTTGTGGCAAGGTTCAGCTCACTACAGTGTGTGGCTCACTGTGACATGGATTCCCATAGGTGGAGCATATCCATTAAGCCTGAGTTCAACATGGCTATGTTGGCCAGCAGAGATCATCTCTGGGTAAACAGTATGCCACTGAGGAAAGCAGGAGGTTATTCAGTCTGGCTGCATAGGGCATATATTTGTGGCCAGTAATCCCCTTGGTAAGGTACATTTGTGGACCTTCCAGCTGTTGGAAGTGTCTTCTGAGGTACATCCCAAATGGGTTATTATACCATATGATGGGACTGATGAGTGATGAGTACAGGAGCACTATAACCCCAGTATATCTAGATGGGAACCCTTTAGTAATCAGATGGCCTACATAGAAGGATGTCCTAACTACTTTGGAGATATTGATTGTCAAAGAGGAGATCACTATCTACCTTAGTCCCCAGATACCCCATTACCTTGTCCATATTAAAGTGGCTGTCACTAATGTGTTAATATGTGGGTGCTTAATATTTCACAATGGAATGACCATGCAGTTAGTGGCACTTGGCTGGAGGCCATGACATTGACACCCTGTGTCAGTCTCTGTGAGGCCCCATGAGGGATGTCTGTGTCAGCTGGACTATCAATCATGGCTCTCAATTCGCAGTTATTGCCAAACATGTTTTGATGCAGTCCACCTGCGTTTGCCTGTACCTCTGAGAACTATATGCCAAACAGTAGGGCTCCCAGGACTGAGTCCTGTGGGACACTAGTCATGACTGGTCAAGAGTTGGACCTGGAGACTGCTAGTCATACCATGTGGGTTCTCTGTGTAAGCCCCTTTGCAACCCAACCTGTGATGTATGGGTGTATGTATGGGCTGGTGTGTTTATCAATAATACCTGAGAGGGGCATGGTGTCAAACGCCTTGGCGAGGTCCAGGTAGTATGTATGAACCACCTCTCATGTCATCTAACATCTTGGTGACTGTATGTAAGACATCAAACAGGTTCAGTGGGCATGAACTGCACTCAATCAAGCTGACCTGGGTTGGGTCACATGTTTGGAGGTTACCAATGTCTTTGTTAATGAGTGCCATGAGGATGTGATCCATACCATTGCGGACCAGGCTAGTCAGGCTTATGGGGTGGAAGTTACCATGGTCAGTTGTGATTCCACCTTGATGGTGTGGAATAACCATTGCCCCGTGCCATTGTATGGGCATGTAGCCTGTGGAGTGGCTGAGGTTGAAAAGCTTAATTAGATTGGGGAGGTGGGTCAGGTTTTCTTGTACAGTTTGCAAGATGCAGTGTGGGACAACATCTGTCTCCATTGATGCTGTGTTCTGCTGTTAGAGAGGGCCATTTCCACCTGTGTGTCTCTGATGTGTGGGATACTGTACCTTTTGGGTAGTGTTGTGGCTCTTTAGGGGGAGAAGTATGCACTGAATGTATCTGAAAGGATGTTGGCAATATCAGTTTCACCAGCACAGTGCAAATCTGTGTGTCATCACTTAGATCCTTGCCATAGCCAAAGAAGGCTTTGTGGTTATCTTTCGAATCCTTGCATATTTTCCTGCTGATGTTAGCCTTGGATGATGTCATGAGGGAATTACATATCATACTAATAGTGGTCACGGATGTCTGCCCTTCATGGGATTCACTGTTTGTTTGGAACACTATCCTACTTCTGTAGTATAGCCTGTTTTTTGCAGAGGTCCACCAGACTGGTGTCCATGTCTAGGAGAAGTGAGTCTTGGTTTACCAGTGATGGCATGATCTATACATCCGTGAGGTGCTTATAGATTGCTTTTGTAAATCTGTCTGTATCTTGAGCAGTGTTTCCCCTTAGCATGGGGGCTGCGAACCCCCCACCCCTGTCACTAGTAGTGTAAATTTAGCTGTAGGAAAGGTATATACTGTGGTTTCCATGGGTGGGGGAGATGCGTGGGTGTGGAAACAGTGACTAGTTCATGGTCAGATCTAACCAGTGACTGGTTAACCTCCACTGTAGTGCACCTGTTGCCCATGTTGGTGATGACCACTTCTAGTATGTTTCCACCCCTAGTTAGGGAGGTTATCACCTGATACAGGACATATGAGGTGATAAATTCCAGGAAGCACTGGTCCTGGAAGTGAGCACTTGAGTAAGTTTCCCAGTTAATGGTAGGGGTAGTTGACATCGACCAATACCAGGGTGTGCGGCAGGACTGTCATGTTTTCCACTGTCTCCAGGTAGGTGGAGTGGTGGTCGTGGGTCATGGAGGGTGATCTGTAACAGGCTACAGTTTGCATTGCAGTTGTGGCTGATGTTAGCTGTACATGGATGATCTCAGAGGTATCATGCTACCCCACTAGCCTGGAGGTGTAGGTATCCCTGATGAATATGGATACACCTCCTCCATGTCTGTATCAGTCCATGTTCTGTGTCCGAAATGTGTGGTATGCATTGTAGTCTGGTAGTACTGGTGTGCTCTCAGGAGCCTTAAAACAAGTCTCAGTTACTGCACAGATGTTGACATTGTCCATACTGAGGAGTGCTGTGAGTGCGTACATGTTGTATTCACAACCCCTGTTGTTGAATAGCATAACCCTCATTGATTCTGATATTGTACTGTTTACAGAGGTGGGATTCACCTTTGAGACTTCCCTAAAAAAGGCACCATGGGGGCGCCAATAGCCTTGGCCAGTATTCCAAAGCCTAAGGCTGACACATAAGCCGGTATGGTAGTGTTGCATGCATGTTTCCCATCCGTACTTGTTTCTCATCTTTCCTGTAGGTAACCTACTGGTAAGCAATAAAAAGTCTTAAACTTATACAAGTCTTCTAGCTTCCATGATAGGCTTTTGGAGTGATTAAGTATCAGTGTTCTGTATGGTCTTGCTGTACTTAACTGTTTTCTGACTACATGGTGATATTTCACTGTATATTGTTATCTGAAAGCTGTTTATTCACATATTATGGCTGTGATGGTCTGCACTTTAGAGGTTCACAGATAGGTAGTAGGCTATTTGCCCAAGGGCAATTACAACCATAGCTACAGTGTGTTGGCTTTCTTTGCGCCATTGATGAAGTAACTGAGCCTCTGTCAAGCATAGCCAATGAAGTGATTCCAGGCAGAGTTGCCAGAAGCTGTTGAAGACTGGGGTGGTGGAGGGTGATAGGGGCACTTAGTGATCTAAGCAGGGCATGTTAACATGAAAAATCAGCACCATTCAATTTCTCCAACAGGTCTTGCAGCTAAAAAACTGGAGGGGCTCCCCCCACCCCCTGGCTGTATGGTTCTGGGACACATGATCCCAGGGGTGTATATTCTGTTACCCATTCACACATCAAGGTTTCCCTTGAAGTATGTCAGTGAGGGGCTATGCCTAATGTAGTTAGGAATGTAATTTATTGTCTCTCATTTCATTTGTTATATGTTTTTATTTCAAGAGTAAGTGAAGCTTAGTGGGTTTGGGCACGTCCGTCCTTTGTTTAGCCTAGCTTACACATAGAAATCATCTAAATAAAAAATAGGCGGAAGCAACGTTAATGTCAATAGTGTAATGGTTACAGCATTTGCATAGTATTTGTGTATTAGAGGTTCAAATCCCAATAAAGTCAGGGATGTTTATCATGTTAATAAGTATACCTTAACAACTATAAACCCATGTGTGCTGGAGAGTAAAGTCAAAAAAGAATGTAATGTTATGTAAGCACATAGTGGGATGTTACTTCACTAAACTGTATATACCCTGAGTAGTTAGCAGATGTGGCCGTGTTTGCGAGCACAGGTTATACATTTTAAAGTCTGTTTAACTGTTTAACTGCTGCTTTAATGTCACACAAACACTTTTAAACATGCTTACAACTGCTTAAATGAGCCTTATTCTGGAGTAAAAAACATGTTTAAAGCATTGCAGGTGTTGAACCCTGGACCATGCACACTATAGTCATGGGACTTCCCACTAAGCCATCTGAGCTGTATACATGTTTCATGGTCTTTAGTCAGTACTGACCACAAATGGGAATGTCACTTTGTGTACATATGTACATTACATTGTAATGTACTGCAGTTTGTGAATCAACATATACAAGTCTACATATGTATAACTGTTACAAATTAATACTAAATATATAAATATATATATATATATATATATATATATATATATATATATATATATATGCGAGTGTGTGTGTGTGTGTGTGTGTGTGTGTGTCAGTGATGTCTGCACACAGATATAAATATATATATATATATATATATATATATATATATATATATATATATATATGTGCAGTTACATCTATAGCCATATACATAAACATTTATGAACACACTTCGTAACACAGAAGTAATCCAAAGAAATTGAAGTGTACACAAAACACATGCAGCTCTTGTATTATAACTATTAATATTAACCTAATTCACCATAGAAGGGATGGTTGTTTTGTATGTGGAGGTTGTGGGGGGATTAGGCATGATGGGTAATGAAATTATGCATCAAGGAGAGCCTGGGTTGGATTTTCAATAAGTGAACTGGAGGGGTATACATGGAGTATGGGGACAATATAAAAAGGACACAAAACAAGCACCATTCTCATCCATAATACACCCTGTCATGTTACATTGATACACCTAATTCCACAAACATGTGAGCATTAACATATATCATACATATGTACACCAACTGACTGTTACATTTGTTTTCAGTAGTGAGGAATGTCTGTAGTAAAATGTATATTCTAAACACCATATCATTTATACATATCTCAGATGCCTTAGTGGTAAAGTCAGTGACTGTGGTGTTCATGTTCCCGGGTTCAAGGGCTGTTAACTTATTTTGAGGGCCAGAATAAGGGCTGTTGGATGCAGGTGGATTAAAGCACTTTTAAGCAGTTGTAAGCATGTTTGCATGGGTTTTTAAAATGGTAAGCGGCGCTTAAACATGGTTAAATGAATAAGCGCTTCACAGGTTTAACCTTTGCTTAACATCGCGCAGTCCATGGGCAAACCTGCTTGCAACCGCTTAAATGTGCGTTATTCACACTTTCCATACCAGTGCCTACTCTGAGAGGTAAAATAATAACCCTTTCCAGGATTAGAACCTGCAGCCATGTACAATATCCTCAGAGTAACCTACCACTAAGTGTCTGAGATGTACCTATGCCAGTTGTGTATTTAGACAGGTTAAAGCACAAAAGGAAGGATTGTGTGGAAATAGGACAAACCACCATATATATATATATATATATATATATATATATATATATATATATATATATATATATATATATATATATATATATATATTTATAGAGAGAAAAAGATAGAGAGAGATGCATAGATGCATGTCGATGTATAGAGATATACCTATATATGTAGATATATAAATAGGTTAAAAACATCTACACATCTATGGAGGTACTGATAATCGTATGCAATAATATATATATTATATCTATATCTATATACATATACATATACACATATGTATATATATATATATATATATACATATTTATATATTTATATATATATATATATATATATATATATATATGTAGAAGCAAATTACCGCTGACACTCCTAAAGTATCCTGTAGCAAAAAACAGCAGCACGAACAGATGAAGTAACTAGCAGGATACACCACGAGAATACCACTGTGTAGATGAAACTTCTTTATTCCAACAACAAGTAAAACACAAAAGATAAGTGCTTTCGCGTGCTTCATGCACGCTTCATCAGATCTATTGAACATGATCATTCTATCACATTTTATAGTGAACAAACCTGTCAATTTAACATCTTTTCATCAAATAGTTTATAAAACAGTGCAATGGATATAATGATAGCGACTGATAGAAAAACAGCACAGACAGCATCTTTTCTTTATTTGATTATATGTTATTTAATATATCGTATATGATATCAAACTACTGCATTTTTTAAAAGCTTTTTAGAAATATCCTTTTGAAATGTTCTTTTATATGTGATATATGTTTTTTAGGTAGATGCAGACATCTATCAAACTGGGTATTCAGCTACCATTCACAGTATACGCATTTTGAATCTAGTAGGTAGCTTGATAGTGTTTGGAGTGATGACAATAGAATACTGGCGCATGGAGTTTTAAATTTTAATTGGTAATCAATTATTCAATTGTTAATGTTAAATTGACAGGTTTATTCACTATAAAATGTGACAGAATGATCATGTTCAATAGATCTGATGAAGCGTGCATGAAGCACGCGAAAGCGCTTATCTTTTGTGTTTTACTTGTTGTTGGAATAAAGAAGTTTCATCTACACAGTGGTATTCTTGTGGTGTATCCTGCTAGTTACTTCATCTATACATATATATATATGATCTGTATATATATATATATATATATATAGATATATATATATATATATATATATGTATATATATATATATATATATATATATATATATATATATATATATATATATATATACATACATACATACATACATGTGTATATACAGCATCTGAAGTGTTCATATCTGAGTATAACATGGACCATAGCAATCACACATTCTGCCCCCCCCCAAACAATATGAACATAACATATGAAGAGTATATGCCAATACACTATTACAAATATGTTCTATGGACACAGTCACCAACACAAGTACAATGACTGCAAATATACATGACAGAAATACACAGACAGCTTTCATTTAGCAAAACGTTATTACATTCCGATGTATTGCCAAAAGGATTCAATGACTAATAATACCTGCATGCTGTACAGGAAGCATTTCACGGTGCCTTAATGAATCAGCCTGCAATTACCATAGTATTAGTCCTCTAAGGGATAGGTGTTCACATAGGGAAAGAACCCCCACACACATATAGAAGATGTATAAAAGCGGGTCCTACACATCTGCATCTGCTATGTGCACCCACCAATATCTCCCCCACACCCAAACTACTTACAACAATACATACTGTCATACCGCAACCAATTATTCACCCACTGTATGACATCTGCTGAAACCTTAACATACCTGGACACAGACACACTAACATGGCCCTATGTGAAATAGTTGCTGTTATACAATGGAACAGCTGTTGATGATACAGGGTTTGTTTGAACTATTCCCGTTTCAGAGGGTCGAAAAGTAATTACACCAGGAAGTGTTACCGATTTCTGATTATCAGCACAGTATGATACACATTAACATCAAACTAAAGATGTCTGGTAAGCACACTGTAAACCCCCTAACATTATATGCATAGCCATGCAGCTTTGAGCTGGTCAAACATCCTGGCCAGACTGAAGCATACACAGAAGTATTAGGTACAGACAAACCCTGCACAAGTAGCAATGTTCAGAAATATAACAGCAGTACTCACATTTAGACCAAATCCTCTAGGCATTACACACAGTATATTAGTGCTTGTCTCCCTACAGTGGTTGCATTAGATTTCAGACAACATTTCCAGACTGTCTTTCTCACAAGTAAGGCAAAGAGACAACGCCCAAGTGGAGTCCTCAATTATACTCCATTGTTGCGATGGTATTGGCTAAGGCAGTAGCTGCACAGCTGATGTGCATGTAATTAACTACTTAGGAACACCAATTGGTTATCAGGATAGCACATGTTACTGATCTCTAACTAAAAGGATGCCTTGTCACACATTCATACCATCTGTATCTACCTGTAGAACAGTACAAAATACTGAAACACAAATCAAAAATGAGTAATATACCAGTCAATAACACCTCCATTTTCTAAGAATGTATGTATAACATTTAGTATGTCTGTGTATGTAGTACCTGTAAGAATTACAGTGTAATCAATGCATATAGTGGAAATAGCTATCTTGTAGTGATGTATTGTTGAGCAGTAGTAATGCTTGTAGTATTCTATGTGTGTACTGCTGTAGGTCACAAGAAAAACTCCTCATACACCACAAGGGATGATTTATATGGGCTTGCAACTCACCAATTCTCTTCCAGCCACTGTCAGTGTCAAGGCTGATCCAACAAGTATGTGCTATAACAGGGGATAGTATATGTCGATATATTGTAAAAGTAGACATATGTATAGATGTATAAGTAAGATGAACATGTCAAAGGTGGGCTTACTGTGCAAATATGGTTTGCATTGTAGGATATTGTGCCAATAACTATATAATGTACAGTATTTTAGGCAGATCTGTATTCCATTTTACATAGCATTTCTGTTACGTTATGCAAACATTAGTTATGTCTATTGACAATTGCAATACTCAGTAACAGGATACATATGACTTGGATTCATCTGACAATTTAGCAGCATGATAGCAAACATAATTGGAAGAGCAAGGTAACTATCCATGCACATAACACATGCAATATCCACCTCTTTAGTAATGTTTGCAAGCAATAACAGCTGTGCATGTGTACATGTTATGCAAATGTGTAGTGACCCTTGTTACAGGGCTGGGCCAAATGGTTATGTGCACATCTACATAGAGTGGATATTGAAAGTAGGGACACACTGGTTGATCTTTCAGATTTGTGTAGCCTAACCTCTCATTGCCAGCCTAACAGCTGCTTGCAAATACTGTATGTAAGGTAGTGCACAGTACTGGTAATGAAACAAGTTGCATATCATCTTTATCTCCAGTGTAACATCTGCAGTAGGAGTGTAAGATGTAGGAGACTGCTGCCCATGTGTAATAGCTGCTTCATAGGTGATGGCTTACACTATCTGATTATATCCTGATCATGTTGATAGTGGCAGGAGAGTCTATTGATACATGACTCTGTTTGGAGAGTGGCTGTCTGTGCCCAAAAGAGCTCATGGTTCTGGAGGATATGTGAGTATATACCCAGAAAAGGAAACAGACCTGTAGACACTTGCATCATCTGTAATCAACTATCAGGATGTGATGTGCTCCTCAGAGGATGATTGCTGCTAAAGGTAGCTACTATGTTTCTGTAATAGCCAGTGTTGTCATATCCATAACACAAATAATTGCTTGTGAGCATCACTGTCTAAAACATCTTCATAGGCAGTACATAAACTAAATAAAGTACTTGGTACTTGTAGTACTGACTGCTCATACAGGCATGTCCACTAGTCAGCTACTGGTGTTTACAAATGTCAGTTTTGTGTATGTGGCCATCCTGGGGGAATGTAATCTGTATGCCATGTGCACTGCCAAACCCACACCCCACACATTGTCTGGGATGCAGCTACAGTGGTAAGCTGGAAGGCAGTCCAGTCTACAGCCATGACTGGACTGGACAGTCATGAGGTGTAGGTTAACACATGCATCTCATCATCACAACCAACACATACCCTTACCAGAACACAGTAAGAACACCTGCACATACTACCAGAAATCACACACATTCACAGATGCTTCTAAGTATCTGGCAAAGCAAGTGACCTCCCAAGCTGGAATAGACAGAGAACAAAATACACAAACTGTATGACATAGTTTGCATAATTGTGTCACACCTCACAAACGTGGCCAGAAACATGCTCGACAGTACTCATTTGTGAATGCAAACTCTAGCACTATGTTACACACCAAGCTATACGAGAGCAAACATACTGTCAGCTGCTTGTCTGCCATGATTAGCCACATACCCATACACTCAGACCACCTTTTGAACTATACACATGGCCCTGGCATATTCCATGTTGTTGAGCAGGGTCTGTGATACAGTAGCCTGGACTGCATGGAAACACATGTAGGAACTGTCAGGTCTTGTAACCCATGCAGGTATGCCCCAAGACCTGGGTAGCATTCTGCCATTGACCAGAATGATACTGCAGTACAGGGACAAAAGAATTGTATTCCACAATTGTCTAATGTACTGGTGCAATTCAAGGGGTATCCAGTATCTCTATACCTGGGATAACATGGTTGACAGACCATGATGCTTTGCCAGACAGGGCCTGCACCTGTCACCCCAGGGAATCTGGATACTGGCTAGGACTCATGCTTCCCCTATAGTGCCTTCATCATGCAAAGTTCAAGTGAAAGTCCACTGCTGTAACTAGGGACAGCCAAGCAATAAACTGCGGGTCTCACTACTCAATACATTTCAGAAACTCAATATGGACTCACTTATGTCAATCCTAAACATGGAGAACATATATGTGCAGTGATTGAGATATGGTTCAATGCTCCAGAGAGCACACCTGCATGACCATGTTATAAAACATACCTCACCTCTTGCCCATTATCCTTTATTGGAACACACGGGCCACAGGTGTGTCCATATTCCTGAAGGATATGTACACCACCACACTAGTTGCACTTACATAACTTCAGATGCATTATGCTGAGCAACTACCTTTGTGCCAAAGTGGAATCCAAATTGCACCTTGCGACAGATCACCCACCATGCCTCAGAATTCCCAACTGTCATATTGTGCTGTAATGGGGAATATTAGGTTTGAGACAGAAAGCCATAATAATGGCTACTCTCAACTATTCCATTATGAACTGGGAAGACCCCTCATGTACCAACACCTGTGCTCAATGCATGTTGGATTTCATCAACCCCAATAACCTGGATCACCATAGTCACACAAACAGGGCTAACAGTATGCTACACATAGTCTGTCTCCAATGTCAATGTTATGCTTCTTAAGAGTAAAGTGGTGACTGTCATGGCACCCATACAGATGGACAATGCACGTGCAAATGCTGAATCCTATACAAATGAACTTTCAGCACTCACATAAGTGCAGTGATTGTGCCATTGAAACAGAACCAAGATTCAACCAAACATGAACAAGAAGGAAAACTGGTGGTACCCTGCCTTAAAGTGTACCACAGAAGGTAGTAACTGTTGCAAGAGTGAACACACATGAGTGGAGGTGATCCCTGGTCATCCTCAGTAGGATGCAGATATACCATATAAAACCACACAAAGCTACTGTGAAACTAATCAGTCACATATTATGAGGCCAACCACAGAGAATTCTATAGTTGTGCCATGAATCGTAATGGCAACAACAAGACCTGTCGTGCTTCACAGCACTATGGCATGGGAAATACTGCACCTACAGAAATAGCACCTGTTCATCCAGATAGGGTCTTGGAGAACCTAAACCCACTCTCACCTCCCCCCCAACAGGTACACATATTTATATATCCATGTACACTACAGAGCACCTGTAATAACAACTATGCAGATACAAGCTGCACACTCTAAAGCCATACATACAGCTTTCATGGGACCTGTCAACATCCCAGGGTGTATCCTACAGAAATGTCAGAACAATTTGCTCTCCACATACACATCATGTTCAATCATAGCTTCATGTCAGGCTGTGTACAAACTGAATGGTGTACAGCAACAGTTAGCACACCCCACAAAGGGGGAGATACCACTGATAATGGGAAATAGTGCACAACTACCCTGCTGAGTCTGGTCTGTTAGGCCATGAGCCATGATCAACTTATTTGATGTAGTCAGTACAGATGTAGATGACAGTAAGGTTGATTCACACAGCATATCATGACCTTGCCAGATCTTAGGACACAATCACCCATACTGTGTTACAGCTACACTCAGTAAACTATGTGTATATTCCTTTGTCACAGGAGTATTTGGCAAATGGACTGCTGGCAGAACCAACACTACAGAAGCTGTCTGACTAATACACGCACATCAAACCAGTGCCAGCTACAGTAATACATGGTTAATTCCTGGTACTCCCCCTCTTTGTTATCTATACCACACAGACTAACACAGAAGACATCTGCCTATTGATGTTTGCAAATGACTATGAACTAGGAGCAATTGTTGACTCAATGTGTGCTGCGGTCAACATACAGAAGGGCCTTTGTGGGTCGATGTGTAGTGTGTGACGTATGGTCACATTCTGACAGCTAAGTTTTGCACTGTCATCCCCTATGTTAAAAACGCTGTACCCATGAAGTACCACCTAGGCAGCAGTCAACATAATGGAAACTCTGTGTGTATGGGATGCAGCTGGACAGTAGTCTTTCCTTTGATAGTTACTTCACCACACCAGTCAGGTAGTCATATGTGGCACCCCTAATCATGACAGGGTGCCATCCATAAATACAGAGATCATTGCTCAGCCATACCCAACACTCAAGTGACCCATAATAGATCAGATATATCATTTAAGGGTTATTGGCCATGTTCAGATGGCCTACACTGGCCTTCCCAATCTCTAGCTTCACTATGTAACATGATGCCTACCATGAATAAAGCCATGTCCAACCCAGAGATGTTAGACATGCTACACTTATACATCCTGATTTCAAATTAACAAATACTTCATGGACATCCACCTTTCTAGTACAAGGATCACAACATGCCTGACAGATCTCTGTCCCATACACTTTACATACTCCTGCCATACTATGCATCCCTGTCCAGCAAAGCTGCACATTGCCCCTCTTTGTGGCATGGTGTGATGACCGCATGGCAAATATATCAGTAGCCCTGTGGATCAGTTCTGTGGCACTGCTTGAACTGGCCAGTGAAACTAACCTGTCTGTTGGCTACAGCTAGGTAACCTTTCATCCTAGGCTCATAAATGGCCCTGGGCATATAGCCTACTAGTTCACTATGACCATACATGCTATAGTTGATATCCAACCCTGCAAATACCATCAGGCTAGCCATTGTCCCATGTGTTTCACATGTGCAACACGAGTAATACATGGCAGGATGCTAAACAGCTGTACAGTGCCATGTAGATGTATATGGCAAAACATATACATGTAAAACTTTCTGTGAGTAAATCTGCAGGGTCACAGGTTACGTCCCTTAAGGCTGTGTATGACTATATATGTGACATATATACAGCATTAAGGTCTATTGCATTAATGTAAACACATCCAGGCATGTGCTGATAGGTAAAGACACCAGTACAGGCAAACAGCCATGCCCACATAGACATCCACATGGAGTATGAGCAATGTCATCACTTGACACACACATATATGATGATAACATCAAATCACCAGTAAGTGTCAAATGTGTGTGAGTTAAACATGTCAGTGGTGTTAGTGTCATGTAGATTTGCAAATACATATTCTTAATCTTAATAAATGTGATATACATGCATGTTCAGCTGTACTTCTGTACTTCTCTGTGAGTTACTGTGACCTGTCTCCATCATTATTTCTTCCAGGTATGCTGTGTGCCAGGCTGCCACCATATACCCACTTGGAGGATGACGTCCTCATCCCATACCTCTTCGACAACCATGTAACACTCTTCAGCCATGTGCCACAGGATGCACAGAAGCGGGATGCCTATTGGGAGGAACTCTGTAGGAGGGTAAATGATGTTGGCGGCCATAATTGCACCTATCAGCAGGACACTGCATTGACCTCATAAAACAGGCAAAACAGTGTGCTAATGCAATCGCTAGGGAACAAGGTGCAACAGGTGGGGGGCCACTCACCCAGCCACCACCCACACGTACTGAGGAGTTACTGGCCAATCTAGGGACACGTGCAGACCTCCATCCACAAGCTTTAGCTGGTATTGTACAGGTGGGTGTCTCTCAACCACCGAGCCTAAAGTTGCCTGGTAAGTCACTACTGCACATATAACACAACTATATTTCATATAGTTACATGTGTTACTGTACAATATGTAATGTAACATCATATGCAAGGCATGTATGCACACATGCTACATACTATAGTCTGCTACTCTATGTATGCACAGATGTGCATACTCCATAGTATAGTCTATTGTACTGGCTTATGGGCTAACATGGACATTGCACCCTGTAGCTATCACACAGGTGTGGATAATGATCTTATTGCTGTGACACTTCTATTTTGTACCTCTGGCATTTCACAGTGACACCAGCCTGTTGCAGGTGAGATTGTTATTTACCAGGCTTGATAATGCACAGATCATATTAATTGCATGCTATCTGCCATGTGACCATTTAATACACATACACATAATATATAGTGGCCCTGTTAATATACACTTGTCAGACCTGCAGTGCATCACAGTGGTTACCCATGTGGAATGATTGAAGACTATATGAAACACATACACTTTTCCTTACAAACTGTCATTGCCAGATGTGTGGACAGCTGTGAATACAATGGTGGCGGTGTGGTTCACTGTAGGGACAGGTGCTACAGATCAGCATACACATGTGGGGAATACAAACAGTACTATACAGAGAGAATATGTGTGCACACACTCTAAATGTTTTGGAGCTGGAGTATGACCAGCCCAAAGGATTCACCCTTGTGGATTATACCCGTGCTATGAATGTCACACATTGTCATGTGCTATCTGACATGTCCATGGCATGTAGTGGGCTGACTGCAACACTGCTCAACTATCCTGCAAAACATGATATCTAACATCCCAAACATACCACCCTTTGTCTGCATAACCCTGTCCTCAGTGGAGCATATGACATCTATGGGTGTATGTCATATGGGATAACACTGACATGTGATATAAATGCCCATCACAAGCATTGACAAATCATGTGTACACATGGCCATGAAGGATGGCCAGAGACATGAAGCAACACACACAGTAGAAGTGATGTACATGTGTGTACACCCTGTTGTACATTGGCTCGATACAATACAACTATGGCCTTTGTGTAATGGTGATATTGCAGATGTGAAACACTAAACATCATACAGGCCTGTGCACAGCTTGTGTAGGCATGACATCAAAACCACCACATAACATGTCTTGAACAACTTGAGTGTGTCACGACATGAAAGCATTCACCTATACAGCATCCAAATACATACATGTGTCACACAACATACACATATAACCACAGCAGGCCACAGATACAGTACACTCACCTTGCTGGTGTCACACATCACTGCCATGCTTACTTCTCATGTGTGTGAGGTACACAGATGACATGTGGGACATGGAGTACTGCTAAGTTAGCCATGTCTGGGCATAGTTGCCGAGCATCAGTAATATGGTTGCAGATGTGCAGGGTTGACATCTGTATACCCTACAGTGACCTGTGTCACACATTCCACATTAGGGTTTAGTGTGTATACACCTCAGTGACATGGTCACATTCCACATTAGATATGTATTGTACCTGAACACAGTCATGGCTATGAACTGTGTCTGTAACTCACACTGTATAGCAATAGTGAAGCCACATGATGCCCTGCAATGGCTATGTTCATCAGCTCAATGTGCAGTATGTCACTGTATATTTGTAGGGTGAACTGACAACATTAAGTCAGCTGAAGGTCCATGTTAGTATAACACGTCCCTGCATTGGGACACCATTACCTTACTGTATATTTGAAAGGGCACCATTATGTTTCACATGTATGCATGTCATTCAACATGTCAGCAGAAGACATGTCATACTACATGTGATTGGCAAGGTCATATGCCACACATCAGGCTGGTGTACTGTTAACCTGTGATGGTCTGTGGCACCATTGCAAAGTAGGGACAGCCATGTCAAACATGTGTGTATAGCCACATGCACATTGTAGACTCAGCTCAGGGGTAGGCAGAATAATGTTGAACAGACATGCATTGCTTTGGGGGAGATATGCAAGCTAGGGCTCAGGCAAACATGGTATTCACGCCACATGCCCTTCTGCACATGTCCTCCTCACACATAGGGGCCGTGGCCAACACAAAGCATCAGTGGCAGATGTACAAAGGTCAGTGATGGTCTGTTAACATGTGGGGTATGTTGCACAAAACATGGCAGTGCAGTGCAATGGTGCATAGTGCATGCATTGTGTTGCAGGTATGAGGCATAAGCTACTAATACAAATGGTGCAACACAGGGATGTATGCTAACTACTACTATAAATGTGTAAGGTACATGCCTTCTGCTATAACACATGCATGCTGTTGTGTGCAACTCAGGGATGTATGATAACTACCACTATAATTGTCTAAGCTGAATGCCATCTGCCATATCACATTCATGTTGCATGCCGTTGGGTGCCATAGTATGTGTCTGTCTGTGTGTCTGTGTGTGTGTGTCTGTCTGTGTGTGTCTGTCTTTGTGTGTGCTGTGCTGTATAACTTGTAATGTACAGTTCTTATCTGCCCCCACAGGTGTTGATGTAGGTGCATTGCCCTTCTGCGGTCCACCTGATGTTAATGCCCTCACAGACTCTAGCAGTGATGATGAATGTAAGATTGAGGCACAGGCAGGGTTGTCAGGGGCTGAATCTGCTCCATTGGTGTCCATTACACCCATATCCCCCCTCATCCCTGTATACAGTTTTCCTGCCTACACATAAGTGGCCATAGAGGAAGGACAGTTGGTGGATGGTAGCATGGAACAGGAAAGTGTGGAGACTATGGAAGGTGTGCCTGCACACTATGATCCCAGCCAACAGACTGGTGATGTGCCACACAGGCATGTGTCCCAGTGCTGCTTGTAGGAGGACCACTGGCCAACATGCCCCTGCAAGACAAAGCACATCAGCTGGTGTCACCAGACGCATGTTTCAGGCTGTAATAGAGGCACAGGCATGCGCTGAATTGCACAACAGAGAAGGTCTCAGGCTTCACAGGGCTGCTGTCCATTCTTTAACTGACAAGATCCAGGCAATTGCAAATGCTCACCATCATCTCTCAGATGTCTTAGATAGATGATTGGGTGACATGGTGGGAGCTCTTGATCGTGACATGTCAATACTCGAGCATGGAATGTCTTTGCTGAAACATCTGGTGGGAGTGAGGCATCAGGCACATGGACATAGGCCAGTTACATCACCTGTTGAAGGTCTACGTGAATGTGCTACTTCACATGCCTGCTCCCATAGTGGCAGTAGCAGCAGCAGTGCAGATGGTGCTGTGCTGTCCACACCAGGACACAGCAGGCCACATGCACGTGGTCCTGGATGGTCCCATCAGGGACACGGTTCCAGTGGACATGTGTCGTCAGACAGTACCCAATCTGGACCTCTGCCTGGTAGTGCCCGTGCAACCCCTGGCATGCGCAGGTGGAACCTGCCCTGTACAGACTGCAGCTGTCAATAATACCCCAGTGTAGGCCAGACAAATGCCAGACCTGTGTGCATACATACACACACACCAGAAACAAATGTAGGGCACCTCAACACACACACCCATAACATCCACACAGGCCCAATGATATCAAAGGCCCTAACACACACACATGATGTCATCCAATGGTGCAGCCTAGGCCTCTGGCAAACATTATCACCCTGTGCATATGGTGATGCCTGTGCCGCATCCCTGTCATCCACATCATCGGTGCAGGGACATGCTCATATGGTCTGATGCACAGGGTGAACATACTAGGACGACAATTGTAGATTAATATTGTTGAGTAGTGTTTGACAGGCAATGGACATACCATGTATTACAGTTTTAGAATGCATTTGGTACATTTGACGGTATGTATCATGTGTAACAGTAATTGCATGTTGATCTTAATGTTCTGTCTTCCTCTTTCAGGTGTAATTGCATGTGCCGGGGGATGTCAGTGTTTGTGGTTAGTGTCCCATATGTAAATGTTGACTACTCACATGTCTGTATGACAATGCCTACATACACTTTGTAGCTTCCACATCACAGTTTTAATGTCCCAAGTTTCAATTATGTTTACTGCTCTAATGATCCAAGAGCATGATAGCTGTGTAGTAAGCTACTGTGTTCAAAGCCATCACATCCATAGTAGGTGACATCACAGGTATAGTTATCTCAGGCGGGGAGGAGGTAAAAGAGTGGTATAGTAGATGACAAGGATAAAGGCCAGTGGGAAAAGTGGCTTTTCATTGGGAATCAGTAGTAACCACTCTCATGACAGGATGCAAATACACCCACATGGATTCACAGATACAGTAACACACCCACACACTCAGGGATTCACAGACACAGTAAAACACCCACACACTCAGGGATTCACAGACAGTACACACACTCTGACACACACAGTTGCCAGTGTTTGGATGAGAACCCCTGCCTATGTGCAAATCATCATTATAGTACTACACAATTACAAGACACGCCACAGAGATTATCCATGTATATGTAGTCAGAATGGCCTAAGATCAAGTACATCAACAGGGATACTAGATTGCAGTGAGTGAATGTGGGGTGGGGGGGTTCATCATTCGGCTATGTAACAACAACAAGCCTCACCCCAGGCTGTACATGTTTACAGGCGGTTAGAATGCCTTTCTAAGATTGATGACATCAACAGGGATATTAGACTGCATTGAGTGGATGGGGGGAGGAGGCCTTAACATTTCACTATGGTAAAATACAGCCTTACACCAGGGACCGGACAGCCATACATACATACACACACACACACACACACACACACACACACACACACACACACACACACACACACACACACACACACACACACACACACACACACACTGCGGCATTCACAAAGATATACACCTATGTCACACACATACGGACACTTGACATGTGTGGGATTCAACCACCTGCCTCTGCCTTTCTTTCTACACTTCACTCTGTACTGATGTTTACCACAGTGTTCAGGAGAGTGAAAAACATTTGGGATGCATTCCCTACCATACATGACATATATGGACACACACACACACACACACACACACACACACACACACACACACACACACACACACACACACACACACACACACATGCCAGTACTGTGAATCAAATACCTGCCTATCTCATGATAGGTATTACAGGGTTACAGCACTATCACATGTGCTACAAAGCATACTGACTCTTTCCATTGCCACCTGTGCTGATATATGCACAATATATGCACAGGGGTGGTGTTACTGTTACAGGTGTCAAGAGGTTTGCCTTCAGTGCACCCTTACTGCATTCTACTTTGTGTGTCTTCCACTTCAATTAACAGAACCATAGTGTAGCAGTTACAAAGGTTATTGTAGAAATGGTTGTAACACACCTGTGAGCTGTCCTCAGTAATCATTCATCTGCAAAGTAGCCCCACCACTTAGTAGTCATGTCCATACCTAAAGTACAGCCTACTGTACTTTGAGCATATCACCATATACAGTTGGCAATGTTGAGGCTGCATTGCAACAGCATGACATACTAAGACAAGAGGCACCTTTAAACATCAGACACTTCACACGCATGGAATCTAAACACACATCAATACATGTACACATATGCAGTCTCCATCCGTAAGTGGAATAGCAGGTCAAGAGGATACATTCCACACCTTCCTTACACAATGTGTGAAACCTAGCCAGCATTACACCATAATGGATGTTGTATTCATGTACTGCTAGGACACACAACCACCTTCCCTGAGTACCCAAGTGTACATTCATGCCAACAGCACATATCAGCAAGACACACACACAACAATATCCCATGTCATGATCCCACAAACTGTTACTTGACAGTTCCATGGTGAAGCCAGTGCACTGTACTGGTCAACAGTGAGCACTTCATATATGCCACACACACCTCATGATTACTGGAAGAGTGCCAGCAATGTGCTCTGTTTGAGCTAGGCATTACACTCATTCAAGCATGTGGTAATAAGGTTAATGTCCAGACAGCACACAGCTTGCATGGCTTGAAATTGTTGACATGAGGTATATGTAGGAGCTGTGGGCACACATGGCTGCACGTCATGGACATATCACCTGTAACTACTCAGGAACATACAGAGCATGGCTGTATTCCCCTGAGTCTCTCAATACAGGCCATGTGTATATGTCCTATGATCCTGTTATTTGGGTATGTTTGTAGGCATTGCATTAGGTGGACATGTCTAATAACATACATGACACATGGATTGTTGTATGATATGATAG
Organism: Protopterus annectens; assembly: GCF_019279795.1. NCBI lineage: Eukaryota > Metazoa > Chordata > Ceratodontiformes > Protopteridae > Protopterus > Protopterus annectens. Next base: position 229,748,763 of record NC_056729.1, on the reverse strand, counting down.
GTGTCATGGGTGATCAGTAGAGAGGGAATATTACCTCTGTCAACATAGATATCAAACCTTATGTACTGTTAGCAATGGACCTATCTTCCATGTGCATGGGTGTAATGAATGTAGCCACCTGTATGTAGAAATGACAACAACCACTATGGTATTTTCATTTATGTTGTATGCGTGTGGGATGTACACATCCAGGGCAGGTACATTTAGGTCATTTCCAACCATGAGAGTGTTGTTTACTGGTGTACAACAACAGTCGACTGTGTTAATGCTGACAACATCTGAGGCACCCTGATATGTGTAAAACTGACCTGGTTACAAACAGTGGTATAATTGCATTGCATAATACATTATGCAACTGTGACAGTACATGGGTACTTTGCACAGTTGATGTAAGGCTAGGTACAGTCCACCATTCGAAGGTTATTTGGTGTTCTACCATACTATGTCATACCACATGTATGGATGTGTGTTGGCAGTCTGAGGACATAGTGGTGGATGCATGCGGATACACTCTAGAATGCAGCTTTTGCCACGGTCACCTGTACCTGACTCATCTGTGATGACTTATGTCAGAGTAGTGGTCTTTACTTGTGAGAAGCCTTTATGAATATGTGGACACCACCACCTGGAATGGTCCATACTAGTGTTATGGCCCACATGTCTGGATCCGAGTTATATGGTGGTAGTGCAATTTTGCACTACAGGGCCTTCAGCCAGGTGTTCCTCACTGCACAGATGTCAGTATTCCCCATTGTAGGTTCTACATTGAGCAAATGAATTAAAAAAGCCACACATCTAGCACTGGTTAGCATTAGCATCCAGTGCAATTGCCTTGTAGGTGTCAGGGTGTTACTTCTGTGTTTAGGACTTTTGCCCTGGAATGCCAATATATGGGTAAATGTGACCTAGGTATTATCCACACTCCCTTAAATCATGGATACATGTGCTGTGTGACAAAGGCTTGCCATTCAGTCATGACATCCCAAAATGACAGACACTGGACAACCTCATAATTACAGCAGGACATTGGCTCATTGTTTTGGTCAAGCAGATGCCACTCATACCATGATATCACTGCGAGTGGCAGAAATGTGGTTGGTATCACATGCTACATCTAAGGTGATGGACACCAGCAGACATTGTGTATATGACCAGTGTCAGATATGAAAAAAATCCGAAGCGTGAAAGAGAAACACAAAAATCCAGGCAGAGTGGCAAACACAACTAGTCCAAGTGCAGTGACCTCGTAGCCAAAAAATGAAAGTAGAGCAAAAATAATCCAAGTTGAGATCTTTATTCACATCAAATGGACAAAACGATATAACAAGCGCTTTCGCTCAGCTTAATGCTGAGCTTCCTCAAGTTAATTTTATAAAAGCCAAATGGCCACATTAAATAGTCATTTCTAAATCACTAAATTGCTTAATTACTTAAGCATTGCAATTCAATATAACAACTGAATGATACAATTAAAGGAAAATGCAATTATAAACATCTCCAAGCCAAGGGTGTTGCTGGAAAGTAGTATGTTAAAAACTTGAATTGAATAAAACAGTGCCACAACCAAAAACAGGGTTGAATAAAAGAATATCACTACAATAAAAATAAGATTATATTAAAGAACATTGAAATTGTTTAAGAATGTTAAACTAAGAGAATTTGTTAGATGGTTTAAGAAAATGTAAATATATTCTTGTATTATTAAAAAGTAATTACAATGAATAAATATCTAAAAAAAACAGTTAAAAATATATATACAATGTGTAATGACACTGTCTAAAACCCAAAAACCTCACAAGCGTGCCATTTTGTTTTTAAGAACGCTGATGATATTGATGTTGTCATTCATGCCTGGGGGTGTTTTGGCGTTCAGCCTTAGTTGCCAGAGAAGTTCTTTGTATTCCAAGGCTGTCTCCCAGTCACCCCCTCTGGCATCTGGCACCACTTGTTCTAAAACTAAAAACCTCAATTCATAGTTGGGGCATGTTAGGGAATGTTTGAAAAAAGCATTAGAATCTTTCTGTTTGGAAATATCATAAAAATGTTCATAGATTCTTTTTCTAAGGCTCCTTTCAGTTTTGCCTGTGTAGAAACCAGTACAGGCAGTACAATACCCTACATAAACTACCCCTTTGCTTGCACAGTTAGTGGCACAGTTAGAGTTAAAAAGAAAATTCCTGGAGGGGATATATAAACTGGAGGTGTTGAGTATAGCAAAACATTGTTTGCAAGCTCCACATTTAAATGTGTCTGTTCGGGCTGCCTGTGTGATTGCCAAAGAGTTAAATTTCCCTTCAAGTAATTCTTTGAGATTAATATCTCTCTTTTTAGTAAACTTGGGAAAAGTAGGTATTACCGTCCTTAATTCTTTGTGCAAAGTGAGAACTGGCCAATGTCTTTGAATAGCTTCTTCTATCTCTGTGGAGTTAAGGCAATAAGTGTAAGTGAAACTACCATAAACTGTCTCCTCTTTGTTGCTGGTGACTATAGCACTAGGGGAAATACCCTTACCTAAAAGTGGTGGGTAAATTGTTTCCCTGTTGTCAATAACTTCCTGTGCTGAAGTGTTAACCAATGAAGCAGGGTACCCTCTTTCCATGAACAGACACTTTAGAAATTTGATCTCCTGTAAAAAGTCGCCAAGAGTGCTGGTCATTCTGGAAGCCCTAATGAATTGTCCTTTAACAATGCCCTTTTTTGATAAAAAGGATGGCTGCTTTTGAAGTGTAAATAGGAATTGGAAAATGTGGGTTTCCTATACAATTTAGATTGTAAGGAGCAGTTGTCTAAGTTTTTATATAGTGTGACATCCAGATAATGAAGTTCAGTATCACTACTAGTATGTGTAAAGGACAAGAAATGGGTGGTGGAGTTGAGATACTCAATAAAATTCAGAAGTTGCCCATGGGTGCCCCCCCATATGATGCAAATGTCATCCAAGAATCTTTTGTAATGTATTAGATGTTGAGCCCAACCGGAAGAAAAAATAAACCTTTGCTCCCATCTATGTAGTACGACATTAGCGTATAAGGACGCACAAGGGGCACCCATGGCTACCCCTTTTCTCTGTTTGTAAATTTCGCCATTGAAGAATATATAGTTGTTCTCTAACACTATTTTCATAAATTCAACCAAAAGGTTGGTTGTGTTGTTACTCAGGCCAGCTTCGGCGGTAAGAACTTCATTAAACCAAGCCAAGCCGACCGAGTGGGGAATACTTGGGAAGAGATCAACTATATTAATGGTAACCAGAAGGAGCTCAGGTTTGCAGCACGAGGGATCTATTCCCTTGAGGCAATCCCAAGAGTCTTTGCATACATGTTGTAAGGAACTACCAAGATGTTTAGTTGCAAAGTCTATAAATTTGCTAAGTGGTTCCGTTATACCACCTGCTCCAGATACAATGGGCCGGAACTTTAATGGTTCTAACCCTTGGTGAATTTTAGGAATTCCGAAAATAATCGGAATTTTAGGTTTTTGAACATGTAAGTAGTTAAAAAGTTTCTCATTGATGGCTCCTTGAAGTAGGTGGTCTCTAAGTGTAAAATTTATTTTGGCATAAGCAAGATTAACTTCATTTCTTGAAACTATCTCATACCGATTAGTGTCTTGCAACATATCAAAAATGTAACCATCATAATCCGTATTGTACATGAGCACCATCCCTCCCCCCTTATCAGGTTTCATTACTCTAATGTTCTCTTTTTTCAGGTCGTTAATGAGTATGTGATCCCGTTGGTCCCAGTTAACAGAATCTAAATTAATTTTTTGGGTTGGTATAGATCGAAGTTCATGTTCAACAAGCTCCTCAAAGACCTTAATAGAGGAATATATGGGAGGGTTGAAGGTGCTAGTTCTAGAAAGCCCTTGGTTGACGTAAGGTTGACCTTTAAAATAAAGTGAAAGGTTAAGGCTCCTTACAAAAAGTTTTAAGTCAATGAGGGCTTTGGCCATGTTGAAGGGCCACAAGGGTACAAACTGCATACCAAGTGTAAATAAGTTGAAAACATCTTGATGGACCTCCATTTCAGTGTAAATATACACAGTAAAATTACCATTTTTTATAATTTTACATAAATTACTTTGCTGTGTAAATATATCTACTTCAACTGTAGCCCCTACGCTAACTCTGTCTAACTGTGCCTGTTGCTCCAAGCTTGGGGTATCTGTCTCTGCCCCTTTGCCCTGGTCCTGCTGGGGGGTTGATGAAAATCCTGGAAGGAATTTTTTCTTCCTTTTTCAGCTAATCTTTCGCTTCTATGTAATGGTTCAGTATAAGATGCAGAATGGTTGTCATATGCATCTCCAAAATTGCTTCTATTCCTATTAATATTATTGTTAGTTTCTTGCTTATTACCCCATCTTGTCCTGTTAGGGAGTGGATAAGCCACTCCATCTTTGTATTCATTTAAATCTCGCTCAAGTTTGCATATTTTGCGGTTTAAAATTTTTATGCAATATTGGTCAACTTGTTCAAAAACATTATCATAGTTATATTTAACTTTGGCAAAATTGTTGTCATTTACCAATGCCTCATTTAAAACATTTAATTCAGTTAAAAGAATATCGGCATTCGTCTCATATTCTTGAATCATCACCTTTAACACGTCTATGCCAGCTCTGTCAAAGATGTCACATAACTTTTTATAGTAAAGTGAATCTGCTTGAACATTATTAGGAAACTTGAAACAACGTAACCCCCTTTCGGGACCCGTTGCACAGATACACATTCCTTCAGATAATTAATCTCAAGCTGGTTGCTTTTATAGGCATACAGTTTATCTTTAAGTTCATTGAAATTAAGCTCAGCATTATTGCTGTTATTGACTGCAAATGACTATTTAATATGGCCATTTGGCGTTTTTAAAATTAACTTGAGGAAGCTCAGCATTAAGCTGAGCAAAAGCGCTTGTTATATTGTTTTGTCCATTTGATGTGAATAAAGATCTCAACTTGGATTATCTTCGCTCTACTTTCATTTTTTGGCTACGAGGTCACTACACTTGGACTAGTTGGGTTGGCCACTCTGCCTGGATTTTTGTGTTTCTCTGTCACGCTTCGGATTTTTTTCATTGTTTGGATTGTGTGCTTTTTTCTATGGCCAAGGAGGCAGAACCCACCAACTACGCTGACACTCCTCAGCTGCTGCATGGTGACCAAGAAGACGGTCCAGTCACACGCAATGAATTCAACCAGGTTCTTTCCTTACTTACCCAGCTAACTAGTTTGTTAAAAAACAACATGAACTCTGGCATCACGTTAGCTGGGAATCAACAACAAGGCTTCCTACCAAAAAGGAAGCCCCCAGCGGTTCCGACAACAAGTTATACTAACAGCTTGAATGTTTCTTTCTTGGATGTGTTAAACAAAACCAACGGGCATTTGAATGTGGAACACGGTGTAAATCCACGCACCACAAACAACAATGGAGCTGAAAGGCAACCGAGAGACTTTAATTTTAATGCCTGGGCAGGTCAGCAGTTCATTTTAATAAAGGTACTGTTGCAGTCAATAACAGCAATAATGCTGAGCTTAATTTCAATGAGCTTAAAGATAAACTGTATGCCTATAAAAGCAACCAGCTCAAGATTATTTATCTGAAGGAATGTGTGTCTGTGCAATGGGTCCCGAAAGGGTTACGTTGTTTCAAGTTTCCTAATAATGTTCAAGCAGATTAACTTTACTATAAAAAGTTATGTGACATCTTTGACAGAGCTGGCATAGATGTGTTAAAGGTGATGATTCAAGAATATGAGGCGAAGGCCGATATTCTTTTAACTGAATTAAATGTTTTAAATTATGCATTGGTAAATGACAACAATTTTGCCAAAGTTAAATATAACTATGATAATGGGCAGGATTCATGAAGCGTCCATGTAAGAGTTATAACTCATACATGGAGGCTGCAGTTAAATGGAGTGATGTCAGCATGCTCTGCATATTCATGAGAGCATGCTGAATCACACTTAAGGCCAACACGGTCCATGTAAGACAGTAGGGGGCGTGCCCGTAGGCCGAGCCCTGTAAGCGGACACGCCCCCAGAAGAGGAAAAGTTCCAAAAGTAAACACCCACGACAGAGTCCACGGAAATGTAAATAAACAGAACACAACACATGCCCCCACAGACTATGAACCGAAAACATATAAATAAACACGTTTTATATATTTTTTTAAATTGTAAAAATGTTTAACCGTGAGTGCGCTCATTTGCTTGGCGTGCCGTAAGCAGCTACAGTTAGCAGTCAGTGGGAAAGCATAAAAGAACTAAATATGCAAAATAAGCCAGGAAGCAATAGCGTAGCGGTAGAGATGTTGGCTGAAGAGCAGGCATTCATGGTTCGAGCCCCCACAACGCCAATTTTTTTTTTTAGTAAAATAAGCAGGAAACAAGTCCCTGACAAATATGTACACATAAAACCACAATTTATGTAAAATGTAATGAAATAGCCCATTTATATTGAAGAAATGTGAGGTAACAAAAGAATAAAAATGCCAGATGTGCTCATAGCTGAGCTACAGTTTAACAGTGTGAGTGCATCTGCCCGTAGATGAGCATTGGTTTAACTGGTGCAAAATGAGTGTCCGTAGCTGAGCAGTGGTCTAACACGCTAAATCTATGTGCCCCTAACTGAGCTGAGCGTAATATTCGTGCCGATAGCCAAATGAGACTTAAAGCAGCGTACCCCATTTGCACAAACAAGCTAACCGACGGGAAAGTTGAGCAAGCCGTATCAAAACTGCCTTTACTTTACACAGACACACACCTCAGCATGTCTAGACAGTCATGAAAAATAAAAAGCAGTGGCCAGGTTGGAACCCAGGATACTATACACCATAGTCAAGGTACAGAACCACTAAGCCATAACAACAGTACCTTTAAATGCAATAATAGCTAATATATAGGAATGAATACAAACTAGAGCATGACAATGCAGGTTTACTGAAGTTGATACAATTCCAAAATGGCCAATCACAGATATGTGCGGGAAAAACGGACTATATAAGCCCCATAGGTGGGAATACACAACATAAATGATTGTAGAACTGACCTGCAGGCAGAATGACAGGAGTAGGAGAGGGTAGTTGCTTTCGAGCACAGAGGTGGGGTGTTGAGGAGTCCAGGTACTTGGTCTGGCTCCAAGTCCATAATCATGAGGCCCAACTCATGCAGGGCCAGGTCCTCTGGGGAGCATACAGGGCCGAGGCGTGGGACTGGTTGGCTCATGATCTCCTCAGTGCCACAGGGATTCCAAGGACTGGTGAGCAGGTCCGTCACCACCATGCGGACCTGAAGAGACGCAAGCAGGACCAACTGAACCTTTGGATCCAGGAGGCCCGGCAAACACCCAACGCCCCACTACTGAGTAAGTAACATTTAATTATGTATGTAAGAAATTAAATTAGCTGATATTATGGAGATGTGTATTCCAATATTACTTCATTTATTTTACAGCTGCAGGTGTCCGTTCTGCGAACCGCAGAGCCTATGGCGATAGGCTGGTGCGGTTGCGCCACCAGGCAGGTCAGTAATCCACTACCAGTAACTGTAAAGAAATATAAAAGTATGACAGTCAGCAAAAGAGTGCAGTGTAGTCAGTAAGGAATAAAATCTGCAAGTAACAGTGTGAAAGTGTCTGCAAGTATTGCTTGATTACAAAAGTGTGTTTCAGCCTGTAAGTTAAACCGAAAATGAAACTGTCTGACATATATTCTGAAATAAAAATGCCCTACCTGTAAGAAAATAGTACACAACCTGCAGCAGGCTGAAAAGTATAGCTGCAGAAGATGATGAAATCACATGTGTGAAATATATCCCTGTGGAAATACTGAAACATGACAGAAGTGAGACTGCTGGAAAGAATTGTAATAACTACAGGTAAAACATGTCAATAAAGCCTATAAGTAAGTACCATCCTGAATAGTAAAATGAAAGCAAGTGAGAGAGTGTGAGAAAGTGTCATGAATCCAGCAATACAGTAGTAATAACCCCTGAATAAAGTATACTGCAGTCAAGACAGAATGAAATGCATGTGAGATTCAAAACCAAACAGCAAAATCTGTTCAAAGTGTTGCTGCATCTGGAATGTGTATCCCAAAATCTGGATATGTTTCTCTCAGTCTGCAATATGCAGATAGGATGATTGTCTGATATACCAAACATCCACACTTGTCTACAGCTATATAAAGCAAATGTAGCAGGATGATGTAGCTGAACAAAGCTACATATGAATGTGTATGAAGAACAATAAAATGTATATTGATGTTGCAGTAACAGTCCTATCACCAAGTTGAAATAGTTATCATATAGGAAACTGTAGTTAGAACAGTAGTGTGTATATAACTGTAGCTATTAGAAATGTACAGCATATGTATTGTTATTCGAAGGTGTTAATATTACTTTGTTTACCCCACCCTATAACCACATATAACCCATTCCACGTGAAAATGGTATGTGCAATCACAATTAACACCCCTGGACGTTTGTCCTGTTGGGTCATATATATTTGCATGTCCATTGATGCATCTGCCCTGTTCATACATCCACACCTGATGGCCTGTTGCCATCAATTAACCCTGCATGTTGTTGGACTGTGTATTTCTGTTCAAATTATGCATGTGTTATGCACGCTGTTCAATGTTGTGAATATCTGGGTGTTTGGTTAATGGGAATACTAATGCATGCTGTTACAACTAATTGTGAATGGTATTATATGTCACTAACCCAAACTGTCATGACATAATGCAAAACATAGTACGACAGGGAAGGCGGGTTCCAGCGGACCCACCTCTCCCACCTCAGCTGGCGAGTGCACCTGGCACTAGTGCCGAGTTCGGACCCTCCTCCGGTGGCCCTGTGCCACCTGCGGGTGGAAGCACTGCAGAGGATGGGGCTCGCCCCCCCTCTGCAAGTGTGGCCAGAGGAGAACCACCACTCACCCTCCATAGCGTCCAGACTGTGGTGCGTAGGGAGATTCAGGACTCTGTTCTCGAGCCCCTACGCCAGCTCGAGGCACTGGTGGCACAATTAACGGGCATGCCTGTTGCCCGACCTACACAGCCCCCAGCACAGCCCCGTCCTGGGCAGTGAAGGAACATTGGCAACTGCCTATGGGTGGGGATATCAGTTCCACTGTTGCCATCTGTGGGCTCATGGGCTCTGGATATCCAAACCTCCATCCCCGTCAATTGTGTAACCCCCCCCCACACGTGGCATACACCTACCCTGTATCCATCTTGTTTGTCTTGTCTGTTTACCTACCCAACCTACCTGCCCAGCTGTACTGACTTCCTTCACCTGACATACCACTCTCACCTGAAAAAAAAAAATGGGCACTCTGTACCCACAAAAAAATTACGCCCCATACATAGTTGCCCATTCTGCACACATGTCTGCTGTACATGGAACCTATCAATTACAATTGGCTGTACAACAAGTATTATTGTTGTCCTGATACGTCTCTCAGGGGTGGAAGGTTTCAAATGTCACACCAAATTACATACATTTGCACAGCTGTTGCTGATGAAAAAATGGGCAGCTATGGGCCTTACCTACATCCCTCCTGCACATCCCAAGCTTGTTTCCCTACTGTCTTACCCTCTTTGTGACCCCTTTTTCACCACTTTCCTGTCTCCCCATTTTCTTTTCTTTCAAAGAAAATAGAGCGGGTGTGCGCCAGAGTAAGCACCGTTAAGCGGTTGTAAGCGGGTGTGCGCTTGTGTGCATGGAGCTAACCGCCAGTGCACATGTGTGAGCTCCACGCAAACCAGCGCTAACCTGGTTACAGCTGCTTAAAAGTGCCTTAGTCACTTTGATTGACAGGTCCTGTACTCAGTTCAAAAGCAAAATAAAATCCCACTGTCAGTCCCGCACCCAGGGCCTTGGAAACACAAGTCTGTACGACCTACCACTAAGCCATGACTCTTATACAAAAACTTTGTGCTAAAATAAATATAACATGTAATAGTAGGGATGAATGTAAAGGGAATATAGGATGTGTAGTACACAAAGCATGTCATTTAAAATTACTGTCAAAACTACTGGATTTCCATAATAGTAGTGTGTGAACAGAAACAGCCATGCTAGTTGGCAGCTTGTAGATAATAAGGTCAGTTAAAGTACATATATAAATGTATGTATATGTACATATATATATATATATATATATATATATATATATATATATATATATATATATATATATATATATATATATATATATATATATATATATATATATATATATATATATATAAATCTATATATAGTTGTAGGAGTCAATGTGCATACACACTTGCTACAGGGAACATGAGAGAGGAATGGAGAAATGTGAATATACAACACAGCCTGAATCATGAGAGAGATACTAACCTTTACACTCACAGAACACTGTCCACAGCATACCAGCATGGTCCCCGCCCTCACAATCTGAAAGGGCAACACCTATCCCACATACCCTTTTATAGCACTGACCTGAAATCACAGTGAGAACTGCAATCAGTACACAACTGGCTGTATGCAATTAGCAAATGCTGGCTTACAATTGGTGCAGATGCCATCACAAGGACCTATGCAGATACCTACAAAAGCATCCAGTGCTAACACACCCCACATGCAATACATTCATTGCATTGTCTGTAAGCAGACAGAGGGAGAGCGAGAAGTGAGAGAGAGAGAGAGAGAGAGAGCAAAAAAAAAAAAATTAGACACTGTGACTCTGTCACCTGAAGCTGTCAGCACTGACAGTAGCAGCAGCAAGCAGAAGCTGTGGTAATGCAACCAGCTGCGACAAACACAGGTAATGCAAAGTAGCAGGTTAATAGTGTGCATACTGTGAACTCTCCAAATGTGTCATAGGTCTGTATCCATATGTATGTCCATGTGATATGTTGTGTGTACGTAGTTCCACCAAAAGGGGATGACCATACATTACATGTCAATCAGTCTTAGGCCATGATCCTGGCAGCGTTGGCCCACCAATGGCTGTAGTGACTGCTTTGAAATGTCAGCCAGGTTCAAAAGTCAGGATCAACCCATCCCAAAGGCACAATGGCTGGGAACAAGTGTCTGCAGGTACCCAATGTCACTGCATATGCATCCCATACTGCATAATTCCATAGCTTAGCAGACCAGGCCCATTTTGCATATGATGTGGTAATTCCCAGGGTCAGTCTTGTGGTCACTTTAAGTGACACCTTAGTGGTGTGGGACCACTGTTGCTGTATGCCACTGTCCAGGTACATATCCTGTAGTACGGCCAAGATAAATTATCAGTGTTATATGCGGTTGTATGTCCTCTCGGAGTGCCGGTAGCACAAATCCAGGGATACCACGAGGTCACAGTGATGCTGTGTGTTCTTCTCTGCTGCGGGTGGCCCTCACCTGGACATGTGAGATGATAGGGAGGTTACATCCAACTGTGATAAATATTTCAACTGGTGGGGGAGAAGGAGGTGGGATATGTGCACCGATCATGTCTGCAAGATTGTTGCCAATATCCATGTGTTTGGTGAATGTTAAGTAGGTGTGTATTAACACAGAGCATATCTGAGGCATGTGGTCCATATGTGTAACATAACTGAAGAAGGCCTTGTGGTCATCCATAGTGTTTGTGTCCATTTCGCACCCAGAGTAGTCCGTGGCCATTGTTATGACAGACTGTAGCGTAGTACCAGTGCTGACCACAGTTGCCTTCCCTTAATGTGAATGTGCTCTGTCCTGCAGTAGCCTCCTGCTATTGTTATACAATCTGCCTCTGTCTGGGGTCCACCGGACAGGATGCCTAACCTTTGTGCATAGGGTCTGGATTAGAAATGTGTGTGCAAGTTCCATGCAATCTGTGGCATGTCCATGATAAGCATTTGCAAAGGGGTCAGCAGTGTGGCTTGTGGCTTCCACTGGCCCAGTGTGCTGCATGGATACCATCTCAGTCCCAGCAAGTGAATAACTGTCTAATCACATACATATCAAAGTAGTCTACTGTGCTGGTGGTGGTGGTGGTGGGATATGTATATCCAGGCTGAGTAACTTCTGTCCACATCACAGTAGTGGATGGTGTCCCACATACAGTACCTTGGGATGAACCCCCAGAGTGAGGTTGTGCATTGCACCTGTCAGTGTGTGCTGACCGATGGGGCATGCTACTATGTTGTGTGGAATGTGGCAGGTATTGTTGCACAGGTGTTGGCTGAGCATTGATATCTGGCCATGTACCTGTGTATCCACCATGACACACACACATGCAACATATGGGAGTAGTAGTATATCACTACACATGAGTATCATGTATAGTATGTGTGCCATATATTGCTGACATGGTCTGCTGATATCCTGTTTGTGTTCTCTTCCAGGGAGATGGCGCGACAACGTAACACTGCATACTCTGTGGCAGAAGATGAGGAGATCCACCAGAGCCTGGTGTGGGAGTATGACATCCTGTTTTCCCGCACCAGTCAGAATCAGCAGGAGAGGGCCGCACTGTGACAAGACCTTGTCCGTAGGGTAAATGATATTGGCACGCATAACAGGACATATGAGCAGGTACGACATCACTGCAGTGATTTAATCCGAAGTGTCCGGCAGCGTGCATCAGATATCCACAGGCAACAGGTTGCCACAGGAGGTGGGGTGGCCACACATCCCCCCTTCACCAGACTGGAGGGGCTACTCCTAAGTGTTGTGGCTCCAGCCCCGGAACACCAACAGCAGTACACCTGCATTATGATGGAGGCTGGTTCCACACAGCAGCACTACATGGAACGTGCAGATAATATGCCATATGTACACTTGACTGTTCTGTACACTGTATCATATGCAATATCAATGGCACAGTTGTGCCCACTGACATTAATCTCATCATTTCTGCAGGTCCCTCTAGGGTTACAGCAAGGCAGGCCATCCATGCTGGTGAGTGTGTTTAACATAACCTATAATAGTCCTGATAATGCTAGTAACAGTAGTGTAACTCAGTAGTGCTCTGTGTGTATACTGCGGGGTGTGCATGCGTGCATGTGTGCAGTGTGCATGTGTGCATGTGTGCAGGTGTGCCTGTGTCCATGTGTGCATCTGTGCATGTGTGCCTGTGTCCACGTGTGCATGTGTGCATGTGTGCCTGTGTCCACGTGTGCACATGTGCATGTGCGCACGTGTGCATGCGTGCATGTGTACACATGACCACGTGTGCATGTGTGCATGTGCCCATGTGTGCATGTGACCACGTGTGCATGTGTGCATGTGTCCACGTGTGCACGTGTGCATGTGTCCACGCGTGCATGTGTCCACACGTGCATGTCTGCATGTGTGCATGTGTGCCTGTGTGCATGTGTGCATGTGTGCCTGTGTGCATGTGTCCACGTGTGCATGTGTGCATGTGTACCTGTGTCCATGTGTGCATGTGTGCCTGTGTCCATGTGTGCATGTGTGCATGTGTCCATGTATGCATGTGTGCATGTGTGTATAAGTGCATCACTGGTAACAATGTCTGGAGACTGTAAACTGTGTTTCCTGTCTTCCTCCCACAGGTTCTGGGGCTGCTCTGGTGACCTGCAGCAGGGAACCTGAATCCTGTGCCACGGCTACTGGTAATGATGATATTTGTGCAATGGTACAGGAAGGTGTGTCAGGGTCTGCCATTGGTCAGCCAATTGACAGTACACAGCTGTCAACCCCATCATTGCGCACAGTCATCCTGCCTGTACATCCTTTGTCACCATTGTCCCTAGGTGAGGAACAGAATACAGCGGGCATAGACCAGGGTAATGTGGTACCTGTGGCACATGCGCCTCCACACAGCAGCCATGGGCAGGGTCCTCCAATGGTACCACACAGACAGTTGCCCATGGGTTCTCGTGGGAGCATCTGTGGGCGTACTGCCTCTGGCCGACGTGCCCAAAGAGGTCTGTCAACCTCAGCTATGTTTCGGACTGTCGTGCAGGCACAGTCACGTATGGAAAGGTACACCAGACAGGGTCTGAGGGAGCTGAGATCATGTCGCGCAGCCATGACAGACAGTATGCGTGACATTGCGGATGCTATCCGTAACTTCACCGATGTCATAGACAGACGTTGTGGGGACATATTACAGCAGTTCCACAACCAGATGTCCATGAGCCAGGGCAACGGTGAGCGTTTGCGGCATCGACGTGGCCGTATGCCGGCAGCAGCAGCAGCTGGCAGTCGGTGCGGACAACAACAGGCTCGCGCACACCCCCATAGTGCCAGCAGCAGCCCCAGCAATGCTGGGTCTGTGCTGTCATCGGAACGCCCCAGGAGACCATGTGCACGTGGCTCTGGACAGTCCCAACAGGGACTTGTGTCCAGTCAACACACTCCTGCTTCTGATGACAGTACCCAGTCTGGCTTTGTAGTGGATACGGTCCGTAGCACTCCTGCCAGGCACAGGTACCGTGTCTGTGCACACAAGCACTGATCTGTATGGCCTGCCAGGTGCAGTCTGTGGCTGTCCACAAACGCCTGTATATGGCAGCCATGAGGTGGAACTGTGTGCGTGCATACACACATGCGAAATGTTAACACCTAGGGCAACCACATACACGCACACACTGCACCAACACTGCCCCACCCTGTACTGCTGCCCCTCACCAACACACATACACACACATGTCAATTGGTGGTATGACTCAGGCATACCTAATCCACACCCTGTGCATATGATGACACTGTGCCACCTCCTGCAATCTCCAACATCATTGCGGGAACAGGTAAACACATTGCTGATGCACAGGGTGACTACATAGAAGTGTATTAGTAGTATCATGTTGGTAAGAGTACAGTGTGCTGCTATGACTGTGTGTTTATCCCAGCATGCCTGCTGCAGTAACTGTATGAATGTCCTGAATTGTTATCTGCACCCATAGTACATACCAAAGTATAACAGCTGCACATAATTGCATGCCAGTGGTAAGGTTGTCAACAGATAGCCGCATACATGGGTAGCACAGGGGGAAAGCTAAGGAAGGTAGTGATATGCAATGGTAGACATGTACAGTAATGGTGTCAAGTTTCCCACAACGACTATGCCATGTGGATGTTGGCGCATGTAGATATGTGTGCAGTACCAATGTAATCCAAATCACAAATAAGTATGACATAATATCAGTTCTACCATGGGCATCTGCGCTGCATATTCCTGGGTACATGTTGATAGTGCCTACATATTTGCATTGTTACTTACTGTTATTGTTACCCCTTCTTTGTTGTATAATGCACTACTTCCAGCCCTGTTTACTGTAGCTTTGTTTGCATGCATGTTTGCTTGGGGTTCCCTGGAACACTGCTTACACCTGCAATGCAGAGTTACAGTGCTTCTGTAGAATTCTAGTGACATCTGCATAACTTTACACATGACAGAACATCACTGTCTGTCCTGTACGCATGTACGTTGCCTGTGACACATTGCACACATCTTACCTGGCATTTACCCACGTGTGCAGTCATATATGTCAGTGCTATGAAACAGTAGTGGTACACCCACACATACACACCTTCAGTATGTTGTTCCCCATTGGCCCTATGTGTTGGTACTCACCATGGCAATCACACTACTAGGGTAGCATGTGCAAAGGTAACCTGTGAATTGCCTCTATGGCCCAGTTGTGGTTAATGTGAGTCATGTGTCAATGTCACAGCTGCCACATGTATGCAGTCAGCCATCACCCTTGGCCAGGAATGTACAACACATGTGTGGGATGCCCCCACACAGCCAATCTGGGGACTGGTCTCTCTGAACCCGGTAATGCCATACCCTGTCAGGTGGCATGTCATATATACTACATCCTGGACAAACGTCAACCCCAATCCCTGCTGCTACTATTGATAATACCCCTGAAGATGTTCCTGATAGTTTTGACCAGTTCTTTACTGAGACATTTCAGGCCCTAGCTAGCCATCTACCTCCTAGCTCCCCTGGTCCTGAAAGTAGCACCCCTAGAAAACTACTTGCGTTTAGCTGCCAACCAGTCGCCACTTCACTTCTCCGTACCTTGATTGAAACAGTGAAACCCACTACACTTTCTGCCAATCAACTCCCGGACGAGTACCTATCAAAATCAGATGATGCTATTGCTTACCCCGTCTCAAAGGTAATCAAAGGAACCATGGTAGAATCTAACTTTCCCACCATCTGGAAAATGTCATATGTAATCCCACTTCACAAAGGAGGCAGCTCTACTGAATTCTCCAATTATAGGCCAATAGCTATACTCTCTCCACTTGCAAAGATTATGGAAACTTTCGTCATAGACAATTCATGCACCACCTAATCCAAAATCGCATTATGGCAGACACTCAGCATGGCTTACGTCCTCATCACAGCACTACTTCAGGCCTCCTAGCCTTTACTAACACCATAAACCATACTTGCAACACTAATTATATATCCTCAGCCCTCTTTTTGGATCTTTCCAAGGCATACAATATGGTTGATCACCAACTTGTACTCCACACCCTGCAAACACTGTCTAGATACTGGAGCCTTCCAATGGTTTCAATCCTACCTGCATGGTTGACAGCAGGCTGGCCTCTGGCAGAACAAACTCTCTAACCTTCTACCTAACACCCTCAGAGTACCACAAGGCTCTATACTAAGGCCCTTGCTGTTCTCCATCTGCATTAACAACCTTTATACTGTTATCCCAAAAGTCAGCTGTATCCAATATGCTGAAGACTCTACTCTGATCTGCTCGGCCACATCTCCAGTAGAGTTATGTTCAGCTACCCAGACCACCTTTAATACAATAGAAAACTGGCTTTCTGAACATTGTCTGATCCTAAATCCCAAATAAACTAAACTGCTGTTATTTCACCAACACGTAGGTCTACCACTTTCACCGTTACCATAACATCAACTGATGGCACAATAATCTCCCCTGACCCATCTCCGAAACTATTAGGTGTCATCATAGACAATAATCTCAAATGTGACCTACATGTTAACCAGATTATCAAAGCCATCAATAGAAAACTAGGGTCACTTTACAGAATTAAAGCCTTCCTAGCCCCTCCAGCTAAAGGTGCCATAGCTCACTCACACCTTGTTTCAACCCTTCTGTATGCATCCCCTCTACTCTCGAATATGAACAAGGCTGTCCTTAACAAACACTCAATTTGCTACAACCACATTGCCAGGTTTGCCACTGGGCTGCCTTTTAGGACACATCATTGCATCAATCTAAATTAGCTTGGTTGGCTTACAATACCCAGCCTAATACAGTATAACCAACTGATTATGGCCTATAAAATCCTCTATAATCCAGACAATACTCCTGCACTTCAAATATTATCACCCCCTATAACAATCCTAGACCGCTTCGATCCTCTAACAAATTATTACTTCAGACTACCAGGTTTAATAACACAGCCGGTGATTCTCTCTTTGCAAACCCTGTAAGTAGATCCTGGAACTCACTTCCAGCTGATATTACCCTACTGTCCACCTTAGGTCAATTTAACAGTAGACTCAAACAACATTTGTCACTTAACCGGCTATGGCAATGTATCAAGCCTGGCTAACTCGAATGTGTAAAATCTGTGAACCACTTTACTGTGTAATTTTAATTTAATCCTGACGTGCTCAGGACTAACATTAACCTGTGGAACATGTTTGACTCGCTTACTTATGTAATCTCTGTAAATGATCTGTTTGTAATATGTAATGCTAGTATTATGTAATGCTGTATCTGCTACCCTCGT
The DNA here is from genome assembly GCF_019279795.1 of Protopterus annectens. Taxonomy (NCBI): domain Eukaryota; kingdom Metazoa; phylum Chordata; order Ceratodontiformes; family Protopteridae; genus Protopterus; species Protopterus annectens. The sequence goes on along the minus strand of NC_056729.1, from coordinate 229,731,055 downwards.
AGCTTGTATCCACGGGCCTCCCCTGGAAATGGACATGCATCCAGTCGGACTACCCCAGTCAACAAATGTAGGATAAATAAATAAATCAATAAAATATATTACAGTGACTACAATACAAGTCAGACATTGACAAGCACTGACAGCATGCTGAACACACTGGGGCATACGTGGGGACTCAGAATAGCAGCCTGCCTGGGCATCACACACCTCCGCAGCTGGCACACAGGCATATGTTCCATCAGAGCAGAGCACATGCCACACATGGCACGCACATCCCCTGTGCCACACACTCACAGCCTGTAGGGCTACACAACACACCTGCTACACACGTGTCAGGTACCTGTCTTGTGTGCTGCACTGGGGTCCCGCTCAACAGGCTGTATCTGGTGAAGGTCACAGTGATATGCCTCAGGGGCACTATGGTCCACCACAGCACACATGCATACAGGTCAGTCAGAGGCATGGACAGATATGACTCACTCATTGACCATGCCAGTATGGCTGCCTGAGACATACCTCCCTGGACTACATGATAGGGAACATAGAATGGATCTCTCAGCATGTGGCACAGGCCAGTATGAGCCTGATGTTGGTTGCCAACATACCCTCACCAGGTATTACACCATTATATGTGGGAAGGGTGTTGTATGTCTACATTATGCTCAGTCTCCACTGTCATTCATAGGGTATCCACTGGCTGTCAATGTGTGCTTACATGCTAGGGAAGCCACAATGATGTGCAAGGGTCATCTTGCATGTGACACCCATGGCCCGATTTATAATGGCAAAGCTCCTTGGTACACACATACTGCCTTATGCTGCAGGACATGGTTTACATAGCAACCTGCATGGGTATCACACAGGTTAGGACACTAACAGTGCTGCTACACAACAACAGCAGTGTACACCGGAAGATGCATGCACCAGACACTGCCCTCAGCACGGTGAACTGCAATGTCTGTGCAGTACCAGATTCATGATTCATGGCTCACAGGTGTTATCCATCACTGACAGGTTATGCCCCATACCATGCCTGTCGTCCCCTACACATGTAACGCACATGGATAGGGGGGTGGTATCCTAAGGTAACACAGATACACACACCTCCAGGTTGTTGGCACAGCACAAACCATCAGGGCCTACTCATGTGCAGCTAACAGTGTGTCAGACTGCCATCTGGTTCATAGCCTGGCACACACAACCCTCCCATACACAGGAAGACCACCTATCCTCCAAAACAACACTGGCAATATGACAGTCTCAAGAACTGTGTTTATATGGCCACACTGCATCCAGCCAAACATTGTGTGTGAGCATTACTGTAGCTACAACACACTAGTTGAAGGGTTCACAGCATGTGGTCACTGAATTGCAGTGGAATGACATGTTACCACTACCACAACAGGTGGGAACATGCAGCACCTGTACATCGACTACATGTACACTATATGGCCCAGACCAGATGTGTATCCCCTGCTGTAGGTCTTTCACCATAGACACCCACACTGTATAGAGACATACCACGTGCGGACCCTGCACAGTAAGACACAGTCATATTGGTATACATTGCAAATACCATTTATCCACTCGAAGCATGTGTCAGACATGGTAACTACTGCAGGTCAAAGGTATTTATGTGTATGTGTCACACACATACATCATGTGTGCAATGCCATTGCTGGTTTAGGCAATGGCATGCATTGTTATGTACAAACACCCACACAAGGTCATACTGTGTGACACAACCACACGTGACAGTTGTGGGTTACCAAAACATACCTATCTGTACTCCGACAATGGTAATAGACACAGTAGCAGAGTACACTATTGGCATTACTAGCCAACTAGCCCTGTTTGGCTGTGCTGATAGCGTGGTGACATCCCCTGTGTTTACTGGGGGAGTATGCAGCATCTGGTGTATTGTAGTATTTGCCAAAAGGATCTGTTCGCTCACACTTGCATTTACACACACCCTACTACTCCCACACACATGCACACTTGCCATTTGCAGGATTCATTCCCCTACCTAACTAGGTCATGATACATGAGAAAAATGCATTAGCAAAGTGCACTATTTGGTTTACTAGATAGTTCCTCTTCTCTGGCTATACTTATAGGGTGCTGATAACATCAGTATTTTGAAAGGGTAATGTGCATCAGGTAGTGTGATCTCCTATTTGCCAAAACTAACATGTTTTTCGTATGGAAATGCACACACACAAACTCCCCCCATCCAAACACACACACATGCCATTTACAGGTTTCAAACACCTATCTAACTACATTATGACACTCGGGAAAAACGCATTAGGAGAGTGCGCTATTCACATTACTGGGAGGCTTCCCTTCTCCTGCTGTACTTATAGGGTGCTGACATCATCTGTGTTTAGAAAGGGGAGTGTGCATCCTGTAGTGTGTTCTCCCAGTTGCCAAAAGGGACATTTCTCTCACACATATTTGCACACACACAGTAACCCCTCTCATCCAAACCCACACACTTGTCATTTGCAGGATTCAAACCACTACCTAACTATGTTATGACACTCGAGACGGATGCATTAGCAGAGAGTGCTATTCACATCAGTGGGAGGCTTCCCTTCTCCTGCTGTACTCATAGGGTGCTGACATCATCTGTGTTTAGAAAGGGGAGTGTGCATCCTGTAGTGTGTTCTCCCAGTTGCCAAAAGGGACATTTCCATCACACATATTTGCCCACACACACTAACCCCCCTCATCCAAACACACACACTTGCCTTTTGCAGGATTCAAACCACTACCTAACTATGTTATGACACTCGAGAAGGATGCATTAGCAGAGCGTGCTATTCGCATTACTGGGAGGCTTCCCTTCTCCTGCTGTACTTATAGGGTGCTGACATCATCTGCGTTTAGGAAGGGGAGTGTGCATCCTGTAGTGTGTTCTCCCAGTTGCCAAAAGTGACATTTCCCTCCCACATTTTTGCACACACACACACTAACCTCCTTCATCCAAACACACACACTTGCAGGATTCAAACCACTACCTAACTATGTTATGACACTCGAGATGGATGCATTAGCAGAGCATGCTATTCACATTACTGGGAGGCTTTCCTTCTCCTGCTGTACTTATAGGGTGCTGACATCATCTGTGTTTAGAAAGGGGAGTGTGCATCCTGTAGTGTGTTCTCCCAGTTGCCAAAAGGGACATTCCCCACACACACACACACTAATCCCCCTCATTCAAACACACACACTTGCAGGATTCAAACCACTACCTAATTATGTTATGACACTCGAGATGGACGCATTAGCAGAGCGCGCTATTCGCATTACTGGGAGGCTTCTCTTCTCCTTCTGTACTTATAGGATGCTGACATCATCAGTGTTTAGTAAGGGGAATGTGCATCCTGTAGTGTGTTTTCCCAGTTGCCAAAAGGGACATTTCCCTCTCACAGCCTTTCACACACACAAACCCCACTCACCCACACACACACTGAGCATTTTCAGGATTCAAACCCCTACCTAACTATATTATGACACTTGAGAGAGACGCATTAGCAGAGCACACTGTTCGAATGATTGGGCATCAGTTCTGCACCTGTAGTATTTCTAGGGTGCTGACATCTTTATTTCTACAGAGGTATGTAGATGTAGTACTACCTGTCAGGTGGGGGATAGCATATATATGCATTTGCAGCCACCTACGTCAGGGTCAGATATGCACATCGCACTGGCAGGTTATGTTTTATACCATGCTTTGGGACCACAGGACCTGTAACACACAACACAACCAGTCCAGAACACCACACCCACATCCAGGACACACACTTAGCTTCCTTGGGAACAGTGGCAGGATATGCAGGTATTCACATTCACCATTCCAGTTGTTAACATCAGGTACAGGCATATTGTGTGTGAGAACTACTCAGGCCTCTACCACTTTACTCTACAGCCACTACAATTTGTGGGTCCATGTGCTATGGCAGAACCACACACCACAGCCACATGGGTGAATACATATTGCACCTGTCCATCTGCAATGTGGGTACTCACTGTTCCACACCAGAGGTAGACCACTATTGTTGATATCTGACCATACCCACCTTTCCCTGGACATCCATATCTCATCTCCACCCCCAGGCAATGTTGTCACTGCACACAAACTGTGTTTAGCACAAGCAGACTCTACACTTGTGTAGACTGGGGTGGATGACTTCAGAGGACCCATGCTGGAGGACTATACTGGCCACTCAGCATAATCCTTGACAATTACATCCTATGAGCATGTGTACAGTTTGCATTGGTCATGCTATCCCACATATACCCATGACTGCTCCACAACAAGACACCTGTCAGCTGTACACCAGCCATATATGCCGTTCAACAGACAGAGTGACCTAATACATTGCAGAGCTGTAGCCCACAGAGGGAGGACATCTGTGGACAGTTCCAGCATGGCACTTCATTCACACATACTCATTACAACACAGTGTTGACAGTGGAATCGTCCAGAGAATGCAGATAGGGCTCCCCTCAGTCTGTTATTGATGGACACCTACTGTCAGAGATCCTCAGCAACCCTCTCACAGCACACACCGACAACATGGCTGTGGCTTACACATTCAATCCCTGAGACCTCCACGGTGCCCCTGCTTGACAGAGGCACAGCTCACTAGCCTCACATTGCCTTCTGTGACCTACTTTACAGTGGCACGGTAGCCTACTATCCTGGGGATGCAGAAGCCAAGCACACTCTGGCTGAGCTGTCATTCCCTGGGGCAAGAAGCCTAGTATTGACCTCTACACCCATATGTTCAATTGTCGGATGCACAATATTTGTTGTGCTGTTCTACTGTTTGCAGGTCTTTATTGCCATAGCATTCCCTTTTCCTATGACCAACTTGTGTATCTGTGGCAGATGTTTGCATATGACGGCGGTCCACTATATCACTTATGTCTCTGTGGTCATTTACTGTGTGCACTGGGCTGATTGCTGTGTTGTGGTTGGTTCCTGGACTGACACGTACAAATACCAGATATGTGTGGCCAATTGCTACATGGAGATATGGCCTGTGTGAGCATGCCCAGTTCAGCCTTTCCATGGCATGTTGTCTGACATATGCCTCATTTATCAAAGTGTGCGAGCATGCCCAGTGTGAGCTTTCCATATGTTGCACTCTGAAGTCCACCACATATTTGGGTGTGTGTGACCTTCGACATTATCACACGTTTATGATTGTGTGTTGGGTGTCATGTTGTGTACTAACTGGCCAACTGCTTCATGTCTGCCACAACAGGGATTATACTGTGCCTGCAGGACATGCATGGGATACTTTGCAGACAGTTCTCAACATACTTTCATAATGACCTAACACTGTAGTACCGTATAGTGTACTGGTTCGGTACTTTCACTGTGGTGGACAGTATCCTGGCTTTAGTCCTATCACTGCTTGACATCTTCATAGTGAGCACAACAGACTGTGTAGGGGCCAGTTGTGCACATATGACCATGTTGCAATATGTTCAGATATGGACTACCTACACCAGGCTCGTCCAACATTGCTAGTGTATTCCACAACATGGGTGGACATTGGCAAACACTAGCGATGTTCCATAGGTCATTTCTGATGGTAGTCACAGGGTGTGTTTGTCCTTTGACACACATTGTAACTGGAGTTTGCCATTACATATGTCATGGTTGGTATACTGTGCCTCTGTCTACCTCTGACATAACAGTGATACCCAGGGTAGCCTACCATCTCCCATACACTCATCAGGATGCCCCTTGAGGGGTGTCAATATGTGGCACTCTGGCTGACCTGTACCAGGAGTTTACTGAAGTGTGGGGGTGCCTTCTGTGTTATGGATCATTCTGTACAGCTTGTCCTATGTATGTCAGTGCTGGGGTTCAGGTCTCTCATGTGCATAGCTCACTGCCATTCAGATTGTACAAGGTGCAACATGTTCATTTAATCCAGGTTGGACATGGCTTCATACATCAGTCACAGCTTTCCTGTAGCTAGGAAGGATGGCGGTGTGTGGGGCTGCAGTTTGTTTACTCAGGCAACGCATGGCATCTGTTCATGCTCTTTGCTACCCCTGGTGGGGTACTGTTGTGGACTTTACAGTTGATGGAGGTGTCTGCTGCGGTATATCCCACAGGGGCTATTGTAGTCAGTTGTGATGCTGATGGAGGATGGCTGCAGAGCCAGAGTGAGTTCCCCTTATCTACATCTGCCAGCCTTCATGTTTGGGTGGGTATATGGTACATGTTTCTGTGAACACTACAGACACATGTTTGCCCAGTGCAGGATATTTATCAACTTTTGTACCCAGGTCTCACATTACATGTTAGGTACCTCATGGGTTAACACCTGTGTGGTAATTTGTGGGCACTTACTGTATATCCACGGTGGTTGTCTATACACAGTTCTGCGATTAGCTTGCTGGCATGGCTATGGCTACAGTTGTCTGTTTGTAGGTGGCCCTTTTGTGGGTTGCTTGTGTCAGCTGGGGGTCGGATATGGTGGGCTGTTTGTACTCCTCTGCATACATGCTCAGTCACAGTCCATCCATGTTGGCCTATACCTATGGGACATGTATACAGAACGGGGGGGTCCAAGACCAGGCCTTGTGGGATGCCACTCATATCCGCTTTGTAGTCTGACATGGATGCGGCATGTCTGACCATGTCAGTTCTGTCCTTGGTCTGCTTTGCAACCCCTCTACTGACATAGGGGTGTATATTTAAGCTGGTGAACATATCCATACTGAACACGTACGGTATTGTCTAGAAGCATGTGCACGGTCCAGCTACACTGTGTGGACCACATAGCCCTCATCAATGACCTTAATGACTGCTTCAAATGGGTCAGACATGTTTAGGGGCCGGTTCTGCAGTTACAACAGCCACAGTGTGAAGGGTCCAGTATCAGTAGGTCCACATTAGCCTTCTGTCTGCGGTACATACTGATCCTTTCCATAGCTGTGCAGAACAAGCTTGTCAGGATCCTGGGGTGGTAGTTTGGAGTATCCATTCAGGCAACACCTTTGTTGTGATGGACCACTGTTGTTGTACACTGCTCTTTGGGTACATATCCTGTGGTAAGGCTGACATTGGTCAGTAGTGTGATTTTGCATTCCATTACTCTTGGGGTCCATGTTGGCCTCAGCACAGGACACCATCACATACCTTTGCTGCTGTGTGTTCTGCTTTGCAGATGATGGCTGTTACCTCAGCATCTGCAATGTCAGGTGACCATCTGCTGGTATAGGTATTTTGAACTCGGGGGGGGGGGGTGTTTGCACTGCACCTGACAGGTTGTATGTTAGCAATATGTGTGTGTGTTTGGTATGTTGTTTGTAATATCTGTGTGATTCGGAGCATATCTGTGGATGCCCAACATGGTTCCTACCATCAGTTGGGTAAGCCTTGTGATTATCTGTAGTGTCCTGTACGTATTGTATCTTCATAGGTTCATGGGTTCATAGTAGGCTAGACACCCTAGGCCATTAGTAAGCCTAGCTAGAGTGTGTTTGTCTTTCGCCACCCCTTGCTATGTTCAATTATAAACATTTATGAGGTTCTTCACTGTGCCTCTGCCTGGTCGTGACACAGTGGGGACCCCCAGTATACATGTACGGTCATCCATCCAGTTGGCAATATTCCTGTTGAGGGGTGTCAGTGAGGGGCTCTGCCTACCATGGATTGGGATCCTGTTTCTGGGTGTGGGGAGCCTATGGGTTATGTATCAGTCCCTCCAGCACATCTTATTTCATTATGTGTTGAGGTTGACATCTGTGACTCTCACAGCTCCAATGGCTTTGATTTCCTGTGGTGTAGCATGTCCATTACTGCTGTGTTGGACATGGCCTGGTACAACAGACATACAATGCCTCCATGTAGGCAGTGTGTGACTGCAGTCAGCTGAGGTGTCTACAGCCAGGCAGCATATGACATATATTTCACACCCTTTATCCTGTTGGTGGGGTAACTATGAGGTCTTCCGAACCGCTGCAGGTGTCACATATGGTACATCCCATATGAGTCATTGTACTAGATTATGGGTCTGATAAGGGAACAGTACAGTGGCACAGTGACCTCTGTTGATGATGATGTGAATCCTTTCATGATACGGTGTCCAGTATCAACAGTCTTCATAGCCACATTGGCATTGTGGCTGTCACATGACAGATTAATGTCGACCTGTGTCCCTAGGTCCCTGATGACTCCTTTATACATAATGGTTTGACACCTTTGTGGTACTTTGTGCACCTTGTCTGGTATTTGGTGGGACATTCATACTGTCCAGTGTCTTCGGATGTCTGGGTGGGGTTCTTGTGTGTGAGAGTGTGGTCTGTCACATGCTACAGACTGTACAGCAGTTTTGACTACAGTTATGTGCACATGGGTGGTGTCCACTGCTTTGTGCATTGTCAGTTACCTGGCTACATGGGTGTCTGTGTTGCATATGGATACTCCCCCTCCTTTGATGTCTTGGTGCATGTGTTGGGGCCATAACACATGGTATGTGGTATAACCTAGTAGTGCTGGTGTGCTATCACTAGGCCTGCAGCAGGCTTCTGTCACTGGACAGGCATCAATGTTCTCCATAATGGGAAGTGCCTCAGGGGCATGCATATTGCAGTTTACACATCTGGCATTGGTCAGCATTACCCTTATGTTTCCTACCACTTATGTTTTCTAGGGTGGTGGGTAGTCTTTTTGGCCTTGCCTACATACGGCTCTATGGAGGCGGCAAAGGCCTTTTCCAGTATCCAGACGCACACGGGTAACAGCTGACAGCCATCCGTGTAACAGCAGCATGGCTTGTCATGCTTGACATCTCAAGCAGACACACATTACACCCTCTTGGACTGACAGCTGTAACTGTGCCAGCTGTTAAACATGAGCATTCTGTGTTTGTACTGTGGCATCATTCTTGGTGAGGGTTGGATGCTGCACACAGCCAGTGTCATCCCGCCCTGGGGTACATACTCGGAGGGACCATCTATGTCTCATTTGATGTTGACCAGGGAGGTACATCTCAGGTAATTCACACCAGCATGGACATTGAGTGCATCATATTTCTGCTTGCTTTGGGGTGACCTGCGTACTTGTGTTAAGTGGCATTTTGTGGCAACCTACAAGCAGCTTACTCTACACTTTCCCTTGTTCAGTCTGGTGAGTGGGACAGCTGTGTGTCTGCCTATGCAGACACCTATTACGACTGTATCAGGCATGTTGTTTCTCCTACGGTCCTGTGACTGTTTGGCACACCAGCTTTGCGTACTATTCGTTGCATGTGTTATGTTTGAAGGTTGTGGTTGCTTGTGATCTACTTTGGAGGCTTCTGTTGGTGTGGTGTGTTTGTAATTAAGGCCTCCGGGAATATTTGTCTGTGTTTATGTGTTTGGTTTACAGTTGTGGTAGGTCTATGTGGGACTGGGTTTGTGGTGTATGTGGTTACCTTCTCCTCCTGACTAGTGTTGACAGTACTGAGTTGTTGGAGCTCAACCTCTGGTTTGGATACATGGATGCATCTATCACATATGTTTGCATTTATTGGGGAGTGTTGTGGTTGTCTGTGTACTTGGTACTGGCGTCACATTGCCTCTGGATTCATAGATTATACTTGTTGTGGCTGGACTTAGTGGATTGTATGTGTGGACATATGTTGTTGCCATACTACTGGTCAGTGCTTACTTCCCTTTTTATGTTTGCTCTATCATGTGGTAACTTCCTCATTCTCTTGCATGGTTTGGTAATGGCTGGAGGCTAGCAGGCCGGATGCCTGCGTGTATGGCATTGTGTGTTGTTGTTATTTGTGATTCCATACTCCAATTATTCCTGGCTGTGTTCATGGAATGCCTGTATAACATGTTTTGTGGTGTGTCCCATATTCTGCACTTGCACAGGGCCTTTTGTGGATTCAACACCGGTTTTGAGGGCTGCAACCTATACTTTACACATGTTTTTCACTGTGGTATTCTGGCCAGAGACTGGGGTCAGGGTGTGTATATCCAGTGTGATTACTCTGTGGTCTGGTCTTACCAGTGAGGGGTACACTTCTCATCTTGCCATCCAGTACACATGTTGCTGATTATCACATCCAGTATGCTTACCCCTCTTGTGGGAGTAGTACATTGTTCCTGGGCATTTTGGTTTATGGAATCTGGGTAATTTTCTCCTACTGTGTTGGTGCTAGTACAATGCTACCGGTGTATGTCTGGGTATTTTCAGTCGAGCAATATAATGTGGTTTGGGGGGCTTGATATATTCATGTATTCCGACATAGGCCAGGTGCTGTTCCTGGTATTAGGACAGTGGTCTGCAGCAGGCTATATACTGTGAGGGAGTTTTAGCCATTGGTATTTGACCATGGATATTTCATGCTGCTTCTTATTGTGGTACCAACATGGGGGTGTGGTTATCCTTGCCATTTCTTGCTAGTCACCCTCCTTTTGTAGCTTGTTCCATGTTTTGCGGCTGTACAGCACAGTATGAGGTGTGACCTGGTAGTGTTAGGGTGCTGATGTGAGCCTTGCCCAGTTCTCTATTACAGGACTGGAATCTACATTCTCTTTACTGTGTGCGTTTACACTGCACACATCTTGCTGTTTATACATCTGTCATGGGGTAGTATTACATCTAGGTTCCTATCCCTTGTAGAACCTATGAGGTTGGGTTTGTGTTTTGAGACTTACCTATTCAGGGCATGCTGTGGGTACTGACAGTCTTTGCCAGTATCCATGGGGCATGGCATGATAGGTGCATGCCACCCCTAGCAGGTGGTGCATCATGTCACACTCCGCATATCTTCCCAGCCTGTAACACATTGGCTCCCCTTTGACTGACTGCATTACTTCAGCCAATTATTGTACTTGATCTTCTTGTCTTCATAGTGTGGCATCATGCTTGGTGAGGGTGAGATGTTAGGCAGGGTCTTCATGTTTGCATATACTAGATGGTGTTACATTGCTTAACACATGGCAATCATGCCTCAGGTGGTGCTGCAGGGCTGCCTCTGTCGGATGTACATACTACACTCCCTGTACATGTTTGAGAGCAGGTTGTGTCATGTTAGGCATCCCTGTTACTATATGAGTGAGTCAGAGAGGGTATCATTCCCAGGGTTCCTACTGAGCCAGTGTATGTGCTATGTGTTGCCTCTTTGCCAAGGCCAGGGCATACTGGGCAAGCCTCCTTCTGCCTACTGGGGCAGGCTCAGTTTGTTCCTCCTCTGAGTCACGCTCTGCCTGTGATGGCCATGGCAATGGTGGGGGTCTGTTTGGCCCGGCCCTATGCTGGTCCTGTTGCAGCTGTTTTCACAAGATCATATTATGTAGCATAGCACATACCATGACAATTTGGGTACATGTAGTTGGTGTGTACTGCAAGGCTCCACCAGATGTGCCCAGACACCGGAACCATGACTTGAGTAGCCCAAACACACGCTCTATTACATTACGTGTTTGTGCGTGTGCCTCATTATGGCGTTCCTGTTCAGGTGTGTGTGCGTTTCTGATGGGTGTCATCAGCCACGGCTCCAGTGCATAACCTGCATCCCCCACTAGGTGTCCGTGTGGGATGTCCCCATTGGCAAATGTCTGGTACAGCTGCGTCAAATGCCAGATTTGGGAATCGTGATAACTCCCGGGGCAGCCAGCACACACATTCATTATTATGCCCTGGGCATCACACATGACCTGGCAGTTGATGGAGGGGAAGCCCTTGCGGTTAATGTAGGCCCTACCCTGCTCACCGGCTGGTGCTTTGATGCGTATGTGCGTGCAGTCTATTGCACCCAGTACCTCAGGGTATTCCGCTATTTGTTGGAAGAGACGCATATTGCTGGCCAATACCTCATGGGCATTGGGGAAATATACATGATCACTGACATGTGCTGACATGGCATCCAGGAACTGGTGTAGTACCCTGGAGGCTGAAGCCTCTGATATCCCCATCATATCGCCAGTTGGTCTCTGGAAGGTACCTGTTGCTAGTATTCTTCTTGGGCCTGTAAACTCTTCTCCGTCTCCGCACTGTGGGTTGTCTGGCACCATCTGCATTGTCACCACCCTCAGCAAGTCACCTATGTCTCATTATGACAGCTATGGCAGCCCCTAACATTTCTGCTCTGAGTGAAGCTTTTTCAGTTTTCACTTCTATTAGCTTACTCCTGTCTTGCAGTGTCTCTTAATGGAAACATCCTGCACTACTGTTTGCAGAGATTTAAGTGCTAGGCTGGGCTACTATTCTGCCTGTGTAATTGCCTGCTTCTAATTATTTTCACCTGCTAGCTTCAGCAGTTATCCCTGCAGGCTTCCCATTAATTCTGTTGCTTCCTTTTTCCTCTCTGTTTCCTCAGGGGGGAGCAACGTGCATACTGTCTGAAACACGCTCACAGTGGCTTACACGGGCGCACACGTGCGTACACAGTTCAGAATCTACTTATTCGGGTTTAAACGTGTGTACACCCGCGCAAACACTGTTACACATCTGCCAACAGTCTCTAACATACTCAGCCTGCCTTACACTCGTGCACACCCGCGCAAACAGTGTTAAACATCTCCCAACACACTCCCACATGCTCACACTGCCTTACACTTGCGCACACTGTCCTACTCGCGCTTCATGGCGCGCACACGTGCGCATGCACGGCCAGCAAAAAACTTTAGTATAGGTAACAGTGTACACCTTCCATTTCTTGACTTTCCATGACTTTTCTAGTGGCACACCTCTTTCCATGATCTGTGCCTGTCATTTGTCATGTTACACTGGCCTCCAATGAACTGCATTTCTTTCTACCATTCCCCCCTGTGATGTCCCCTATCTCCTACTCTATTCCTCCCCCTTTTGTATCTCTTACACTAGTCAGACTGTGCTCATTTGGTATGTGACTGTGAGATTCATTATCCAAACCCTCATTTACATGAGATTTCCTACTAATGCTTAGTTACATGTCTTAGACTCAGCTTCCCCCCTTAGCAACCAATACACGGTGGCCATGTTGGTTTTGGTTTGCTAGTCCCTGCATTGTCATTCCATGTATTGCATGAAACCCACATTTGTGGGTTTATAACCTTCTTTTTTATGGTTTTATACAGCGCAGCCCATTTGTGCGGGGCTGCGTTGGGTTTAAACATCGGTGATCGCCGAAAAAAAAAAATTATATTTTTAATATTTTTGCATCGGGTTATCTTGCCAATGGCCACATATTTGACCATTGGCATGCTGCCTGAGTCATATGCAACCTTTTTTTGGAGCTGACATCGCTCCGTTGTGGAATTTGCAGAAATGTACTCAGTTGTCAGCTGAGTATATTTCTGCAGCTAAAACGTCTCCTACACAGACTGGTTTCTGCTTCGTGGATCGCTAATATACCTCATTTGCATACCTTTCTGATGCAAGTGAGGTATTTAGCATGTCAACGCCCAGTCCATGTAAGAGACATTTTAGCTGGTCTCATACACGGAGCTTAGGGCTGTTCCTGGATCGCGAGGCTTGCATGGAGTGTTGCACGTCTCTTACACTCCGTGCAAGCCTTCATGAATCCTGCCCAATGTTTTTGAACATGTTGACCAATATTGCATAAAAATTGTAAACCGCAAAATACGCAAACTTGAGCGAGATTTAAATGAATACAAAGATGGAGTGGCTTATCCACTCCCTAACAGGGCAAGATGGGGTAATAAGCAAGAAACTAACAATAACATTAATAGGAATAGAAGCAATTTTGGAAATGCATATGACAACCATTCTACATCTTATACTGAACCATTACGTAGAAGCAAAAGATTAGCTGAAAATGGAAGGAAAAATTCCTTCCAGGATTTTCAACAACCCCCCCCAGCAGGACCGGGGCGAAGGGGCAGAGACAGAAACCCCAAGCTTGGAGCAACAGTCACAGTTATATAGAGTTAGTGTAGGGGCTACAGTTGAAGTAGATATATTTACACAGCAAAGTAATTTATGTAAAATTATAAAAAATGGTAATTTTACTGTGTATAATTACACTGAAATGGAGGTCCATCAAGATGTTTTCAACTTATTTACACGTGGTATGCAGTTTGTACCCTTGCGGCCCCTCAACATGGCCAAAGCCCTCATTGACTTAAAACTTTTTGTAAGGAGCCTTAAACTTTCACTTTATTTTAAAGGTCAACCTTACGTCAACCAAGGGCTTTCTAGAACTAGCACCTTCAACCCTCCCATATATTCCTCTATTAAGGTCTTTGAGGAGCTTAACTTTGATCTATACCAACCCAAAAAATTAATTTAGATTCTTTTAACTGGGACCAATGGGATCACAGACTCATTAATGACCTGAAAAAAGAGAACTTTAGAGTAACGAAACCTGATAAGGGGGGGAGGGATGGTGCTCATGTACAATACGGATTATGATGGTTACATTTTTGATATGTTGCAAGACACTAATCAGTATGAGATAGTTTCAAGAAATGAAGTTGATCTTGCTTATTCCAAAATAAATTTTACACTTAGAGACCACCTACTTCAAGGAGCCATCAATGAGAAACTTTTTAACTACTTACATGTTCAAAAACCTAAAATTCCGATTATTTTCAGAATTCCTAAAATTCACAAAGGGTTAGAACCATTAAAGTTCTGGCCCATTGTATCTGGAGCAGGTGGTATAACAGAACCACTTAGCAAATTTATAGACTTTGCAACTAAACATCTTGGTAGCTCCTTACAACATGTATGCAAAGACTCTTGGGATTTCCTCAAGGGAATAGATCCCTCGTGTTGCAAACTTGAGCTCTTTCTGGTTACCATTGATATAGTTGAACTCTTCCCAAGTATTCCCCACTCGGTCGGCTTGGCTTGGTTTAATGAAGTTCTTACCACCAAAGCTGGCCTGAGTAACAACACAACCAACCTTTTGGTTGAATTTATGAAAATAGTGTTAGAGAACAACTATATATTCTTCAATGGCGAAATTTACAAACAGAGAAAAGGGGTAGCCATGGGTGCCCCTTGTGCATCCTTATACGCTAATGTCGTACTACATAGATGGGAGCAAAGGTTTATTTTTTCTACCGGTTGGGCTCAACATCTAATACATTACAAAAGATTCTTGGATGACATTTGCATCCTATGAGGGGGCACCTATGGGCAACTTCTGAATTTTATTGAGAATCTCAACTCCACCACCCATTTCTTGTCCTTTACACATACTAGTAGTGATATTGAACTTCATTATCTGGATGTCACACTATATAAAGACTTAGACAACTGCTCCTTACAATCTAAATTGTATAGGAAACCCACATTTTCCAATTCCTATTTACACTTCAAAAGCAGCCATCCCTTTTATCAAAAAAAGGGCATTGTTAAAGGACAATTCATTAGGGCTTCCAGAATGACCAGCACTCTTGGCGACTTTTTACAGGAGATCAAATTTCTAAAGTGTCTGTTCATGGAAAGAGGGTACCCTACTTCATTGGTTAACACTTTAGCACAGGAAGTTATTGACAACAGGGAAACAATTTACCCCCCACTTTTAGGTAAGGGTATTTCCCCTAGTGCTATAGTCACCAGCAACAAAGAGGAGACAGTTTATGGTAGTTTCACTTACACTTATTGCCTTAACTCCACAGAGATAGAAGAAGCTATTCAAAGACATTGGCCAGTTCTCACTTTGCATGAAGAATTAAGGATGGTAATACGTACTTTTCCCAAGTTTACCAGAAAGAGAGATATTAATCTCAAAGAATTACTTGAAGGGAAATTTAACTCTTTGGCAATCACGCAGGCACCCCGAACAGGCACATTTAAATGTGGAGCTTGCAAACAATGTTTTGCTATACTCAACGCCTCCAATTTATATATCCCCTCCAAGAATTTTCTTTTTAACTCTAACTGTTCCACTAACTGTGCAAGCAAAGGGGTAGTTTATTTAGGGTATTGCACTGCCTGTAATGGTTTCTACATAGGCAAAACTGAAAGGAGCCTTAGGAAAAGAATCTATGAACATTTTTATGATATTTCCAAACAGAAAGATTCTAATGCCTTTTTCAAACATTCCCTAACATGCCCCAACTATGAATTGAGGTTTTTAGTTTTAGAACAAGTGGTGCCAGATGCCAGAGGGGGGGATTGAGAGACAGCCTTGGAATACAGAGAACTTCTCTGGCAACTAAGGCTGAATGCCAATAGACCCCCCCAGGCATGAACGACAACATCAATATCATCAGCGTTCTTAAAAACAAAATGGCACACTTGTGAGGTTTTTGGTTTTAGACAGTCATTACACATTGTGTATATATTTTTAACTGTTTTTAAATATTTATTCATTGTAATTACTTTTTAATAATACAAGAATATATTTACATTTTCTTAAACCATCTAACAAATTCTATTAGTTTAACATTCTTAAACAATTTCAATGTTCTTTAATGTAATCTTATTTTTATTGTAGTGATATTATTTTATTTAACCCTGTTTTTATTTGTGGCACTGTTTTATTCAATTCAAGTTTTTAACATACTACTTTCCAGCGACACCCTTGGTTTGGAGATGTTTTTTATTTTTTAATTGCATTCTCCTTTAATTTTATCATTCAGTTGTTATATTGAATTGCAATGCTTAAGTAATTAAGCAATTTAGTGATTTAGAAATGACTATTTAATGTGGCCATTTGGCTTTTTTAAAATTAACTTGAGGAAGCTCAGCATTAAGCTGAGTGAAAGCGCTTGTTATATCGTTTTGTCCATTTGATGTGAATAAAGATCTCAACTTGGATTATCTTCACTCTAATTTCATTTTTTGGCTACGAGGTCACTGCACTTGGACTAGTTTGGTTTGCCACTCTGCCTGAATTTCAGTGTCAGATATACTTAGTGTAGCGGTCCTGCTAATAATGACAACTACTAAAACAGCCAGGAGAGGTCATCTTGACACCTGCACCTCAGTGCTATTAGACAATGGGGCTCACATATTATGCTTGCACATGCCACTCTTCCAAGTATAATGCCACTGTCCACAACCTGATATCAATGTATGTCTTTCAGGGCAGCAATGTATGTGACACATGCTGTAGTTAGCATCCACCTGTGTGTCCCAGATAACCTATTGTCTGTCACTTCTACACATGCATGATTGTGTATACTTCACATATATATGTCAGTACTTCATGTACATGTATGCATGTGTATCACACAGCACAGACACATATATGTCATTTATGGGGCACATACAGGTATCTGGTAGTAAACCTGTATGATGTGCAGATATACTGACAGTTAAGATATACATAGCTGTAAACCTGTGTGTTTACAATAAGGGTCAATTACAACATGTTCTGTACATGTAAGTGTATGAGTATGCACACTGTGGCCTTCCATGGTTAGAATCGGAGTGCATCCCAAACAGCCCTGTGCTACTGAGTGTATGAGAGTACTCACTGCCACCTTGAGTAATTTGAGTCAGTGCATCTGAACAAGCCCTTGGTTTCTAAGTGTATAAGCATGCCCAGTATAACCTTGTGTAGTTGTAGTCATAGTGCATCCTAAACGACCCTGTGCTACTAAGTGTATGAGCATGCCCACTGTCACCTTGTGTAATTGGAGGCAATGCATCCAAACAAGTCCTGTGATTCTATGTGTATGAGCATGACCACTGTAACCCTGTATAGTGATAGTAGTTGTCCATTCCACAGATGGGCATAATCCAGTTCAGGACTTGTTGTGCTGCAACTATACCTCTCAGGCCTACCTATGTCTTATCTGCAGATAGTGTGTCATGTTTGTGCATACAAGTTGTAATGGACAGCTACTTTAAACACACAGGTTTACAGCTATGTACATCTTAACTGTCAGTATCCCTGTTGTCCTCACTCTTAGAAGGCCATTCTGACTTCCTTGAAATGTGTAATCTCTGTAGTGCATCTCATAACTACGTAGTACTGTAATAGTGATCTGCAGATAGGCAGGAGTTCTGATCCCACCACTGACAACTGTGTGTGTGTCAGCAAATGGCTGAGTGTGGTTGTGTGTGTGTATTTGTGTCTGTATCCTGTCGTGAGAGTGGGTTTTGCTGCTTTCTAAGGAGAAATCACCTTTTGCACTGGCCTTTATCTTTGTCATCTGCTAAACCACCCTTTTCCCCCACCCCACTGCAAGTAATCAGTCCTGTGATGTCACCCACCTCAGAAGCAGAATCAGAGTAAGTGTAATTGTATGGTGTCTGTGGCACATACCCCAACTGCATACCACTCTACTAGTTAACTTTACATAGGCAAGATGTGTATGCACAATACTGGCAAGTGTGTGTGTGTGTTTGTGTGTGTTTGACTACCCTGTAGCAAGACATAAACATGTGCTATGTCTTTTAACATGCTGCACACCATGGTAGTCATCTGTGGTGAGTGGAGTCTACAAATTATTACATAGTTAGGAATAAAAAAGAATAGACTGTCAAGAATGGCTACAGTTGGGTATGCTGTTTTCCTGTGCCACTGTTGAGCAGTGACACAGAAGTGATCACCGCGGTATATGTCCTTACCCATAATTCCCCCACCCAAACTCCACAATCTTTGGGGTTTATTTCTTTAGCCATCATTCCCCACCCCAAACTCCACCTACACAACAACCATCCCTTCTCTGTTGAACTGATTATGATTTAAATGTTATAAAACAAGATATGGCTCAGTTTTGTGTACACGTCAGTTCCTTTGGATCCCTTCTGTGTCACAAAGTGTGTTCAGATATGTGTGTGTGTGTGTGTGTGTGTGTGTGTGTGTGTGTGTGTATGTGTGTGTATGTATATATATATATATATATATATATATATATATATATATATATGTGTGTGTGTGTGTGTGTGTGTGTGTGTGTGTGTGTGTGTGTACACATCCTGTCGGTGAATATATGTATTTAGTTATGACAGTTGTACAGATGTAGACTTGTCTATGTTGTTTCACAGAGTACAGTACATTCAAGGGTACTGTACATATGTACATAAATTGACTGTCTCATTTGTTTTCAGTACTGTGGAATATCTGTAGTAAGATGTGTATTATAAAAACCATGAAGCATGGATTCAACCCAGATGACTTAGTGGTAACTCCAGTGACCTTGGTGTGCATAGTCCAGGGTTCAAGACCTACAAGGCTTGTTGATAATGTCATATAAAACTGAATAAAGTGGGTGTAAATGTGTTTTCGTGACAGTAAGCAGCAGGTACACATAGCTACAAGACATGTACAACTCACAATACACTTGAAATGCCCTTCTTTGGCAATCCGGCTGATGTCACCCACCTAGAAATATACCTCTGGAATTACTATAATCCAGTAATCTCTGTAGCATGTCCTGTAACTGCGTAATGCTGTGTGATAAACTAGTTTGGTAGGTGTTCTAATCCCAGGAATGCTAACTGTGTGTGTGTCTGTCTGCCTGAGAAGGGAACAATGTTTTTTAGAGTATGCACACTGCTTACAATTCACATACTCACCTTTGGCAATCCTGCTGATGTCACCCACCTAGAAATACACCTCTGGGACAGCTGTAACCCCATAATCTCTGTAGTATGTCCTCTGACTGTGTATTGCTGTAGTGTAATAAACAAGTTTGGTAGATGTTCTAATCCCAGATGTACTAACTGTGTGTGTGTGTGTGTGTGTGTGTGTGTGTGTGTGTCTGTCTGCCTGAGAAAGGAACAATGCTTTTTATCATACGCACACTCCTTATGATTCACATACTCACCTTTGGCAATCCTGCTGATGTCACCCACCTAGGAATACACCTCTGTGACTGCTGTAACCCAGTAATCTCTGTAGCATGTCCTATAACTGTGTAATGTGATAAACTAGTGTGGTAGGTGTTCTAATCCCAGACATGCCAGCTGTGTGTGTGTCTTCCTGAAAAAGTAACAATGCTTTTTAGAGTACACACACTCCTTATGATTTACATACTCACCTTTGGCAACCCTGCTGATGACACCCACCTAGAAATACACCTCTGGAACTGCTGTAACCCAGTAATCTTTGTAGCACATCCTGTAATTGCATACCACTGGAGTGTGATTTAGAACTGTGGTAGGGAGCCATCCACAATCATGGTAGTTATGTATGTTTTCTGTGTGTTTCAAAGTCTGTGTAGGGAGCAATGCATTATACCCTACTCACTTGCAGGACATTTACAATGCCTTACTTTGGTACTTCTGCTGATGTCATACCTTGTAAAATACACCTCTGGGGAACACATCCCCTAGTAATCCTTGTGGTGTGTCCTATAACATCGCCATACAATAGTGTGATATAGTCATGGGTTCTATACCCACACATGTTGGTTGTGTGTGTCTCACTGTCTGTTTTGTGAGCAATGCATTTTGGGCTACTCACTTGCAGGAAATCTGAAATGCCCTACTTTGGTAAACCTGCTGATGTCATTCCTTGTGTAATACACTGTTGGGGATGGAGTAGCCCAAAAATCTCCATAGCGTGTGCTATAACTCTGTAATGCTGCAGTGTGATAAACTAGTTAGGTAAGAGTTCTATTCCAAGATATGGCAGGTGTGTGTGTTTGACAATCAGTGGTTGTGAATGTCTAACCACTAGACATGTTGAGGAGTGGGTTTTGTAGTTTTCCTATATGGTGGCTGTATTATATGTCACAATGTCCACCTCACGGGGTTTACAGATTTCAATTAGCCAAGAGACTGGGTTGGCAAGCCATGCCCCTACGCCTGGCAGAAGGTGAACACAGTAAGCAACCCTACTATTACCCAGAATACGGTCTGAACCCATGTGTCACACACAAACACACTTGCCTAGAATATCCCGCTATGTTGCTAGTACCCTGCACATTATTGACAGATAGTAGGCATGGTGTGATTGCAGTGGGCCACAGAGGGCATGACAGCCTGTCCAACAGTAGAATAGGCACATAATTGTGGACAATGCACCTTCACTATGTTCCCCACTGGACATCTGCAACTTATGCGGTGCCATCAAATGTGATCCAAAAAGGAAAAGGACATACAATGCCATACATACATGCCCTGTATGGACAGATGCCACTGACACCAGGCAATAACTGCATCATGCTATCATTGCAGGTGCAGGGTCAACCTGCTGTCTATTAGCAGGTCCTGCCACACCAGGCCAGTATTGGCACATCTGATGGTAACAGTCAGTGTATACAGCATGTGTCAGGAAAACCAGGTATACTTAAAAATGTCACTGTACATTATTGTGGGATGTGCACATCCCAGGCATTGTCCATGTCAAGGACTATCAAACACAGACATGGCATGCATTGCAAAGCAATTGCCACACACAATGACAGGACAGGTCATACAATACCCATCTGTGTGGGACATTGCAGACACTACACCCCTGAACCACACTGCAGA
The DNA here is from genome assembly GCF_019279795.1 of Protopterus annectens. Taxonomy (NCBI): domain Eukaryota; kingdom Metazoa; phylum Chordata; order Ceratodontiformes; family Protopteridae; genus Protopterus; species Protopterus annectens. The sequence goes on along the minus strand of NC_056729.1, from coordinate 229,709,691 downwards.
CCATTGTCAGGTGGCCTGATGCCAAGGATTACCCCTCACCCAGCCTTGTACAGCCATCTTGCACAGCCAACCACTACACACCCATGAAGCAATGCACACATGCATGTCAGTACTGGCACCTTGTGTCTGCATGTGGGGTATGATGTTCCCGACCACAGTCACACCCAGTATAACACACATTGGCATACTGACTGATGTCAGACATGTTCACATGCCCTAGCCCATAAAACCTCAGGATATCCCCTGTGGTGCATGTAATACCTGTGCATTACTGCAGTGTGGCAAACTTAGTAGTTAAGAAGTGCATTTGTGTGCCTGCCAAAGTGTTCCAATGTGTTTGAATTCCTTAGAGAGTGTGGTTGTGTTGACAATGACATCTGTTTATGTGGACAGCCATGTGTGCTGCACCTAATGTATGTCTACTATATCTCTGTTGCAGATGTTGCTCATCAGCACATATATATGTTCTTACAGCACATCAACATGGCAGCTACATGGCACATGATGTAACTGCATGCACTTGTAAAATTAATGGCTCGTCAATCAGGGGTTTGAACCCCTGTACTGGTAGGTGTGTGATAGACAATGTTTAGGTTTTAGTCTCCCAGCCCTTTTCTGATGTACTTTGCCTCTGTGTGTCCCTCCTACACACTCTCTGGTTGATGTGGAGTTGTACACCTGCTCAGCAGCAGCTTGTGCTTTGTACGTGATGGTCATGATCAGGTGATGGCCTCTGCAACTATTGCAGTCCTCCTCTAGCTGATTGCATGTGGAACAGCTGTGGTGACATTCCCATAGACAGTTTCATGGAAACACAGTACAATATCTAGGAACATTATGTTGGTGTTTGCATGACAGTCGCTGTGAGTGGAACCTGGATCTGGTGTTTGGTAAATAGCATCACAGATGATATCTGCACATTCCTCAAACAACATACACAGTGGAAAATAGCCTAAAGACAGGAAGGTGATGTGCTAGACATGACTGCAGCATGTACGTGTAGCTATGCTTCATTGAGACTACTGCCAATTTAACAGGTTGTGTGTGGTAATGGCTAGTCTGCATGTTTTAATAACTGACAGGACAGTGCTCTGTTTGTGAGGAAACCCCCATCTGTAGGGTCATCTGTGGACTGGTCAGTGTGTGGATCCATTTGTTTCTTGTGTTACTCACAGAACACACATCTGTGAACTGCAGAAGCATAGTGTGAGGACTGCAGTCAGTACATGGTGATAGTGATGAGAGTTACTGCCATTGCATCCCTGATTGGACATATGTCACATGGAACAGTGGTATGAAAGTCACTGTCTGAGGTTATCACAGTGACATGCCAATAATGGGCCACTTTTCATAGCTGCCGTCACAAGTCATCTACGCTTTGTACAGATGTCATGCAGTATATATGCATGTGTTGTGCTCCCTCTGCAAATGTATGACATCTGTTGTGTTGGGTTGATGGTCATATCTATGCATGCTGTTGTAAGTAATCCTGAATGCTGTTGACTATTACTAAGCCATATCTATGTTAAAACTGCAACACCATAGGCTGTATGGGATTGGATGTCCAGGCGGAACCACCTGTCCCATTTCAGCTGGTCATGGCACTGGGCACCAGCATGTCTGGGGCCCAGCCTTGGACCTCCACTTCTGCTGGCTCTGCACCACCTTCTGGTGAAACCGCTACTGAGGATGGGGCTTGTTCCCCCTGGGAGCAGGTCCAGAGAGGAACTTGTCAGCCATCATACAGTCCAGGATGTGGTGCGTAGGGGGATCAATAAGGGGTTTCAAGGACGGATACACTAGCTCGAGGGCAGAGTGTCACATTTAGAGGATGAGCCTACCCCTCCTAGACAGCCCCCAGCTCAGCCACTTTTGTGGCTGTGAAAGTGCAGTGATGGCTGGCCATGGGTTGGGACCTCCTTCCCACTGTTTCCATTTGGGGGCTCATGGTCTTCTGACTGCCGAACACCCCTCCCCGTCCAAGGTGTATCCCCCCCACATGTGTCATATACCGCCCCTGTATGCTGTCTTGTCTGTCATCCTACCTAACTTATCCTCCACAAGCATACCTACTCTCCTTCTCCAACATCCTGCTCTCACTTTACGAAAACAGAAACAAAAGGCCAATCTGTTTCCAGAACAATATTTGCCCCATACATAGCTGTCCATTTCACCCGTGTCCACTGGACACATGTAACCTTTTTAATTTGCATCACAACATACTACTGTTGTCCTCACCCCCCTCTCAGCCACACGATCCTGGTATGCACATGATTCCTAAAGGTTCCAGGTACACGTGATGCAGATAACCCCATTGTACACACGACACTACCAATCCCTCTATGGTTACCCCATTTAACTTTTTAATGATGATGATGTCACACACTGTACCTTGCAAGAGTACTGTTCTCACATCATGACTGGACAGGAACTGTTTTGTTAATGTAAATAAAATGCGCAAAGTAATGTATATGGCCAATGTACAAATGTCTGCATGTATTAATGACACATGTCTGTCTGAGGGAGTAATGACATTACATAGGACAGCACCACTACATAATACGGGAGTTGCAGGTGTTTCCCTTTTCATTCTTTTTTAATCTGTTTGTTGTTACATGGTATGTTCTTGATATATCTGGATATATCTGTATCTATGTATGTATATATAAATCTGGACATAAACACACACACATACATCTACATAATGGAATACATTTCCTATACTGCTGAATGACTGTCCTGTATGCTATGTTTGTGATAACATCCAATGTCTGTATATCTGCCATGGCTTATGGGTAAATCACATTGGCTGTGGTGTGCAGGGTCCTGGTTTCAAGCCTTGCAGAGGCAGTTTATTTTGTTGCTGGTCAGAACAAGGGCCGTTGGATATGGAGTGATTAAGGCACTTTTAAGCAGTTGTGAGTGGGTGTGCGTGGGTTTATGCAATGGTAAGCACTGGTTACTTTTGGTTACAGTTCCTTACACATAGTTACCTCATTGATTGCTTTACCTGTGTAGGCAGTGCTTACCCCTGTGCAAACAGGCTGAAACCCGCTCACTGCTGCTTAAAAGTGCTTACTCCTGCTTACCCCCATGCTAATTTTTTTAAAAGAAGAGAAAAAAGGGGTAACAGGAAAGTGGTGAAAAAGGGGCACAAAGAGGGAAAGACAGTAGGCAAGGTAGCTAGGGATGTGCAGGAAGAGTGTAGGGAAGGTCCATAGCTGTCCATTTCTTCTACAGCAATGGCTGTGCATATGCAATACATTCAGCGGTACATTTGGACACTCACAACCCTGAGAGAGAGGTGAGGACAGTAATAGTATGTTGTGATGCCAGTTAGAAACATTTACATGTGTCCAGTGGACATGTGTGTGAAATGGACAGCTATGTATGGGGCGTGCTTTTTTTGTGGGAACAGATTGCCCTTTTTTCTTTTATTTTAGGTGAGAGTGGGATGTTGGGGAAGGAGAGTAGGTATAATCAGGGAGGATAGATTGGGTAGGATGACAGACAAGACAAACAAGATGCATACAGGGACTGTATATGACATGTGGGAGAAACACCTTGGACGGGGTGGAGTGTTTGGAAGTTGCAAGCCCATGAGCCCACAAATGGATACAGTGGGACTGAGGTCCCCACCCATGGGCAGTCACCACTGCACCATCACAGCCCACAAGGTGGCTGTGCTGGGGACTGTGTAGGAGGGGCAGGATCTAGTTGTGCCACTCAGCCTTCAAGCTGGCATAGGTGGTCTTGAATCTCCCTGTCGAGCTCCCTACTCACCACTGCCTGGACCGTACCATGAGTGACAGGTTCCTGTCCACTCCCACTCCCAGGGGGGCAAGCCCCAACCCTTGCGGCAGTTCCATCTAAAGGTGGTGTAGGGCCAATGGACAAGGAGGTCCCAGGCTGGGCCCCAGATGTGCTGGTGCCTAGTGCCATGGCCAGCAGAGGCAGGACAAGAGGGTCCGCTGGGACAGGCCTTTCCATATGAGCTATGCTGTAGCATGTTTAAGGCAGATATGGGTTAGTAATAGTCAACAGTATTCATGATTAGTTATAAAAGCATGCACAGGTATTCCCATTACCCAGGGACCAGATATAACATAGTTGCAGAGCAGGCATAATACATGCATATGTGGGTAAACAGTGGCCATTGCAACAACATGCAGGTTTCATTGATGGCAACAGGACACCAATATGGGAATATTTTAACATGGCACATGCACAGAAACAGATGTGAATATTTATAAATCAATAGGACATATGTCCCAACAAAGGTTAGGAGTGTAGACATACCAAATGAGTTGTGTAAATCAGTTATTTTTGCACATATAATAGGGGTGAGAGAGAGGGAGTTCAATTAACAACTAATAAATCTTTGTAGTTTTCACAACATTTGTAGTCACTGCAGTGGTCTGTCCCTTACATGTATTATTACACTACCCAATGGCATTATATTGTACAATAGTATGTTTGCTGATTAGTATGTATGGGACCTCTGTTTTACATACAGGCTTGACAAGATGCAGGTGTTAATGCAACATGTTTTGAGACTGCTGACTGCTGTCATACACTTTGGATGAGATGCTGGGATGATAGATATGTTTGCATGTACATTCTCTTGACTATGTACAAGTATGACTATAAGTTATATGTCATTTACAGCTACCAACATTTCTTGGATCATCACACTAATTTGTCAGGGGAACAGGGCAAAAGGCAGGTGATGTGGACCATTTATCAGGACATACTGGGCAGATTGGAACAGTTGAGGGGTATAAATATTCATACCACTTTCTATTTGAGCATTCTAGCATAATCTGTACAGTTGTTAAGTGTATATATGCATACGGCTTTCTCACTGAACATTCTAACAAACTGTGTGCAGTTGTGTGGAATGATTATGCATACAAGTCACTGGCGCTCCTGAGATCCAAAGCCCTGCTGTGTGTGACAAAAGCATTACAGTTAAGATCACTGTACACTATGCTATCAGGCAATTGTTGTGAGGCTTTGCAATGTGTTCCGTCTAATATGACTGACCTGTTTGCACTTCCGACATTGTTATACAGCACTTCATACACATTTTATCTGCATACCACAGTGTGGGTAACACTGCTTACTACAACAGTACTATTTAATAACTGCAACAGTACAACAACATATAACTGCAGAGTAAACAGAAGCAATGCAGGGGTTACACCTTTATTTGCAGCATATTACACAATTCTGTATACTGGTACAACACTTTCTGAGGCTCTTACATTTATTTGTTATGACAGTACATGCAGGCTATTTACTAACCTGCCTATCGACACATCCTTTGTAGCCTAGCATCATAGGCTTGCTGGTTTGCAGCACGCTCATCTGCAGCGGTTAGAGAAGTATAGTGATATTTAGCCATACCTATCCATAGTATACTCAAGCTGGGCAATTATTAACTACGTAGTGGAAGGAGTACTTACTCAGTTCTGGGGCATTCTTCATCTGCCTTGCTTCCTGGATACACTGTTCCAGGACATTCCCCCTCCACCGCTTCAGATCTGCAGGATGGTGCCTGACCTGCTCACCACTCCTGGGGATACCTGTGGCACTAGTGAGGTCACGGGCGAGACTGTCCCAGGCCTCCATTTTGTACTGCGAGCCCTGGTACTGGCCCTGCAGTAGTCTCCTGTCATGGTGCTTTACCAGGAGCCATACCATGAATTTGTACTCCTGGATGCCCCAGAGTGCCTTCTCCCACTCCAGTAATTCTGCCTGCAGGGGGATGCTACAACCAGTTATGAGCCATACTCCTGCCTCTTCAGTTTAAGTAAGGCTGGATTCCCACACTTTTACATAATTGGCCGGTTTTGAAAAGGCTAAGCTATGGGCACACCTGCTTACTTCAGGTTGGCACTGCTTAAAGAGGTGTACCTGTGGGCATATTGTATTGGCTTCCCTACACATTGCTTACAATTACTTAGTTGGGCTGTGCTGCGGTTAGCATTGCTTATTGGTTATCTAGCATTATATTTGCCTTTTGTCAATGACGTCTTACTCATTACAGGTTTTATATGTGTCTGATATCCGTCATTCATGTGTATATACACTGTATGGGGTCCTGGGGAGTTCATATCTTTATTACAGTGACACCTCATTTCTATGTTTACTGCAGTACTCCAATTCACATATTTATGATTTGTGGCAGGTTATAGCACATTACACTGTACATAGATTCAGTTCACATATTTGATTTGATTTCCTTGTTGTCAGGATTAGTTTGCTGATACCTCCTTCATATGTATTGCTATCATGACATTGTGGTTTACTACCATGACTGTGATGTACAGGGTCCAAAGTTCTAGCCTTGCAGAGGCTGGTTATTTTGTTGCTGGCCAGAACACAAGCTGTTGGGTACAGAGTGATTAAGGCACTTTAACGCAGTTGTGAGCAGCTGTGCATGGGTTTGTGCGGAGCTAAGCAATGTAAACCTCCGGATACAGTTTCTTACACTCAGTTAGCTTCTACATTAGTTCCCCAGTGTGATACTCGCATAACAGCACCCAAACAGGCTTATACTTGCTTGCTCCTGCATTTGCAAATGCACTGCATTTAGTGTTTGCATCTGACACTCACACCCCTGGGTGAGGGTGAGGACTAAGATAATAACTTCTGATGCCTATTACATCAGCTTATATGCCTACAGAGAAGTGTTGCGACCATGTGCTCATAGGTGTTGTGTAGTGGGTTATGCAATGACACATATAGTCACATTAGCCATTTAAACTGGACTGTGCTGCATTGGGACCCATATCGGGAATGGCTGTACATTAGGCCTAAGCATGCCAGTCGACTGTATGGAATCTGTGGCCTGGCCAGAGTTTGCTTCATACTATTGATGTGTTCCTCTTACAGTCTGCACCTGTCTGGCAAATACCTGGGAACTGACACCATTAAATACAGACAAGTAATTGGGTTTAGGACCCCACATCCTTCAGCCAAGTCATGCTAATGCATACCTATTACTTTCTAAGGTTGTAAGTAGAATAAGTGCTTTTTGTCCCTATCAGACCACTCAAACAAGCGGGGACAAATTTCAACTGAATCAGGGACAAGCCAAGAAACACTCAGGGACAATCAGGGACACTTTTAAAATATTAGTGCTATTAACTTGAAACATTGACAGAATCAGAGCATGTGAATCAATACACATTTTCTGAAGTAAAAGGAGTTTATAACACTTAATTATTGTCATTATTCATTAAGTGTAATTCACCACCTTTCCTCCAAAAATCACTAGTTTTAGAAAGGATTAAGAGGGACAGAGGTAAAATCTGAGTAAAAATCAGGGACGTCCCTGAAAATCATGGACAGTTGAGAGGTATGGTCCCTATTTGTTCCCCCAATGGTTTATGTCCTGTCCAGTAGATTTGCTCTTAGGGGTTGAGAGGTATGGGTGTAAGCTCTACCCATTTCGGTATATTACTTACATCCCCGGGGTGTTCCTAATACAACTGTGCCAGCCAACACCTGCACGCCTAGGCCCATAATTGCATACCCATAGTTCCCTTACCTGCCCCCCCCCTCTACAGCACTCATCCTTACTGTGAGTGCAGGTGGAATCTAACCACACCACTACACACTGCCCACTCTCCGCATGTCAGGACCCATGTCGTACATTGTATTGACCCATGGGTTATCAAGCTTGCACAACCTACTAGTCCATGTGCATCTACAGCCCGGTTTGATGACTCATGACAGGAACTGACTCCAATGATCAGTAATTTTTGGGGTGTCCCCCAAGGGACATTGATGTCTTTGTTTCAAGATTAGACCTGGCAGGTCTCTCCCACTGGTAGTATCCTGCCTGTGGTCTGGGAAGCAGTGGTGTGTTTACTTTTATTGTGTGTCTGTATGTTTCAGCGGTCTAGCTGGGGGTGAGGGTTGATGCTACTTGTTACACGTTTGTTGATTGGACCCCTCACCCCCATATGAACGGCCTGTGAACATATGTAATTTTTTTATTTTATTTTAGGTGAGAGTGGGATGTTGGGGAAGGAGAGTAAGTATGATCAGGGAGAATAGATTGGGTAGGATGACAGACAAGACAAACAAAATGCATACAGGGGCTGTATATGACACATGTGCGGGAAAACACCTTGGACGGGGAGTGGTGTTTGGAAGTCACAAGCCCATGAGGCCACAAATGAATACAGTGAGACTGAGGTCCCCACCCATGGGCAGTCACCACTGCACATTCACAGCCCAGAAGGTGGCTGTGCTCAGGACTGTGTAGGAGGGGCAGGCTCATGCTCTAGTTGCGCCACTCAGCCCTCAAGCTGGCATAGGCGGTTTTGAATCTCCCTGTCAAGCTCCCTATGCACCACTGACTGGACCGTACCATGGGTGACAGGTTCCTGCCCGCTCCCACTCCCGGGGGACCGAGCCCCATCCCTTGCGGTGGTTCCACCTGAAGGTGGTCCAGGGCCAATGGACGAGGAGGTCCCAGGCTGGGCACCAGATGTGCTGGTGCCCGGTGCCATGGCCAGCTGAGGTGGGACAGGGGGGGGTCCGCTCGGACTGGCCTTCCCATATGAGCTATGTTGTAGCATGTTTAAGGCAGATAGGGGTTAGTAATAGTCAACAGCATTCACGATTAGTTATAACAGCATGCATAGGCATTTCCATTACCCAGGGCACCAGATATAACATAATTGCAGAGCAGGCAGAACACATGCATATGTGGGTAAACAGTGGCCATTGCAACAACATGCAGGTTTCATAGATGGAAACAGGACACCAATATGGGAATATTTTAACATGGAACATGAAACACTGAGATAGAGCAAATAATTCTCAAAAACAACGAAAAGTCACAGAAACACCAATAACTTTTAATGAAGCTTTCGGGCTCTCAACCCTTCATCAGCATACATAGTACCAAATACTTTACATTTAAATAGCGGTAACAGTTAAGAACTCATGACCGAACCAACCAATAAAATTCACTCAAAAGTATTCAAAAAAACACACACATCAAAAGTACTTTTTTTAAAAATACAAGAAAAAATTTTCATTAAAAAATATATGTAAAAAAATATATATGTTATAATATAACAATTTTAAAACATTTCATGTCCATAATAACCTATTTTTTTCTTTATTCTGTCTACAACTATTATATCCTATAAATTACTCATCTGTTGTCTTGATAGTATAGGTTTTATGCTAATGGCATTGTTTAAACCAGGAGTGGTGTCTGCATGTAGCCTTATTATCCACTCTAGTTCCTTTATTTCTAAAAGATTATAATTTATAGGATATAATAGTTGATATAATGCTGATGAAGGGTTGAGAGCCCGAAAGCTTCATTAAAAGTTATTGGCGTTTCTGTGACTTTTCGTTGTTTTTTGAATATTTTAACATGGCACATGCACAGAAACAGATGTGAATATTTATAAACCAATAGGACATATGTCCCAACAAAGTTAAGGAGTGTAGACATACCAAATCAGTTGTGTAAATCAGTTATTTTTGCACATATGGTAGGGGTGAGAGAGAGAGTTCAAATAACAACTAATAAATCCTTGTAGTTTTCACAACATTTGTAGTCACTGCAGTGGTCTGTCCCTTACATGTATTATTACACTACCCAATGGCTTTATATTGTACAATGGTATGTTTGTAGATTAGGATGTACGGGACCTCTGTCTTACGTACAGGCTTGACAAGATGCAGGTGTTAATGCAACATGTTTGAGACTGCTGACTGCTGTCATACACTTTGGATGAGATGCTGGGATGACAGGTATGTTTACGTACATTCTCTGACTATGTACAAGTCTGACTATCAGGTATATGTCATTTACAGCTGCCTACATTTTTTGGATCATCACACTAATTTGTCAGGGGAACAGGGCAAAAGGCAGGTGATGTGGGCCATTTATCAGGACATACTGGGCAGAGTGGAACAGTTGAGGGGTATGAATATTCATACCACTTTCTATTTGAGCATTCTAGCATAATCTGTACAGTTGTTAAGTGTATATATGCATACGGCTTTCTCACTGAACATTCTAACAAACTATGCGAGTTGTGTGGAATGATTATGCATTCAAGTCACTGGCACTCCTGGGATCCAAAGCCCTGCTGTGTGTGACAAAAGCATTACAGTTAAGATCACTGTACACTATGCTATCAGGCAATTGTTGTGATGCTTTGCAATGTATTTTGTCTAATATGACTGACCTGTTTGCACTTCTGACATTGTTATACAGCACTTCATACACATTTTATCTGCATACCACAGTGTGGGTAACACTGCTTACTACAACAGTACTATTCAATAACTGCAACAGTACAAAAACATTTAACTGCAGAGCAAACAGAAGCAATGCGGGGGTTACATCTTTATTCGCAGCATATAACACAATTCTTTATACTGGTACAACACTTTCTGAGGCTCTTAACATTTATTTGTTATGACAGTACATGCAGACTATTTACTAACCTGCCTAGCGACACATCCTTTGTAGCCTAGCATCATAGGCTTGCTGGTTCACAGCATGCTCATCTGCAGCTGTCAGAGAAGTACATATTTAGCCATACCTATCCATAATATACACAAGCTAGGCAATTATTAACTACGTAGTGGAAGGAGTACTTACTCAGTACTGGGGCATTCTGTATCTGGCTTGCTTCCTGGATCCACTTTTCCAGGACATCCCCCCTCCACCGTTTCAGGTCTGCAGGATGGTGCCTGACCTGCTCACCACTCAGGGGGATACCTGTGGTGCTAATGAGGTAACGGGCGAGACTGTTCCAGGCCTCCATTTTGTACTGCAAGCCCTGGTACTGGCCCTGCAATAGTCTCTTGTCATGGTGCATTACCAGGAGCCATACCATGAATTTGGACTCCTGGATGCCCCAGCGTTGTGCTCTAAAGTGAGTGCCTTCTCCCACTCCAGTCATTCTGAAAGCAGGGGGATGCTACAACCAGTTATGAGCCATATTCCTGCCTCATCAGTTTAAGTAAGGCAGGATTCCCACACTTTTCCATAATTGGTCGGTTTTGATAAAGCTAAGCTATGGGCACACCTGCTTACTTCAGGTTGGCACTGCTTAAAGAGGTGTACCTGTGGGCATATTGTATTGGCTTCCCTACACATTGCTTACAATTACTTAGTTGGGCTGTGCTGCGGTTAGCATTGCGTATTGATTATCTAGCATTATATTTGTCTTTTGTCAATGACTTCTTACTCATTACAGGTAATTTATATGTCTGGTATCTGTCATTCATGTGTATATACTGAATGGGGTCTTGGGGACTTCATATCTTTATTACAGTGACACCTCATCTCTATGTTTACTGCAGTACTCCAATTCACATATTTATGATTTGTGGCAGGTTATAGCACATTACACTGTATATAGATTTAGTTCACATATTTGATTTGATTTCCATGTTGTGAGGATTAGTTTGCTGATACCTCCTTTATATGTATTGCTATCATAGCGTTGTGGTTTACTACTATGACTGTGATGTCCAGAGTTCTAGCCTTGCAGAGGCTGGTTATTTTGTTGCTGGCCAGACCATGAGCTGTTGGGTACAGAGTGATTAAGGCACTTTAACGCAGTTGTGAGCGGATGTGTGTGAGTTTGTGCGGAGCTAAGCAATGCTAACCTCCGAATACAGTTTCTTACACTCAGTTAGCCTCTACATTGCTTCACCAATGTGATACTTGCCTACCAGCACCCAATCAGGCTTACACCCGCTTGCTCCTGCACTTGAAAATGCACTGCATTTTCTGTTTGCATCTGACACTCACACCCCTGGGTGGGGGTGAGGACTACGATAATACCTTCTGATGCCTATTATATCAGCTTACATGCCTACAGTGGGGTGTTGTGACCATGTGTCCGTAGGTGTTGTGTAGTGGGTTCTGCAATTACACATATGGTCATACCGTACTTAGCCATTTAAACTGGACTGTGCTGCGTTGGGACCCATATCGGGAATGCCTGCCCATTAGGCCTAAGCATACCATTTTTCTGTATGGAATTTGCGGCCTGGCCAGAGTTTGCTTCATACTATTGGTGTGTTCCTCTTACAATCTGCACCTATCTGGCAAACACCTGGGAAGTGACACCATTAAATACAGACAAGTAATTGAGTTTAGGACCCCACATCCTTCAGCCAAGTCATGCTAATTCATACCTATTATTCTATCAGCTTTCTAAGATTGTAAGTAGAATAAGTGCTTTTTGTCCCTATTAGACCTCTCAAACAAGTGGGGACAAATTTCAACTGAATCAGGGACAAGTCAAGAAACACTCAGGGACAATCAGGGACACTTTTAAAATATTAGTGCTATTAACTTGAAACATTGACAGAATCAGAGCATATGAATTAATACACATTTTCTGAAGTAAAAGGAGTTTATAACACTTAATTATTGTCATTATTCATTAAGTGTAATTCACCACCTTTCTTCCAAAAGTCACTAGTTTTAGGAGGGAGTAAAAGGGACAGAGTTAATATTTCAGTAAAAATCAGGGACGTCTCTGAAAAACATGGACAGTTGAGAGGTATGGTCCCTATTTATTCCCCCAGCGGTTTATGTCCTGTCCAATGGATTTGCTCTTAGGGGTTGAGATGTATGGGTGTAAGCTCTGCCCATTTCAGAATATTACTTACACCCCCAGGGCAGTCCTAATACAACAGCACCAGCCAACACCTGCATGCCTAGGCCCATAATTGCATACCCATATTTCCCCTACCTGCCCACCCTCTACAGCACTCATCGATACTGTGGGTGCAGGTGGAATCTAACCACACCACTACACACTGCCCACTCTCCGCATGTCAGGACCCATGTCGTACTTTGTGTCGACCCATGGGTAATCAGGCTTGCACAACCTACTGGTCCGTGTGTGTCTACAGCCTGGTTTGATGACTCATAACAGGAACTGACTCCAATGATCAGTAATTATTGGGGTGTCCCACAAGGGACATTGATGTCTTTTTTCAAGATTAGACCTGGCAGGTCTCTCCCACTGGCAGTATCCTGCCTGTTGTCAGGGAAGCAGTGGTGTGTTTATTTTTATTGTGTGTCTGTATGTTTCACCGGTCTAGCTGGGGAGGGTGGGTTGATGCTATGTGTTACACGTTTGTTGATTGGACCCCTCACCCCCATATGCATGGCCTGTGAACATATGTAATTCGTAACTGCTGTATCATATCCTAGTTATATAGATTATATTTACACACACACACACACACACACACACACACATATATATATATATATATATATATATATATATATATATATATATATATATATTAATATATATATTTACATATATATACATTACTATATACAGATATATCTGTATATGTATGCATACATGTATATATTTATATATTGCTGTCTATATATATCTAACAACATATGGGTGTACAGGTGTCTGCATATGTATATATCTATATGTGGGTATGTATATGTATTCTGTCTCTGTATGTATACATTTGTACTATGGAGCGGTAGAGGTATATCTCCATGTAGCTATGGGTAGATATGCACACACATACCTCTACATATATGCATCTACATCTGGTTATTCCATTCCTTGCCATGTAGATTACACTTTGCTGCAGTGGAACTCATAGCGAGTGTGGCTGCTCATTGGGCGACACCTCTGCCCAATGAACACTTTTGCTTACATCCCTGGGGCTGTCCATATAGACCCACATCAGCAAATACCTGCACACTTAGACCCATAACTAGCTACCCATAGTTCCCCCACCCGCACCTCCTCTACAGCACCCATCTTTACTCTGGGTGCTGGTCGAGTCTGAACATAGCACTACACGCTGCCCATTCTCTACTTCACAGGTCCCATGTCATACATTGTCTCGACCCATGGGTCATCAGGCTTTCCCACCCTTGTATTTCAGGTATGTACACTCCCAGGCCAAAACGTTCGGTGTATCACCTTCTTTTGGTTATATGTCAATTTTTGGGGCATCCCGCAAGGGATGCTTCTGCCTGTGTTCCAAGATTATATTTCACAGGTGCACTGTGTACTCCCTGCTTGTATCCTGCCTCTGGTCTGGGGAGCAGTGGACAAATTACATTGTTTACGGGTTTGTGTGTATGTTTCCTCTGTACGGCTGGGGGGGGGGTTCATGCTACGTGTTACATGTTTCTTGCGTGGGCCCCTCACTTCCATTGGCATAGCCTGTGAACATATGTCATTCTTGTGTGCTGTTTCCTATCATAGCTGTATATCTGTGTATATCTATGCACACACACACACACACATATATATATATATATATATATATATATATATATATAAATATATATATATATATATATATATATATATATATATATATATATATATATATATATATATATATATATATATATATATATATATATATATATATATATATATATATATATATATATATATATATATATATATATATATATATATATATATATATATATATATATATATATATATAAGCAATGCATACCCCTGCACAAACCCACTTAAACATGCTTACTGGAGCTTATTTATGCTTAAACCTGCTTACTAGTGCCTTATTCATTATGTCACTGACACTTTGCTCCAGTTCACTTTTAATTGTTATTATGCAGGTTATACAGCAGACAGATATCGAAATATGTTCATATACAGATCACCAATGGAAAATGGTACATGCTGCAGTGAGATTTGGAATGGGAATGTCTGCTCATTAGGCGGATGCTCTAACCACTACCCAATTGCTGTGCTGCTTCATTTGCATATATACCCATATACCCCTAACTCCTGGTTCCCCAAACATGCACCCCAACACTACACTAACACAGCAGTCATCCAATCCCCAGTTGGATACATGGTGTATCCACAGCAGTACACATTTGCCACTCCCTATTCCTGTAGACTCATCCCATGGGTTGACTCACTCCACGTATCATCAGACATCTCAAACTTATAGTCCACAAATATTGGTGAAATGAGTGACCAATAGGACACTATTCGCAATTTTTGGGTTGTCCCACTTGGGACACACATGCCTTTATTTCAAGATTAGACTCTATAGTTCATTACATCATTACTCCCGTTAACATGACACTACAATAAATTAATAGGTATGACTATGTGGTAATGCACACGTTACACATGAGAGCTAATAATGTACGAGTTTGGTGAAATTATTTTACAATTAGGACCGGTTTAGTGATTGGCATTGCCATAGCAGGCAGATCACAGGAATGATCCCATGTGTGAGAAAGTCCTCACATTTGATTTTTTGAGAACAACACTGACTTCGGACATTGTACACACTTCTGCATTTTAGCAGTTTCATCCCTTCCCTCTTATGCACATGCTATTATTCTATCTACTGTCGAGGTATGTAGGGGCACTTTCATGTTATTTATGTCTGCAAAAGGAATGAATGTGTTACAGGGAATGTACTTCTACATATAGCTGTATGCATGTGTGTATGCATATATACTTACAACGAACTCGCTGACCTCCATGAGGTGGGCCAATTAGAACAAGGCCATTCAACCCTGACATGCCTGGATCCATAATTTCATACCATATAGTTCCTCCACCCCACCCAAGTTCGACATACACGCAAACCATCCATTTTCTGGTTGCTATCACAGCCATGACACACTTCCACATATTGCCCTCTCCCCAGCATTAGGGGCCCTACATGTATGTTGTCCCAACCCATGTATTATCAGGCTCTCCCACCATTTAGTCCTTGAACATACCTGCTCTTGCTTGTTTAATGGACGGAGGTCCAGCCATCCTAGCAATTTTTGGGTAGTGCCACCAGGGACTATCCTGTGATTGTTTGTAAAGTAGACTTAGCAGATCAGCAATGTTGCTCCCACTGGTAGTATCCTGCCTGTGGTGTGAGTAGCAGTGCTTTGCTAACCCCTGCCCAGCTTGGTATGACATTCACTGACAGCACTAAATAATACTGAGTTGCTGTTGATTCCCTTCTCATTCTTTTTGTATGCTTTATTATTATGACGTTCATTCTTCATAGATATATATATATATGCACATACACATACATCTACATAATTATATACATTTCCTATGCTGGGCACTGCTTACACCCTCGCAAGTGCTCTCAGACTTGCTTACTGCTATGATTACTACTGCTTATTTGTGCTTACACCTGCTTACTAGTGACTTATTCATTATGACACTACCACTTTGATTGCATGACATTAGTTAAACATTTCATGCGGTACTCTAGTTCACATTTACTTGTTATTATGTAGGTTATACAGCAAAATGACATTCCACACGGAAAATAATATGTGCTATAGTTGGCCTCGAACCGTGCATGCCTGCTCGTTAGGCAGATGCTCTAACCATTACACTATTGACGTTAACGTTAATTCCACATGGTTTTCTCTATTTGGTTGATTTTGATGTGTAAGCTATGCTAAGCAGGGGGCAGCGACATGCAAGAAAGCTGCGCTTTGCTTATACTTTCGATATCGAAGCAATACAAATGTAAAAAAGGGACCCGGGGGTATGTAATTGTGAAAGTTCTAGGGACGGGGCACAACATTCCGTTACGTGCTTGTGTGTTTACTACTTTGATTTTATTTCAGTGTTCGTGGACACTCTTGTATGCTTAGCATACATTTCAGTATCCATGGACACTGAATTAATGGCTTACTATTAGAGGCGGGCTGTAATAGTAAGCATAGTAGGTTGTGCAACTGCGGGCGCATATTTCCGCCTCCGTAGAGCACTTGAACGCGCTCCCTGCACTCGCACACGTCTCCTGTGCATGTCGAGGGTGCGGCAGTGTGCCCTCATAAATATTCATATGGCGCTACTGCATCATGTGTAATTGGGACGCTCGCAAGGCTAAAACCATGCTTGTGCCGAGTTCATGAATCCTGGGCTATGTTTGATTTGGTTCTGATAAATTCTAACAGAAGTGCTCCAATAAATTATACCAAAAAATGAGTTCAGTTTATTTATTTTTTTTATTTTTGACATGGTCATGTTGAACTTATTCCACTCCTTTTGAAGCATCTGCATTTTTCTTGTTTTAATCACTTGTTTTCAATACTTAAATGGCTACCAAAAAGTTTTTTTTGTTAACAGTAAAAATCACTTTAAATACATACCTAATAGAAAAGTAAAATAAAGCAGCTTTCCAAAGAGAAAATTTGGTGGTGTGGTCATAAAGGTTAATATGAGGTATATATATCTCTACATCCTGAGATACAATTTCTAAATTCAAGAACAACCCTACTACAGTGCTTTTGCTTTCTATTCTTTCAGAAAGGTTAGTCCGATTGTACGGGTAGTGTATACCTTGTTGTAACCTTTACAAATCCACTGATTAATTTAAAATAAGTTTTAACAGCCTTTTACCACAAAAGTAAAAAAAGTTAAGCTCAAATTTAAACATAATTAAAAGACACACGGTTGTTATTAAAATGCTTTTTCCCAGCTTTAAAATTTTTGTTTAACATAAAAAGTACAATTGCTGTCATAATGGGTGAAGTTTTTTTTGTTTTTTATTTACCCTGATGGGAACTTATCTACCCAGCAATGCAACAGCATTAGCTGAGCATCATTCCTTGAAAGCCTACAAAGGACCACTCTCCTCAACTGCAGGAAAATAATAAAGGGATTTTCACCCAAACCTGACTTTTAGTTAGCTTACCAGAAGCTGATTAAAGGATTGAGTGGGTGGAAGGTGTCCTGAAAGCTTTAGGAGCTAGCCAACTGTTGAATCCCTAGCAGGAATCAACACATTTAGCTAAGGCTACTGCAGCCGTGATTGATATAAATGTCTGTGAAATCCCATTCGATAACATAATG
The DNA here is from genome assembly GCF_019279795.1 of Protopterus annectens. Taxonomy (NCBI): domain Eukaryota; kingdom Metazoa; phylum Chordata; order Ceratodontiformes; family Protopteridae; genus Protopterus; species Protopterus annectens. The sequence continues at coordinate 229,691,809 of NC_056729.1, read as the reverse complement.
ACACACTTTTAGTAAAATCTTATTTTAAAAAGAAAATCATTGTAAGATATTGTAGTATAACCTTCAGATCCTAGGACTTTCTTTTTTTGGTATTATGATAACTGACAAGATTTTATCACAAATAACCACCTCTTTTTTGTTTTGTGTAGAAAAATAAATTGTTGTAAATCACAATTAAAATAAGAACATTATTTAACAGATAATCACTAACATATGCAATGTTCTCATGCAGTTAAAACACATTACTATTGTTTCTATCCTCTGAGATCAGGCTAAGTTTGTCACTAGAGCTAAGTAGTTTGACTAGAACATTTAAGTATTTTCTGTACCTTTCTTTCTTGGTGAGCGATTTATGTGAGTTCTTTTTCTGCTGTGTACCATACTGATCTTGTGATTGCTAAATCTGCCAGTATATTTAGGGGCTTTCAAGTATGCAGTCATGTCTTACCATGATCATAAATGCAGAAATTAAAAACAATAAGAGACATGCAAAGGCAGATGGAACTTGAAGAAGTTCCTGAATAAAGAAAACTCCCAAATAAACTGCCTATGACAAAAAAAGAAGACCCCTCCCTGGAAGAAATAAGAACATCTGTAAGGAACATGAAGTCAGGTAAAACAACAGGCTCATACAAAGGCATGGCAGATGTTATCAAGGTGTTGAGAGCATTATTGAAGAAGCTTCTGTTCAGGGTACTCATCATATTATGGACAGAAATTCACTTCCCAGATAACTAGACAATAAGCATTCTAGTGCCAGTGTGCAATAACAAATTGGGCATTCTCAACAGTATATAGTACAGAGCAACCAAACTCCTATAACACTCCATGAAAATGCTGGAGATGGTGATTGATAACTATGCAGAGTAGTAGAAAGTAAGATGGGTGATGAGCAGGTCAAATTCATATCAGGATGTAGTCCAACTGCCTGATGTGAGTAGTGAGAGGGATAGTGGAGTAAAAGTTGAAGATGATGAAAGAGTCCAACTGGGCATTGCTAGACATGGAGAAAATAAATGATATGGTTTCAAGAATGCTAATTTGGACAGTCATGTGATGATTCAATGTCTAAGAATGTAGATATACATACACACACACACACACACACACACACACACACACACACACACACACACACACACACACACACATAACACACACAATGACACATATACAGTGTTTGGACTCAGAGATAATCCTAGAGGAAGTAGGACTGCGTGTACATTTCAGCTGTGAAGCCACATCACTTTATAGTGGTGATGAACTACATTAGTAAACTGTCTGGAGGGGACACATCAACAAAGATGCTGCATGCAGATGATGTGGTCTAAAATCAGACTTGGGGCATAGACGTCAGCAAGAGACAAAGATTGAATGCAAAACTAAAGGCACTCGGATTGAAACTTAGTACAGACAAGACAGAAGTCATATTGGCAAATGCGGGAATCAGAAGCAGCTGAAATTGAGATAGAAGGAACATAGTGTAACAGTTAACAGCTTCAAGAATCTTACAGGTGTGGTTAAAGGAAAAAGAAAATTAAATGAAGAAGGCAAGGCTAGAAACAAATATGCTTCAGTGAGCTTACACAAAGGTTCTGGAATAATGTATGGCAAAAAGATGTCAAAGAAGCTGAAGAGTAAGGTGTACAAGACAGTGGTGAGTCTAGTGCTTCTGCTTGTAATAGGACCCTTGGCAGTAGAGGCAGAGCAGCTGAAGAAGCTTGAGGTGATGCAGATACAGTGCCTCAGGTGGGTAGTGGGATTCAGACTGTGTGACAGACACAGAAAGCAGGACATTAGTGAAGAAAAAAATTCACCACAGTGCAAGAGAAGATCAAGGAAAACAAATTGTGCTGGCTTGGTCAACATGTTCAGGAAAAAAAAACAGATTTGTGAACAAAATTTGGGAGAAGCAACATGAAGGCAAGATGAGATGAGGACAACCAGACAGGAAACAAATGGACTGTGTGCTATAAGACCTTGACAGTACAGCATTTCTGTTGAGGAGGATAGGAGAGTGGCTCTGAATAGAATGATGTGGCGACTGACACAGTATCCTAACCTTAATAGAAAAGGCAGGTAGTTAATGATGATGGTAATGATAAATAATGCCACATAACTAATTCACAGCATTCTGCCCAGATTTAGTTTTGTCACAGATGACAATATCTTCATCTGTTATAAATATGTAATTTAGTGCATCACGGGGTCCATTACCAAATTCTAGCAAACATGGTTTATTTATAATTGAGTTTGATTTTACTCGTGGTTTAAGGATCATGATATCATGGTTTGAATTAATTATGGTGAGAATAACCATAGGTGAGCAAAATAAATATCCAAGATCTGTGAGTCTGTTAACTATCAAAATAATTAAATTTCATTAATGAAATCTTCTTGTTTTATTTGGGATGTAAATATCATGCAGAAGGTTTCTACAATGTTAAATTCAACATTTCTGATATGACTCTGTTCCTAATTCTGAATGGCTTTCTTGGCTTTTGATTTTTAACTATTTCTATGAAAATATTAAGATACTACCAACTGTCAAGTTGGATAAGGAATATTAAAATGAAATTCACCTTGGAATTCATGTTATGGGTGTTGGATCTGTAAATCAGGTTTCAATAATGCCACAGCTATTAATAATCTTCAAGGAATTAAGCTGCAACTGTGCCTATTTTATTTCTGAGGCTTCCATTACTTAACAAATTCAAATTTACCTTTGAAATTTTTACGATTCAGTTTTTTTATTTTGTTATTTTATTGCTTTATTTTAGAAATTTCAGCAGGTTTAAAATGCCATCTGAATGGAAAACTGTCTGTTGAGCACTTGTAACCTGAGATGGTAGAGGCACTACTCATATAGTATACAGTTCTCCAGCAAGCTTCACTTCCCATTGCATTCAGACATTATATGGTCCCACTGCATACTGCACCTTATCTGTAGCCACAGAATGGCAATATGTTATCCTAATATTCAAATGCCACATAATCCACGTGGAGGATGTCATGAGCATATGTTGCATATACAAGAGTAAGGCCTTCTTAGATTATTTAGTCAAATGTGAAAATGGGCATGTCATATTTATACTTAATCCTTTTTACAGATGAGATAGACTCATTTATGTAACAGGCAGGCAAGGCATTGTCACTGAAGACAATGGTATTATATATCAGGAAATTGCCTTAGTAACATTGGTTGAGCATTTACAGCATTAAAACAAGTAAATAAAAGACGTTGGGTGTCTGTAGAGGAAGAGCACTTGCTTCTCTGATTGCCCATATCCTCACACTGACTAGAGGACCTCTATATTAATTTCTTTCTTACTAGGGTATGCCCATCTAACACTATCTGTTTTATGTGAATATCTGAGGAGAAAATTACTGATTGAACACATTGCAATATAACTTTTGAAAGAAGAACTGGAAATCTGCAATCATTAAAAGTCAAAGGCATTGTGCAATGCTAGACATAGGTAATTAGAAAGTTGAGAACATACTAAAATATATATATTTTTTCACTGAGAGAAAAACAGTATAATATACCTTGTGACATGTATAGTCAACACTAAGGCAAAGTCAAATGTTTTATAGAAAATAAATTGAAAAATTGGATAGAATGGGGTGTTAGTATTAACCATCAAGCACAAGTTAAAGGGTAGATGATATACATGATAGTGATGTAAACAGGAACTAACTATTTAATAAAACCCAGATATTAGTCAAAGAACAGAAAAAAATGTGTCTTCATATTTCTCTTTACCTGTGTGTATCTAGGAATATTGATCACACTTTTCTGCCAATTTTCCATACTGTTAAGGTAGAACAGATATCAATATATTAATTATTCATTAAACTACTGATTCAGGTGTTGATCAGCAATGTATGTGTCAGTTATAAAAATGCTGTGTACAGTACCAGTTCGCGCACTTGCACAGGTGTAGAGGTACAAATCCCTGACTACGTCCAGGAGGTCTGAGCTTAAGTAGTGGCTCTGGAGCTTGACACTGCAGGAAGAGAGAAAGAGTGTGTCATTGGGGGTTGGGAGATAGTCCAAGTCAGAACTCAATCACTCAATCTAAAGTGACTACCAGGCTGGACAGATCTGAGGACTGAGGGGGAAAGGTTGTTCTGGGAGTCAAGAGTGGGACATCCTCAGACCACTCCTCATTACCTGACAGCTTAGTTAGTATTCTGAGAGGGAATACGACATGGAGTAAGACTCACCACAAGCTGCGACTGACAGCTCCTTATCTAACTGTTCTGCTGTATAGTATATGGACAAGGAGTTTCCTATAGATAGTTATGGATGGATATGAGACTACTGCAATCAGGTGCTTCCATGGCAGGGGGCCTAAATCATGTAGTATTTGCTGCTAGATAACACCGTCAGAACACTGACACAGTATTAAAGGTAGAAGATACTTCAGATATATTTATCTGTCTGTATTGGTAGAGATATACACATATATATTAGAAGCTCAGAAGCTCGGCCTTATATTCCAAAGGCAGTTTTTATCCCTTAGATTTTGAGTACAAATCAGTCAGAGCTGAGCAGAATAAGAGTATGATGGGATATTTAATTGCTGCCCCTAAATTACTGCACACACACACACACACACACACACACACACACACACATATATATATATATATATATATATATATATATATATATATATATATATGTGTGTGTGTGTGTGTGTGTGTGTGTATGTGTGTGTATATATATATATATAAATATATATATATATATATATATATATATATATATATATATATTCTACATCACTAGGTTGGCACACCACAAGGTTGACACACCACAATTTCGACAGCAAGAAAGTTGACCCAAAAGGTCAACATTGTTAGCAACAACATTAAACTATGGATGCACAAGTAAAATCTTCACTGTGTGCAAAAAAATTAAAAATAACATTGTTTTTGCAGAGGGACAAGCCCCCTGCACCCCCTGCTAATTATATATACTAACTCTGAGATTACACAGTGCCCAGGGAAAGAGAATATTCCCTCAACCAGGGATTGTCAATCTAGCACAACTGTTGACTTTTTGCATATATCGACATTTTGCAATCGACTTCTTTGTAGTGTGTTGACCTATTGAGGTTTTGCCATGTATATATTATAAAGGCAAGTAAATCTTTTTAGTAGAACTAGCATGAAACATTTCATGGTTTGCTGTATTCCTTCTGTGTAATATTTCTCCCTTCATAAAAAGGTTTGTCATGTTATAGTTATTGCTGTTTCATAATATGGTCTAAAATCAATAGAGAAATCAGGAAAGGAATACAATACACTTTCAGTGGATGAAGTTTTCAGAAATTATCTCAAAACTAAATATGACCAAAGTACACAAATGGCCCTATGTGTTGTAAATAATGTGAAAACTGAATTTTGATAGATTTTTTTTTATTTCATGAGATCCAGTGACACTGACATTTCATTTTCAGTGGTAACCTTGAAGAAATGTTACAAAGATGAGGTGAAAGATGTAAATAATATTTAATTTCAAGAATGTTAAAATTGTTTTTGAGTCAGATATAGTCTCAGTGGTAAATATGACTGAAATATATAAATTGTCCTCTATGTGACATGCAGAATGAACAAAAGGCATATTTATGGATTTTTAGACTCCAAGAGGTCAACAAAAACAATAGTATTTGATTTGCAGAAGCAATCTCAAGAAGATATGAGAAAAGTGATGTATAAACAAAGTAAACCATAATTAATTGAAGCAGTACTAGAAAGTAATTTTGAATAATTTGTGATTGAGAGAGAACGGAATGGTGACAAACAATATTATCATATATATATATATATATATATATATATATATATATATATATATATATATATATCTACATTTTTGGCAATATCTTTTTACATTTTGCTATAAAATATAAATCAATTAACATACCATGATTGTTATATAGATTAATTTTTGAATTTATGCTGCCATTATTGATATAGATATAAAGCATTTCTATAAGAAATAAACAATAATCAATGTGCTTTATAGCTAAAGTACAATGAACAGATAGATAAGACAGTAAAGAATAAGAACATTTAAAACACACATACAATATACAGACTAACTATGATAAATAGAAAATAATTCTACATAAGAGTGGGAGCCGAAAGGCCAATCAATTTGCAAAATATAATATTACTATACTCAGAAAAGGAGTCATGAGCATTTCCATAAAGGAACATATATTCTCAATCCACTTGGAGTTGTCATTGTGGTCCTGAATAACTGTAGTATGCCATTATCAAAGACACCGAGATTTTAAGAAAGGCATTAGTTTTTTTCTATCTAATTAAAAAAATCATGCATTTGTGTGTGCTTTTTCAGCCAATTCTGTTTCAGTTGACAAAGGCTAATAGATAAGTCCCTTGCTTTATGTTTAGCACTATTTATTGTGCACAACCCCATAGGAAGCTCACTCACATAATGTTACACTGGCTAAGGTGTAAGTACAAGGCTGTGGCACTTTGTTACATACTATGTACTTAGTCTTTTATTTAACCTTATAGCAACTCTGTTGGTATTCACTATTATCTCACACTCTGGGGATGTACTGTTACAGCAGTAAGCGCTGCTAACTCATATTGCTCGTTTTGTTTTAGTTTTTTTTACTCTGGGTGTCAACAGACATGCCTTTGGTATGGAATTTGCAAGTCCTCCCTGTGATCACATGAGTTTTTTCACTGACTGCAGTTTTCCTTTTTTATCTGGTCAATGATGTCTGCTAAACATTAGCCCTCACTCTCCATGATCTGTAGTGGCCATTACTTCCACACTACATGAGCACTGCCTCAAACATCTTGATCCTCAGAGGGTGACAGCAAATCATAAGGTCACCATGCTGCCATCCTTCTGGGCTTTTCTGTTATGCCCTACTCACATTTCCCCATTCCTGCATGCATGTGAAAAGTTCACAAAGCAATGTAATTGTCCACATCTCCTCATGCATCTTAACCAACCCCCCACCCTTACAGCAAGCACACTTGCATGACCCTGGTTTCCAGCAGTAGATCATCTGAGGTGTGCCCCTGGTAATCATATATACTCAGTCTTTCTCCCAATGTTTCATTCCTAAGACCTACTGGTATTTGA